>NC_141041.1:15012500-15335000 GCF_052040795.2 Danio rerio
TATACTGTTTATTCATAAGGTTTTAATTATATTTGTTCATCTGTCAGGCTACAGTGATTATTGGCTTTAACGTATTCAGCCTTTCAGTATAGGCCTATAGCAAAGTAGAAATAGCTTGGCCTCATAAAATAATCCCTCAAACAGCTGTCAAAATTGACCAAAAACAATACATTTTATTCTGTCTCTAATTTATATATATATATATATATATATATATATATATATATATATATATATATATATATATATATATATATATATATATATATATATTTATTTTTATATATATATATATATATATATATATTTATATATATTTATATATATATATATATATATTCATCACAATGGAAAATATTTTTATTTTTAGAATATTTATTAGTGATGCATGCAATGATTACAGAATAACAACAACAAAAAAAGCAAGGAATGGCAATCACTGATTTTTGAAATCACATTTAACAATTGCAAAAAGAGACTGGGCAGAAGCACAGCTTCATCTGGCAGAGGAACAACTGACTCTGACCACACTGCAGCAAACCAAGGCCTGACTTGAGATTCGCCCCCTAAAGGCTTTGCTCAGACAAGCTGCTCTCTCCACATCAGATGAGGAAGTTTGAGGTTTGAAGTTTGAAGTTTGTCAGATTGTGGAGTTTTTGACATTAAGTCTTTTTTTTTAAATTTACATCTATATTTAAAAACTTATTATAAATACCTCAATGTACAGTGTTTGTGTTGTAGGTCTCAGATGAGCGGACTGCTAGAAGAGGATGGGGTGGGGGTTTTAATGTTTTTAGTTTAGTTTTTTTTTTTTTTAATGTGTGTGTTTTCATTTCAAATAAAAATAAAGATATATTGACCCCACACTGGCTATTCTACTTGTTGCTCTTTACATAGGCCTATCTATCCATCTACATTGAGCACTGGTAATCCAGATTTAGTGATCCTGAAAAGTTCCTATCCGGATCAGATTGATCTAATCCAATGTTGCTTTGAAAAACTGGCTCAAAAATTGAGCTGGATTACGTGATCACGGATCGCAAAAACAGGATTACTAAATCCGGATCAATTTTATCCCTTTTGAAAAACCGGCCCCAGAAGATGAACAAAGATCTCATGGAAACTAAAACAAAATGAAGGCAAGTAATAACAAATGTTTTTTTATTTTTGGATGAACTAATCTTTTAAGGTAGTAAAAAAATCTGTTTAGGAGGTATATTCTATATGATGTCCTGTGTTGTTGTTTTTTTTTACCTCTCCCAGTTTGTCTTTGCTGCTGTCGTTCATTGTGTTCTTGCTGACCTCCACCAGCTCTCGGAAGAGGATGTCCCTCACTTCAGCAAATCCTCTGCTCGTGGGCTCCATGAGGGCCTCCAGGATGGAGTGGATGTAGGGCTGAATCTTGCTCCTCACAAACTGTTCAATGCGGGGCAACACCAAAGCTTCAAGCAGAGGATTGGACAAATGTTAGAACAGGACTTCCTTTATGGTAAAACCAGAGATGTCCAAAGTAGCGCCTTTGGGTTAAAGTTGGCCCACTGTAACCTTTTGATTCAAGTGTTACTCACTGCAGAGCCACATGGGCAGAGCTGAGCTCCAGCTCCTCCTAGCTCTTCTACCAGTGATATCACTGGGGTTCGGGGTTAGGGGAACGCTAGGTGTACACATTAGTTGTGTTTGACTTCATGCAGCGCTGCGCAGACTGATCGAAATCTGTCTTAAAATGCTAGACGCTAGACGCCACGTGACTGTCACATGTGGTATCAAAGTATTCAGCCCCTGCAGCATCTAAAGAGCAGGTGCTGCGATGACGGCACTGATATTACACGATTGGCCGAGCTCACCGCATGGCAAAAACCACGTGTGTTTCGGGTTTATTAATGGACAAATTCAGTCTCACAAATTTTAAACAAACAATTAGCTTTTTATACTCTCGCTCTCTTGTACACATCATGTTTATTAAAAGACTACAAATATTTGACTGCAGTATCATCTTTTGATTATCATCAATGATCCTGACACTCCTAAAAAAGTTTCTTAAATTAAGTTAAAAAAATGTTTTATTAACTATAAAAAATATAATTATAAAATATATTTTTAAATAATTTAAAATTATTTCAAAAATATATTAAAATGTTTTAGAATTTGTGCTTATTGTTTTGTGTTTAATAGTTCTCTTCGTGGTATTTTCTTTTTATGTGTTCTCTTGTTTTCCCCTTATTTCTCATGCATTTGTTATATAGGCTACTTAAATTAAATTCATAATTTATTTACTGCTTAAAAATGAACAATAGTTTGTAGAGACTGTATTCTGTTTTATTTGTACTGTAAATCTTTTGTTGTTATTGCAGTAAATAAATCAATAAATGATCTCTTCATGTGATCGGTCATCATGACTGCAGCAACTTTGAGCCCCGAAGTGTTTGGCTTGATGGCTCCGTTGTCAACTCCGCCCCTGCCTGTGCTTGGCTAATCTTTTTGATTGCCGGCTGCAGCCGTCAGCTTATAGGAGGCGGAGCTGGAGCTCAAGCTCCCCCTCATTTGTCCACCATCACATCTGAGAATGATGGAGAGGGTTGGGAGGAATGCCTTTAACAGAGCTTGTCTCTTCTAATTTGACGTGACATTTTTTTGTTTGTTTTATTACTCGGCTATAAAAAGCAAACTGAAATTAAATGTTTTAATAAGAAGAATAGTAAATGAATCTGAGTTGGGCGAAGCAGTGGCGCAGTAGGTAGTGCTGTCGCCTCTACAGCAAGAAGGTCGCTGGGTCAGGCCTCGGCTCAGTTGGCGTTTCTGTGTGGAGTTTGCATGTTCTCCCTACATTCACGTGGGTTTCCTCCGGGTGCTCCGGTTTCCCCCACAGTCCAAAGACATGCGGTACAGGTGAATTGGGTAGGCTAAATTGTCTGTAGAGTATGTGTGTGTGAATGTGTGTGTGTGGATGTTTCCCGGAGATAGGTTGCGGCTGGAAGGGCATCCTCTGCGTAAAAACTTGCTGGATAGGTTGGCGGTTCATTCCGCTGTGGCGACCCTGGATTAATAAAGGGACTAAGCCGACAAGAAAATGAATGAATGAATGAATCTGAGTTTTTAAATACTGTTTTAAATACTCGACGAATAGAGCAGTGTTTCCCAACCCTGTTCCTAGAGGCACACAAACACCTATTTTGGAAGTCTCCCTTATCTGAGCCATTCATTTCAGGTATCTGAGTCTCTTCTAATGTTTTGATGATTTGATTCAGGTGTGTTTGAATAAGAAAACAGGTTGTAAATGTATACTGTTGGTGTGCCGTCAGGAACAGGGTTGGGAAACACTGGAATAGAAGACTTTGCTCACAGATGTCTTCTGCATATCAAAAACTAGCGTAACTCCATTCTGTTATAAATGAGATTGTTTTTGTTCGTACTATGATAAGTTCAATTTTAAAAATAAATAAATAAAATAATAATTAAACAAATAAACAAATAATGCAACTATATTTAACTTCCGCCTTCTAGCCTCAAACAAGTTTGGTTTTTGGCCCTTCATAAGAAAAACTTTGGGCACCCCTAGGTAGAACAACTGATATGCTTAATATGTGTGTACACATTAAATGTACTATGTACATTTGTAACAACATTTTTATTTTTAGGAGTGCTTACAAAAATTAGGAAAGCAGCTAAAGCTTTAGAAACTTAAATTAAAAGTTTAAATAAGTATACTGTGGAACACCACTACTAACAAAATGCCATCAGCAGTAAGTCAGTCTGACCACTAGGAACTACAAAAAAAGGTTAGAAAAGAGAAACTCATGCTTAGGTGTATAACAATGTTTCTCTTTGATTGTTTACTATAAACGTATAATAAAGGTATTAGTAAAACATCATCTATAGGTCAGTATGAATGTACTACAAACCTTCACAATGTGAAAAAGGTGTATTGCAGTATTTTGTTTCATAAAATGTATGAGCATAAATAGAGCTATTGGGAAAAGCTCATCTACGGCAAGTCAGTCTGACCACAAAGCATATACTACCTTCTAAACCAGCATTTATTTAATAATGTTTGGGTTTTGGCACTGTGTATGTAATTGGCATACAGTTCCTATGCCAGCATAGTGAATGTCCGATGATTAAAGCTTAAAACTTTACAGAAAGCTTTGATGGATTTCATCATAACACAAGCTGACAACGCTCTCATTCTCAGAATGGAGGAGTTGGGATAAAAGAGCTGCATTGTATATTAAGACAAAATGAATGTTGGCTTTGGATAGATCTATCATACGAGACCTCCAAAATTCCTTTAAAATGACATAATGCAGCACTTAGAATTGGTTAATAACATTTAAGTTCATGAAAACTGAAGCTTCAAACCTGCATAAGAAATATTTAGAGTGCATGTGAAATTTCACATCTCAAATGTGTCAAGTTTGCTTTCTTAAAGGGATAGTTCACCTAAAAATGAACATTTATTAACCATTTACTCACCCTCAAGTGGTTTGAAACCTTTGATTTTTTAAAACAAATTAAGATTTTGAAAGAAGCTGAAAACCTGTAACCATTGACATCCATAGTAGGAGAAACAAATACTATGAAAGTCAATAGTTCAGCATTCTTCAAAATATCTTTTTTTGTGTTAGTTTAATCAAAGAACAAAACTCAAAGGTTTGAAACAAGTTAAAGGTGAGTAAATAATGACAGGATTGATCCCTTTAAGTGGTTGTGAGAAACAAAATTCTAATTCTGTTATGTCTCACTCCTTATATTAGTGTCAAAACAAAGAACCCTTTGGAAGAAGCTCAATAATGAAGCTGAAGACTGAACACAACGACTCTAGATCACATAAAGGGCCCTTATATCAGTGAACAGGTGATTGTGGGAAAGCACCTGCCTTACATGTCAAAACAACCACTATTATACAAGCAGTATTGTTCATTATAAAGGTGCCATCACAAACACACACAGCTGGACTCAATAGTGATTTATACATAGATTAAATATAGACTCATACAAAAACTCAGAAAATATGCTGCCAAGACCATATTTTTTAAGACATTTGAAATGTGCTACGGGTGCTTTCGGTGGAACAGTCGTAGCCACAAATGACACAAGAAAAATGTGCTCCTGCCAAACCTACATTATGGCACGGCAGTCTGGGTGGTTTTTTTGGTTACAGCCGGACTAAGTCAAATGAGACTGAATTCCAGTGACTGTCTGCAAGAATGCGAGTCTGAAAAGCCGGTCATAATTTACTCACCCTCGATTTGTTACAAACATTCATGAGTTTTTTTCTTCTGTTAAATCAAATAAAGAAAGCTGGAAACCGGTAACCGTTGACTTCCTTAGTATTTGTTGTTTCATGCTATGGATGTAAATGGTTACAGGTTTAACCACTTGAAGTAAATAGTAAATTTTCACATATTGGGTCAATCATACTTCCAATTGTAGTCTTGTTTTTAGGGCAACATTATCAGAAAAAAAAAAAAAAAAAACATTTTGGCCAAACCTGTAACTATTGATGCTTGGCAACTTTTTGGCACCAATTTGCTAAACTAAGGAATGATTGTATAATAAAACATTAATTGATTTATTGATTGTATAATAGAACAACTTTAGTTATATATTATTATTATTATTATTATTATTAATATTTTTATTTAATAATAATAATAATAATAATAATATTAATGATAATGATAATCTTTATTTAATAATAATAATAATAATAATAATAATAATAATAACAAATCTTTATTTAATAAAAATTTTAATTAAATAATAATAATAATAAATCTTTAATAATAACAATAATAAATCTTTATTCAATAAAAATATCAATACATCTTTATTATTATTAATATTAATAAATATATGACAATAAATACAATACAATAAAAATCTTTATTTAATAATATAATAATAATAATAATAAATGTATTCATTAAAAATTATTTATGTAATAATAATAATAATATAATACAAATATTTAATAATAATAATAATAATAATAATAATAATAGTAATAACAACAACAACAACAACAACAACAACACATCTTTATTTAATGATAATAATAATAATAATAATAATAATAATAATACATCTATTTAATAATAATAATAATAATAATAATAATAATAATAATAAATCTTTATTCAATAAAAAATCTTTATTTAATAATAATAATAAAATAAAAATATAATAAATATTTAATAATAATAACAATAAATCTTTAATAATAATAAAGATTTTATTTTATATTATTATTACTATTATTATTATTATTCAAGCTAACCATAATGTTTCTGTTGCACCTTCTCTTTGAATACATGAGACATCAGATGCAATTTTGTTTATATCCAAAAAGAATAAATAGTTGATCACCAAAAAAAGAAAAAATCCATGAAGTTTGTTTCTCTCACCACGGATTTTCCCAGAAACGTGCTCTTTAGACGTGATGATTTGGTCCATGTCGGTGCGTAGAGCAGCGTCCAGACGAGGGCGCTCCACCTCACATACTTGAACCAGAGCTTCGTGATGAGTTCGTGTCTGTGACAGCACCTGTCTGTAGACTGCATCTGTGATCTGACCGAGTAAACAAACACACAATAAACACACCTGATGAAAAAAAATATAAGCTTATGTCCATATAGATACATCCACTAAATAAAGTAAAGAGCCAGCTGTACACGATCAGTGCATTTGCTGATCATGTGCATTGGTTTTAAAGGTTTTCAAACCTGAATGATTTTGTTTGTGTGATGTATTGACCGGTATTGAATAATTTTAAGATTGTAGACAGTCACCAAAGTAACAATCTTGTTGGAACAATAATGTTGCTGAAATTCTGAGATATTTACACGTTTAAACTGTATGAGGGTCCAGGCCTGTAGACAGCCTGGTAATAGGGTGGTTCTTTTTTCTCAAAAAGTAGACCTTTTTGCCATTATTTGCATCATTTTCTATTAATTATGAGATTAATAACTGCATTATAGTGACATTTTTGCTGGATTAGCTTGTCAAATGGTCATTATAACCACACTTTTTAATATACCAAAAATATTTCCTACATATTTGGAATAAAAGTAATATTAATAAATAAAATAGTAATACAAAATAATGAAAAAAAATTATATATATATTTAACATTAAAAAAAACATTTATTACATCCTATATCAATAGCACAAAATAAATTTGTTAAAGTCTATTGTCATTTATTAGACAAATAACAAACTTAGTCCAGTCACAATCTGGCCCTTTGATTAATAAAAATTTTAAACATAATAATAATATTAATAATAATTAATAATAATAATTAGTGTTTCACCATTTTCTAACCTCTCTTGTAAAAAGGTACATTTGAAAATTCATGGATAACAACAAAAGCCAAAATATTACTGAAATTAATATGGGCCTCTTTTGGTGCTTCACACCTTTTTATTGATCATTTTTCTTTCAAGAATAAGGTCCAAGATTTAGAATAAAAGTTACGTGTAAAATGTTCTCTCTATTTTACAACAATACAGTAGGTCAGTAGTGAAAGATATCTTTACTTATGTAAAATTATATGTTTCTTGCACAGCTGGATGTTGGACTCATGAAAAATAATTGTTTGGATTGGCCAAAACCGATTAGCTGAAGTCACACTGAAGCAAGGACCAACAGAGGATTCCCCTTGGTCTTAAAGCCTTTTTTGATGGGTTATTTTCACAATTTATGATGGCATAGCAATCAAAACAGGACAAAGGAGCTCATGAATGGGACAAACTTGGGAACTTTGTCAGTGAGGGTAAAAACTGTGTAAAAACTTGTTGGATAAGTTGGCGGTTCATTCCGCTGTGGCGACCCCGGATTAATAAAGGGACTAAGCCGACAAGAAAATGAATGAATGAATGAATGAATGTAATTATAGACATTTATATTTTACCACTATCCTCCAAACAACAAGGTTACCCATTTGTCAGCAACACATTTTCAGCATTTGAAATTAAAAATATTATTTAATAGGATTACTTATCCTTTTTAGATATTTAATTAGGTATTGGTCAAAATATGTCTTTTTTTTTTTTTTAGTTTTTCCATTTAATCACAATAAATGATGATGCATCATTTTTTACTCCTATTTTGAGATTTTATTTTCACAAACATTATTTGAAACATTAAGTAGACTTAAAAATAAAGACACTTAGAATGCATATTGAATAAATTAGTTATGCGAAATTGTTTTAATATATTTATCTTGATGACCCTAAAACAAGAGGCACATGTATATGATATACGCTTCAAAAGTATTAATTTTTTTTTTTTATGGATAATATAAATGAACAGATCTATTTCTCATTACCAAGGAAGCATGCTGTAAATATGAAAATGGCTTGCAAATAGTTGCATAAACGATTAGAAGATCTTTTTATAACGACTTCAGAATTTACATGAGAGAACTGACCAGCATCCAGTCCTTCTGCCTCTGCTGTAGCTTTCCTTTCAGGCGAGGTGCAATTTGATTCCTCAGTTCAGGGTGTAAAGTCTCCATCACCAGGTTAGCGAGGATCTAAAAGCACAAATAGAGATAAAAGAAGTACATTATTTAATAACTATTGGTTATGCAACAAATTATATCAGGTTTTATCTACAGAATAAATGGCATGACTGCATTTGAATGCTGCCTAACAAACTGATCAGACAGCTTTGTAGTTTTGCATGCATATCTTCAGTAACCATGCTATTATAGACATCAGGCCTTACAACCTGAAATATAAGGCAGAATATTTTAGTGTTAATATCCACAATGTCCATCACAGATGGCTGCTTTGTTTATGCTCACTGCAATGACAGCCAAAACACAAACAACTATTGAATGTTTGCTCTTCTCCTTTCTGTTTTTAGAGATGGGACTATTATTTCAATCATAAATAACACGCCACAAACATGACACATTTACTTTCTAAATATTAGCACTGGCTCACAGCTTAACGCTGCCTGATATCAAGTAATTGTGTTTGATGGAGAGAGAAAAAGAGGGGTCACGAGGTCAGTGAGTGGAAGGGGCTTTTTATGACCTGTCAGTGATTAAGTGGGGGAAATGACTGACATTTATTAGCTGGTCACCTATAAAGCATTCAGCCACACCATGCACATAATACTAAGCACCTCTGGGTCACACTAATATATGCGAGGAATAGATAATTGAACTCAAATTAGCCATTGCTTTCAATACTTTATGTTTTAAACAATGTCACCATTAATAACTTTGGGATGATGTTCGTTTAGCATAACCGATCTGTTATGATGTTCCTCAGGTGTCTGTTTTGGGTCTTACAGTATTTAAGTATTTACATGCTTCCATTTGGAGCAGATGATTATGAAATACACATAAGGTTAGGTCATTTATATGCAGTGTTGAGCACATTTCTTTAAAAGAGTAATTAGTTTTTTACTTGTTACATCTCACAAATAGTAACTGAGTTACATAATTATAAATGTAACTAATTTACCAGGGAAAGTAACTTAAAAAAAAAAAAATTAAATAAAAAATAAAATGTATATATATATATATATATATATATATATATATATATATATATAATGTAGATTAGTGTGCAATGTTTTATATTTATCTTAGTCACTTGATAAAATATACATATATACATATACATATATATATTTTATCAAGTGACTAAGATAAATATAAAACATTGCACACTAATCTACACTAACCTATAAAACTATGAGTGCACTTAAAAAAATTAAACCAAAAAGATAGCTACTCAAAACATTCTCATTACTAAAAGCCTATTCATTCATTTAACCACCTTAAGATGTGATTATCGTTCTTAAATTTTTCCTTCTTTATTAGTAAAATTCAATAAACAGCTACAAAATATTCTGAACTGAGCTAATGCTCTTAAACACCCCTTAAATCTGCCCATTGCTGGTGTGTTTTGTAGTTTGAATCGGCTTCCAGTTCATTTACACATTAAGGTCAAACGACTCGTGGCAACTCATAAGGCTATATAATGATTTGTCTTGTTCTTTTATTTATGATTTAAGGGTGAGTAAATATCAAGCTAATGTTCATTTTTGGTGAACTTTCCCTTTAAGAGCTCATACACAAAGCGTCCTGGTGTGCACGTATACACCTCCAAACAGCATATCATTAGTGTGTTTTTGTAGTTTTGGCTAGCAGTTCGTTTACACATTGAGGTCAAACGACTTATAGCAGGGGTGTGCAAACTCGGTCCTGGAGGGCCGGTGTCCTGCAGATTTTAGCTCCAACTTGTATCAACACACCTGCAAGGATGTTTCTAGACTGCCTAGTAAGAGGTTGATTAGCTAGGCCAGCTGTGTCTGATAGGGGTTGGAACTAAACTTTGCAGGACACCGGCCTTCCTGGACCTAGTCTGGACATCCCTGACTAATAACAACTTAAATGGCTATATAATTAGTTGTCCCTTTCTTTTATTTATGATTTAGCTAGCCCTTCTCATCTCGGTTGTGCTGATTTCCTCAGCCTCAGTGTAGATTAAAAACTTAAGGTCACAGAGCTCTTTTTCTGCCCTTTAGTTACGACATGCACTTCCATCCATGATCAGAAGTGTTCACATATAAAGAGAATAGTTCACCCAAAAATGAAATTTACAAACTTGAAATGTATTCATTTGCCCTACATTGGTTCCAAAACTTTACTAGTTTCTTTTTTTCTGCTGAACCTAAAAGATTTGTTGAGATCAATGTTTTAAAGAAAGCTAGCTGTCACACCTGTAACCACTGACGTCCACAGAAGAAAAAAACAAATGCAATGAAGGTCAATGGTTAGTGGTTTTCGTCTTTCTTCAGAATATCTTCTTTTGTGTTCAACAGAAGAAAGAAACTCAAATAGGTTTGTGACAAGTGAAGAGTGAGTAAATGACAAAATGTCCAATTTTGGGTGAACTATCCCTTTAAGCACTTTTAAACCACACCTTTCAAAAACAAAATCATTATATTATCTAATTCTTGAATAGCTCCTGGGTATGTTGAATGACTAATGTTTGTGTGTGTATCGCTTTTGGATTGTTTTTGAATGAAATATTTATTTTTTTTAATTGTTTTTGCACATTGGGTGTGAGCAATGTGCAGCAAAAATAAAATATATTATATTATTATTTAAAAGATATTTGTGTGAGCAAGTTCCTTAATCCATAAACCTCACTAAAAATGTCATCCGATAATAAATAGTACACTCACCCCCTCCCTCCACCAGCCAAGTTTCCATGGCTACACAGGGGCCAGGTGGGCAGAAACACCACACAGACCCTCTGACAGAAAAACAAAAAACAAACGGCCCACACCCAGCAGTAATAACAGCCCACACGGCTGTTTCCAGCCTGGTGTCACATCCAGGCTGACCGTGACGCCCAGTTACACTGCTGAGGGTGGCATGAGGAGGAATGGCCATGTCTCTCGCACACAGAGAATGTCAATACCTTCTTTATTTAGTGGTTGAAGCATAAGGGTTCATAAACAGAGGCTTTAATTGGCTTTATACATACACAAGCACACAAAAAGCTCATTCATTAGAAACATTTCCTGGGTGTGTTCTGGCATGGAGCAAAACAGCATGCAAGCTCCAAAACAAATAATTTCTTAGCAAGGTGGATGTGTGTGCCTAAAGGGAAAACCTTGGATTAATACTAGCTAAGCTTTGAAATGTAACACTTATAATGATGACAATAAAAAAATAAAAATAGATAAATAATAAAACGATAAAAAAATAAATAAAGTGAATAAATAAAAATAGATACAAATAAATAACAAGATAAATAATAAAAATAGATAAGAGATTAATAAAAATAATAAAATAAATAAATAAAATTAGATAAATAATAAAAATAAATGAATAAAAAATGAACAAAAATAGATAAAAAATACATGAATAAAAGTAAATAAATAAATATGGATAGAGAGATATGGATGGATGGATGGATGGATGGATAGATAAATGTTGTCTCATAATTAGTAGAAATAAACCTAAAATCTCCTCAATTATAATGCACAAAATGTGATGTTAAATTTAATTGATCCTTGCATGTTTTGTGACACACCAAACCTAAATGTGTACAAAATGGGGGATTTCAATAGCTAACGTGAAGATGCGGCTTTAATTTATTATTACAATCAACTGGCTAATTAAATACTTACTACATAATTCACTGATACAGATATTTTTTTGTATTTTAAAGCAGAAAGCTATTATGCAGAAGCAATTCAAGTGTTATGGATGTGACATTTGCAGTAAAAGCCTGAACATAAATTCACCAGTGAATATGTTAACAGTATACTGAAACATACATTAGAAAAAGAAAACAGACTTAAAACTTACAAGTTTACAGTCTACACAACATACTTTAGAAATTGTGTGGATTAAAAAGCACAACTTAAAAGAAATAATGCTAAAATTAAAAAAGTTAATAAAAGTTGTCTATTTATGGAACAGAATTATTTATTTTATTCTACAGGTTTACGAGGAAAAATTTCTTTAATGGATGTGACAGATGGGAAATTGACATTTGTGTGACTTTAGTTGTTGAAATAAAATAGTTTAAAAACTTTGAGACACATTTGAATATTTTTACATTACTGTCTACATAAATAACGATTTTGCCATTTTGGTAAAAATATTTAGGAAATAATTCTATAATATAATATTAGAAAATAAAATAAGCACCTTAAATTCAAATTTATATCATATAAAAAAGAGAAAGGAACACTAATTAACTTTTTTAATTGTCTTTTTTTTTTTTAAATCCGTGTAAGTCAACAAGATGGACTTTTCCAAATCTTTTACTAAAGGATATTTTCAGCATGTTATGACTAAACTGCGACTGCAGGATAAAGCACACAGAGCTGACCATAACTCACCCCTCTAATGACACATTCTCAGCAGTCTCTCTGCTCTGTGGTTTAAACATTATTGAGGGTTTGCGCTGCTTCAGCAGCATCTTAAATACAGAGTGATCAGACTGATTTATCAACATCAAAAGACACTGAGCTCAGCTGGAAAGATGGAAAACGGTGTATTTGACGTTTATGGCAAGTTTAAATGAGCTTGGAAGGGAGAAAATGGCTCATGTAGAAAGATATGATGTTATGATGTCACTAATATTAGAATACTAACATTCGACTTTCAACTTCAAAAACTTGGTCCACCTCAGTGATTGAACAAGTATGTCATAAAGGGTTATTTTAATACAAATGTCCTAAAGGAATGGTACAAAAGCTTTTAAGTGTTATAAATATGGATTCAAGAGTTCACTTAGCTAATGATTGATTATAAAGCTTGTTTGGCATGCTGTCATAAAATCCTAGAGTCTGGGGCTCCCTCCCGTTTACAAGGCAAGAGGGGAGTTTGAGCTCGGTAGATCTCAAGAACTCCCCTGCTGTAGTCGCTCATAAACAGATAGTGATTGCCCTTAACAGATAACTACTTACTAGGAGCATGTATATTGTGTTGATTTAGATTAGTTTACTTAGGATTCGTGGTTTTGGACTGTGGGAGGAAACTGGGGAACCCGAGGGAAACCCACGTGAGCACGGGGAGAACGTGTAAACTCCACACAAAAACATTGGCTGGCTTTGTAAGGACTAGAACCAGTGACGTTCTTGCTGTGAGGCAACAGTGCTAACCACTGGGCCACCGTGCCACCCATCTAGGAAAGAAGGAGGAGTAGGAGGGGAACGGGGGATTCTTCAAAACGAAGATGGCTTTTATTAGGAACTTAGGGTATTTATAGTGGCTTAGAAATTGTCTGATTGGTGAATCATGAATTGAATAATGCAGAGCTGGCTACAAGCAATCAGAAGGACGTGATCCTCTCAAAATTGGTTTATAAATAAACTTCGAAGTCAAAAAAAAAGTTTGAAAATGTTTCTATTTAAAGCTGGAGTCTTCTGTAGTTACATCTTGTAATAAAACCAATGGAACACGAAAAATTTCTATTTGTCTATCCCAATATTACTAAAAACTAATTTGATTTAAATAATAATAATAATAGAATGTTGAAGGATAAATTAAATTTAATTCATTAGGCAAGGCGTTACATAAACAAGAATAAAAGATAAAAAAATGATTAAAAGAACTAACAATCATTAAAACACATTAAAATGTTAGCAAAAACAGGTTTTAAAGGAACGAAAAAGAAGACAGACAGACATAATAGTGTGATCTGTCGGACGTAGCACAGTGCAGCTCAGTAAAGGCACAGTTAAACAGATGTGTTTTCAGTCTTGATTTGAATGTGCCTAACGTTGGAGCACTTCTGATCATTTCTGGAAGCTGATCCAGCAGTAGGGGGCTTAGTAGCTGAAGGCCAATTCATCCTGCTTTGAATGAACTCTTGGAATATCTAGTATATTTGATCCTAATTATCTAAGTGATCGGTTAGGTTTGTATTCAGTGAGCATATCTGTAATGTAATGAGGTCCTTGGCCATTTAGTGATTTACAGACTAGTAGTAATGCTTTAAAATCCATTATGAATGACACTGGAAGCCAGTGTAAAGACCTGAGGACAGGTGTGATGTGCTCTGATTTTCTGGTCAGAATCCTGGCAGCAGTGTTCTGGATGAGCTGCAACTGTCTGACTGTGTTTTTGGGATGTGAGGAGTCCATTACAGCAATCCACCCTGCTGGTGATCATAATGCTAAACTAAGTACTGACTGTTCAAGTCAACTTTTTAACACTCTGAGAATTCTTGTTAAATTAGCATTTTAAAAAAAAAAGGTGTCAAGTTCCTTTAAGGGGACAGCACACAATACTCCCGTAGCTGACTACAATAAAAGACAAAGTCACTCAATGCTCTCGACTGAAGAACTTTTGTAGCTCATGTTTACATCTTACTGTGAAGATGCTTGGTTCATTTGCATATTTTTCTATTGTATTTCTTTCTTTTCTATCATTGTGAAAACTACTTTAGTTATTTTGTCCCATTCTACTTCAGTGATAGGATTGTGAAATGTCTCAATCTTTAAAATGTATAAATGTAATAGCAACCGTATTTACAAGGAATACATACACATCTCCATAATCATTTTAAATATTTTTGATTTCAATGATCAAAATAATAATAATAATAATAATAATAATAATAATAATAATAATAATAATAATAATAATGATTTTCCCAGAGATGGGTTGCGGCTGGAAGGGCATCCGCTGCGTAAAAACTTGCTGGATAAGTTGGCGGTTCATTCCGCTGTGGCGACCCCAGATTAATAAAGGGACTAAGCCGACAAGAAAATGAATGACTGATTAATAATGATTATGATTTTTCATAATCGAGTAGCCTTAGGATCAGATGGTCTAGATCAGTGGTTCTCAAACTGTGGTACGTGTACCACTAGTGGTACGCAGGCTTCCTTCTAGTGGTACTCGGAGAAATGAAATGTCATGTACATGCTACACACATTTAAAAATGTATCAAAAATTATGTATCTAATATGTCATATATGACATATATGACATATAGCCTATATTTCAGAGGTAATCTGCCACGTTTTTAACTGTGCAGAGTTGTAGTTGCTTATCTGGGCCAACTATGATACTGTATTTCAATGCTGCTTATTTTAATGGTGGTACTAGAAGAAACAATTTTTTCTGAGGTGGTACTTGATGAAAAAGTTTGAGAACCACTGGTCTAGACGATGTATCAACCTAATTACTTGCTGGTTAGCCAAGTTGAACCTTGTAGACCAAATTAGTCAGGCTGGAAAAGACTAATACAGGGGTGGCCAACCCTGTTCCTGGAGAGCCACCTTTCTGCAGATTTCAGTTGCACCCCATATCAAACACACCTGCCTGTAATTATCTTGTGGTGTTCAGGTCCTAATTAATTGGTTCAGGTGTGTTTGATATGGGTTGCAACTGAAATCTGCAGGAAGGTGGCTCTCCAGGAACAGGGTTGGCCACCCCAATTGTAACCTGCTTTTTGACCTAGATCCTCAAATTCTCTACAACCTCAGTGAAATGATTATTGTTCCTTTAAGCCAAACCTGAGCACAAGTTTGGGTGTCCTCCCACCTGTCTGGGACACAGGATAGAGCCTGAATTCAGGACGTTCACAGGAAACTCGACCTGAATAAATCCTGTCTGAACTTTTCTTTCCTCCATTCTCATTCGCATGAGTCCACAGAAGTGTCTGAGCCTTAATAAAAACTTGATAAATATACTAAATGTGATAGAAATGAATCCATCAGGGCAACAATCAATTTTATATGCAAAGCATCTAGGATGATCTAACTGTGACAGCTGTCAGGAAAGAGTGTGAATGACCTGCAGTACACTAACCTGCGACTGGTCTCCACACATCAGGTCCCAGGTGCCGTAGTGACCCTTGGACTGCATGTAGAGCCGCAGGGCATCTGTGAAAGCTGGTGTTGATACCTTGCACTCTTCTGACAGTCCTAGAGGAGTCAAGAAACATGACTTGTTATAGAAGCAACTATGTGATCAATTCACAGTAATAAAGAATGTCATAGAATTTGGTCAATTTAGGATTAAGAATCAAAAGTAGTATTGTGCAGCTAATCAAATTGCAACATGGACCAAAGTCAATGAATATTAAATGGCAGGAAGAGGAATGAGCAATTTTCCCAGTAATTTTTCGGGATGCAACGATACCATTTGTTTGGAACCGATCCGATCCTGATACCAAAATTCTGATTATCGACCGATACAGATCCGATCCCGATATTGTGCCATGTTTTTTTTTTTTTTTCAATAAAGATAATACAGTTCTGATGATAAACTCAAATAATATATCATCTTTAGTAAAAAATAACAGACCTATAGGTCTACTGTATGACAGACAACACAATCTAAGTAAAAACTGGATGCTTGCTGTATTAGGCTACATTTTTGAGCATTTGTTATGACACTGATCTGTTGTGGTCCAGCTTATGTTTGCTTAAACTCCTTAAACAGCTTATGTGCCAAAACACAAACTGGTCTATTAAACAAAATATGAATGTAAATGAAATTACAGTGAAATATTTAGAGCAACCTATATAAGGCAAAATAATTTTTCTGTTAATGACAATCCATATTGCGCCTGTCAGTTTCACTTTTAACTATTTCACCAACTACTTTGACCACAATAAGCCAGGCTTTCCAACTCATTCTCAGCACTGAAAGTTTTCCCCTTGGAAGACTCAATCGAAAGGATGAGAGAACAGAAACTCATTGCGAGAATAATTTTACAGAGCGGCGCACATTGCATCTGCGGTGCGTGAATGAAGCGCTTGATGCATCAGAGACACAGTGCGCAGCCCTCCGGTATCTGCAGACACTTACGAAACAGCAGCACTAAGGAAAGAAATCAGTGCGTTGAGAATCTGTCCAATGTATTATTGAGCCTTTTCTGATTAAAAATTTCAGCTAGGCCTACTTTGTGTGTGACGAGCAGGTAATAACCATCTCCAGTTTTGCGAATGTGATCTGATACCAGACACAGCGCAGCATGATTTAGAAACAGCAATGAACTCCTTGTTGCAGGTCAAAATTAACCCATTTGATGCGTTTCTCCACTGATAATTTAAACAGGAACAAATAGTCTTGGAGAAAGTTTTTCGAGTTGTCATGAAGACGACACACAGCTTGAATTGTGAATGAATGGAGAACGACTGACAGAAACAGCGGAGGGAAGCGCTAAAGTAAACATGAATTTAACCATGTGAACATTTATCTGCACTTCACATTAAACTATAGAATGGCTATAGAAAGAACATTTGGGATATAGTAGGCCTACATGACAACTTTCTAGTGCCTTATGATGGGCTACCTTCATGGCTTTTGTTGGCTTATAAATTACATATAATACAGAGGACGTACAAGATTAGATTTGGATCAGTACCAGCTGGCCGATACCTGATCCAGCAAAAATATGCGGTATCAAACTGAAATCCGATCTAAGTATTGGGATCGGTGTATCCCTAGTAATTTTAACAGCACTGAAAAAAACAATTCAAAGTTGATTCCTTGAATTTACAATTTTTTTTATTACATTAAGTGGCTGTAAACAATTTATTTGGGCGGAATTTAAAAAAACAAATTAGGTTGAAAATTATTAAACTTAATTTGTTTGTTTAAATTCAACAAAAATAAATAGTTTGCAACAGTTCTGAATGCAACACTTTTTTCAGTGAGGATTAAAATGTAATTCAACAGAAAACAACATTCATAGAAGAATCACAGTTGTTAAACGGTTTAAGTATAAATAACATTTTAGGATAAAAATCTTGTTTAATTATTTTCTATTAAAACAGGATCCAGAAAAATAAAATAATCAAATATAAGTATGGAATATGGAAGGGAAAAAATGGATTCTGCACAAAAAAATAAAAAATAAAAATTAGAGCAGTCAGCGCCAATAGGCCAGTGTGCCGACATATTAGCACAGAGTTGTTCACAGCAACACAGCAAGTCCTGGCTTGAGGTTCTTTTCCAGTTCTTCCCTTCTCTCTGTTCCCCACACTTTCCTACTTATAATCTCCACTGTCATGTCCAATAAAAGGTGAAAAACCCCTAAAAATATTTATAAAAATAAATAATTAAAATAACCAAATTCACATTGCACTGTAAATGTGAACAAAGCAAACGTAAAATTTCAGCAATATTCATTTAAAAAATTCTGAAAGTTTATATTTAAACAGAATTTTGCAGAAATATTGACCAACCACTCTGAATTTGATTTTGTTGGTGGTCCAAACTGACTGTAGACCAACTTAGACAATCAATAAGTCTTTCAAAACATCATGTAAAACCCGTACAACCTGTTTTTTCCAGTTGGAAGAGGGAATGAATTACTATTTCAAGACCACATCTTAACTAATAAGAGTCTGTGAAAGCTACAGTTACCACCGCTCAAGCAGAGAGATCCACAAGACCTAACGTGACAAGACTTTTTGGAAAAACACTTAAATGGAAATATGATTATAGGCTACTGTAGTGAATATAGATAATGTGCTCTTTGAGGACCATTTAAGGAAAAGTTGTACATCAGAGGTGCCATGTAGACAACAATCAATCAAAGAACACCATCCAGTCACGCTAAAGTCAATCTCAACAGCTGTTATTTGGGAAGATTTGGCTCTTTTGGGACAAAGATAACCTTTTAGAGTTGCTTTCCTGTTGCTCAAAGGAAGTGAGTTTGATCCATAAAGTTACACACACAGTGGTATGGAAAGACAAACACACAGATGGACGCGAGCAATGGCAAGCTGCACAAACACTCAGAAGACAGGAGCCGTTGATGGCGAATGTGTGTACCTTGCATTTCTCACATTATCATTTCCTGTGAGAGTTGGGTTTAGAGGTAGGAGGATAGAAAATGCAATCTTGTACAGTAAAAAAATCATTACACCTATGGGAAGCCCCCATAAAGATAGCTGTACATGTAGCCCATTGTAACCCATATGTTATATAGCGATACTAGTACATTTTGACCTTGTGGGGACATTTTTTCGTCCCCATAAGGAAAAAAGCTCATTTAAAAAATAAAAAATAACATAAGCATTTAAATATTTAAAAAAATGCAGATTGTTTCATGTGGTGGTTGGGTTTAGGGATAGGGTTGGAGTAAGGGCATAAAAATATACAGTCTGCACAGCATAAAAACAATCATTATGTCTATGAGACGTCCCCATAAAGATAGCCGTACAAGTGAGTGTGTGTGTGTCTGTGTATATGTGTTGCAGTTAGTTTAAGATTGGCCGACACAAAGACAGGAAGTCAACAGTGAGAGATTAAGGGATAGAGAGATGGAGTGTGTAAGCGTCTGTCAGGAACCGGAAATCCACTCAGCGACCATTTTCCAAGACTCAGAAAGAAAGAGAGAGAGAGAGCCAGAGACAAGAGCCACACAGAATAGAGCAAAGTAGAAAATAGCCAGCTTTTCTTGGCTTGAACCCCATGAGAAAACACTATAGTAGATGTATTTGTCAGCAGTCTGCTTGGAGAAAGTCCCTAGAGTTCTGTGCACAATAAAACACAATGACCTCAAATCAGTTTTAAAACCTCTCTTCCCCAAACACATCCACTAGAAGTCCAAATAAACTAGAGACACATTGAGGCTTGAACTTGTGGCTCAATTTTCCACCAAGGCAGTTTAAGAGCTCATCCAGAGATAGAGCCTAGTTTCAAAATCAATTGTTGTACAGTAAATAGTCAAAAAAATAAAAAAATTTGCTGGTTTACAAATAAGAAACTGCAGGGAGCAGGTTAACTGCTAACAACAAGACAAATAGAAACTGCCTGACTGCTTGAATATTCTGAAACAGCAGCTAAATGCATGGGTAAATTGGCTTGTTATTCTCATTTGTAATTTCCATGTAAACAAACTACGACAAGCTGCAAAACTTAAAGGACAACACTTACAATTAGGGCCTACTCGCACTATGCTATCCGTACCGTGCCCAGGCGCGTTTCCCGGATCGTTTGAAAAAGTGTGAGTGCGCTGAATCGGGCTCAAGCACAGTTCACTTGGCTGGCTCTGGCCCGGTTGGAGCGCGGTTCGCTTGGGCTTTGGCGTGGTACGCTTGTGTGTGAGTGCAAAACGTGCCAAAGCCCGAAACTGAAAGAGAGAAGTGACTTTTAAGGTACTTTTCATCATTCTTACTGTTCAGTGAACGCAAACTGCCTTAGTTTATTGAATACGCAAACCCCTCACTGCACGACAGCTGCGCACCTTCAGCAAACCTCTTAATTGCTGCAGCACAAGGGCTTTATGATTGTTTATAAGTGCCAAAAGTGGCTGATCTGTTCAACGAAATATCTGACTGCGTGTCACCGCATCCCTAAGGACTAAAGCGATATAACTAGAGAAATCTCCACTGTGCTGAGCGAGAGTGCTTACTGAACAGCGCAGCATCGATGACGTAAGGTTGCCCGGGCCCAAATGTAATGTGATTGTGGGCTGTCAGGGGAGACAAGCGTGCTTTGGCCCGGTTCGAGGCAACTATACATAGTGCGAGTACGCCATAAGTACACTTCATTGACCATAGACATAAACTATAGTATATAACTCCAGGTTAACCAAATAATAACTTTAACTGTTAAAAATATTAGGTACTAGTTAATATGTAAAAGTTATTAGTAACTAATAAAAGCTGCTTTGAAACGATAATTATTGTGAAAAGGCCTATACAAATAACCCTGACTTGAATGTAGGTTTAAAAAGCCAAAGGACATCAACAGAAACGCAACGTCCACAATTAACTATGGCATGTTTGATGCTTCTGCATTAACACTGTTGGGAAAGATGAAAAGTATTCAGTAATGTCGGGTGGTTCTGTAGCCAGTGAAAAGACAACCCGTTTCCTAGGGTGCTTTCACACCTGCCTTATTTAGTTCGGTTGAAATGGCACAAGAGTTCATTTTCCCTCTTGGTGTGGTTCGTTTGGGCAGGTATGAATGCTGCAATCGTACTCTAGTGCGCACCAAAAGTGGACCAAAAAAGCGTACAGAGTCCTGCTTGAAGAGGTGGTCTCGGTACGGTTTCAAATGAACCCTGGAGCGGTTCGTTTGTGGTGAGAATATGATCCGAACTAAAACAGACCCAACCGCAAAAAGGACTCTGTCTGTTGGACTAATTCAGCTGCCGTAGGCCGATGTGCTGTGCATTATGGGATATGGAGGAAAAATATTTGTTGACAGCACTTTACCAACAGAGAGATAGAAAAACATTACCTGATGGATCGTTGGTAATATTTTCTAAACATGACCATGTCACAGTTTAGCTAAATTACTTCACATCTCCTCCTGAAGTGATGTGCGATGAATTAAAACATTGTTTTCCAGCTGTGGCCACACTTCATTCTTAGAATGTAAAGTTTGTCTAAAGAAGGGCACTGTAGTAGCTCCACAGTAAATAGCACCATTTTGTGTCTGCTGGTTTGTTTACTTGCGGGAGTTCATTGGTATTTTCCCCACACGTGAATTCTGACCAATCGATATGCAGTTCAGGAACTATGTTCAACAACATCTTGCCAATGAGAGATGTGGATTTTGTCAGATGACTGCATTTTGGTTCTTTTCAACTGGTTTGGACCAAAGCCAGCAGTGTGGTGTGAAAACAACCCAAAGACGGCAGAAAATGCAACAATGTATCATTTATTGCCCTTGGTTCAGACCAAATGAAGCGAACTACAGATGTGAAAGCACCCTTAAAGGCTCACTAGTTGAACCATTTTCAAACCTGCAACAGCACTAGCACTTGGATCATGCTGGTGGAAAAGGGATACTTGGGCTTGTTTAGTACCAAGTGAAAAAAAGGACTGCACTCACTTTTTTTTGGCGAGTTGGCTGGCCTGAGAAACTCAACGTGAGAGACTTGAGCAAAAAATAGTACATATGGTAAAGTTTAGCGTGCCCTGCACGGTGGTTAGCCAAGACTCCTGGGATGGCTGGTTCCCAGGCTTCCTCTCCACCACATGTGTGTGCACTTACCATTAGGGCTCCGTTCACTGGAGCATTTCCCATTTAGGCTAAAAGCACAGGATCTAGATGGTTTTAGAGAAACTCTTATCTCTAAATCAATGATTAAAACCAAAACATTAAAACATTTTTCCATTTAAACTATATTTCTTTGACTGAGTTTTACATGTAGTCATGTTTTTAATATTAATATAATTTTCATGACATAGGTTCACATATTTTTAAGTTCCAGAATGAAAGAAATACACCTAAAAAGAATGTCTCGCAATAAAAAGGAACTAATGGTAAATATTTTTAACCAAAACAAATGGTATACATTATACCATGAAAACAAAATACTGTTGCTTTCAGAACTTAAAACTACAAGTGACACCCCCCCCTCACCTTTCTTTATCAAATATTTTTATAAAAAAATAAAATAAATAATATTAATAAAATAATGAATCCTAGTCGCTCTTAAAGTGTAGTTTCACAAACTAATTTCGAGAGGAGCACATGATATGAGTGATCGCAGCTGGTCTCTCATCTGTAATCATTAGCAAGCCAATCGGATTATTCCAAACTCGCTATAAATATCCCATCTAGCATTACTGCCTCATAATTACACCCCAGCCCCCCACCCCCCAATCCACCCCACCCCCTTTCCACCTTTGCCAGGAGGAGCTCTTGGGAACTACCTGATGTCGTACGCCCTTACACCCTCATCCAGGCAGGAGCCCTCATATATCTCCGAGTTCAGGGTTCTCTCCCGGGACAGCATGCCAAACCTTCTAATATTATCAAGCAATATCCAAGTGGGAACTCTTGAAATCCAAAAAATTATGTTTACCAGATATACTGAAATCATTTGACCTTAAAACTGGAAAACATTTAATAATCCGAATAATGCTTTCACATGAATATTTCGGTGTTAACTAAATAGTCAGTCACAGGTTATTATTACCTAGTGCACAAGGCTGCTATTATATTTCAAGCACTCTATTTGATTGTGTTCTGTAACAGTAAACAGTACCGACAACTCTGTATATGAAGTTGACATTCACCTCTACTTCAATTTTCAAACCTGTTTGTTTTCTTTCTGCCATGGGTCTCCACATTATGATGTCATAATGGGTGTGATGATATGATTGATTACCAACTGTCCCAGTTGCCAATGAAACTGTGAAACTACAACAAAACAAATGCCTAACCACCAGCATGAGCGAAAATATGATTACTAGATCAACAAAAAAAAAATCATAATGCAAAATGCACTTCAAGTCACCACTGCTTTACACATTTTAGCAGTTTGGACCATTCCACAAGATCTAGACAGATGAAATTTACAGTTTACTCAAAAATGAAAATCTACTCTAATCTTACCCTTAATGGGTTCCAAACCTTGCAAGAGCTTTTTTTTCTGTTGAATAATAAAAAAAAAAATCTCTGTTCTTAAAGAATGGGCAAGTATAGTCTTAGTTTTTCCATTGTAAGAAAACATGGAGATCTAGAATTCACCGCAGGCTATCCATTTGAACATTTTATATGAACATGTCACCATTTTTCTCAGAAAATATATTTTCTAAGGACGCAGTTGACTTGATGTTAATATTGTTGTCTTGCTAAAATGTCCACTCTGGTTTCATCTTCGTCATCCTGGTAATGTACAGTAGATGTTGGACTGAAGCGGTTAATATTAATTTACACTGAGGAGGGGCAGAGGGTGGCTAAAGAACCATTGAGAGATTTCAGCTGCTGTCTGGCTTTTCACTGCCTTTCTACACCTCCCTTTCCTCATGTGTTCAATGTTTTTTTTTTCCATGTGTCATTTCATTTTATTACACACATTAATTTGTAAACTAATTAGTTTAGTTTTCTTTGCATATATGTATTTCTTTGGTTGTTAACATCTGGTGTAAATTTCAAGTCAACAAGTCACCTTCAAAAAAAGTTTTCTAAGTAAAATGGTTCCATGTTCAATACTTATTTTTCCCACTGTAGATCATATTATTATTATTGTTATGTCCCAGTTTATTAGTTACATTTGTTTAAGTTTAGCTGTAATTAAATACATCTTTTTTAAATTGACAATTTTTAAAAGGTCTAATATTATTTATCATATAATATTATATTAATATATAACATTATCTAATATCAATTTTATTAGTCCACTTTGATTCTCTGTTGGCTACAGGAAAAAAAAACTGTTGTCCAATGACTTGTCTAATTAAATTTCCTAGTTAAAACTTCAAAGTGCAATTTAAGCTGAATACTACTCTCTTTCAAAATGAAATATTATTTTACTTTCATTATGGCAAAGAGAAAATAAGCTAGTTATTAAAAATATTGTTTAAAAATGCAGACAAAATATTTTTAAAATAATTAATTTTACATTCTTTCATTCATTTTCTTGTCGGCTTAGTCCCTTCATTAATTTGGGGTCACCACAGCGGAACGAACCGCCAACTTATCCAGCAAGTTTTTACGCAGCGGATGCCCTTCCAGCCGCAACCCATCTCTGGGAAACATTCACATACACTTATTCACACACACACTCATACATTACAGACAAATTAGCCTACCCAATTCACCTGTACCGCATGTCTTTGGACTGTGAGGGAAACCGGAGCACCCAGAGGAAACCCACGCAAATGCAGGGAGAACATGCAAACTCTATACAGAAACGCCAACTGAGCCGAGGCTCGAACCAGCGACCCAGCGACCTTCTTGCTGTGAGGCGAACGTGCAACCCACTGCGCCATCATTAATTTTACTGGCTAATAATATTGATTTCAACTGTACAAACAAACAAACAAAAAAGACTTTTGCTGAAATTCAAATTAGAAAACACTATTCTTAATTTTTTGGGGGGGACAGCTTAATTGTTTCATGTTCAGTCTACTTAAGTTTAAGTTAACCTAATCGATTTATTTTGGGACAACATGAAGTAATTGTGTGAAACCCTGGAGGTTGAGTAAATTATGTAAATTGTCATAAATAGGTGAACTTTCCTTTAAAATAGCCATCGGGTTCATATAGTTCAAGCTTAAACATCTAAAATGGTGTATCTGCGGTTTCCCTTCTCTTAATTTCATGAATAGTCTTTGTGTGTGCAATATGGTGCATTCATTTAATTGCATCTCTTTCCATTGCTGCAATAAAACCCAAGCACTTCGAGCAGCTCCTGTAATACCGCTGCTTTGCATGTGGTTGATCTTTTCTGCCCTCTGTTAACCCTCTAGCCAAAACACAGAGCTGCGTTCTCACGTTTACCTTAAGTCATATTTGCCCTCGGCTTCAGGCGGGTCTCATGGACTTTGCAGAGCCCTTCCCTGCTGCGTCAAAAGGCAAATGATGTGCAACTTTGTGACACTCGTGACAGACCGTTTCGGCCTGTAACCGAGTCAGGGACTTTTAGGATTTTTAAAAAGCCTGGCAGAATGCCTGGAGAGCTTTGTTTGTTGTACACATTGATCTGGGGTGTCTCTTTTTACTTGTTCATTTTAAATCAATATGCAAAAAGGGCTGAGAAACAACACTTCCTCTTGATGAGTCAACATTTATCCTAATTAATGCAAATTTCTTGTCCTAAAGTGTATGGTTGGTGTCAGAAAAGCTTCATAATCCTGTATCAAAAAGTAATGACTTGCTTCCACGCTGCTTTTGTTTTTGGTGAGATTGTGCTGGCTATTAGCTAAATGTAAAGCAGCAGTAGCAATATATGAAGATTTTATTTGCAAAAACAGATAACCTCCAGTTTTTTAGAAATGTAAAAATGCATTTTTTTTCAACTGATATCTTCAGTACTCAATTTTCAGAAAATTACTTTAAAACACTACTTAAAAAACTTAATTTCCATAAATCACGTTTTTATTTTTTTGCAATTGTATGCTTCAATGCACAACATAAACATATCTATACCTGAAAATGACTAAAAATGGAGCCATCTGTTTTTGTAAATAAACTCTGTAACACTTTAAAAATAAGGGTCCATTCAAGCATTTACTAACATAAACAAACAATTAGTAATACATTTATAATGGTATTTATCTGTGTAACATATTTAATGTTTTTCAAGTTAAATGTTCATGTTAACTATTTGCATTAACTAATGTGAACAAGCATAAAATTGGGTTTCAATAATGCATTAGTTATTGTTGAACTATGATTAATAAATGCTTTACAAGATTATTCATACTCTAGTTATGTTAGTAAATGCATTAACTAACATCATCCAGTGAACCATTATTCTAAGGTGTTAACATAAACTCTTGATCATACATCAAAAACAGCTCATTTTAAAATATTGCATATATAATTAGCTAATAAAAGTTTGCCAATATTGCCAATAGTTTGCCAATAAAAGCACCTTTGGGGGTGGGGTTCAGGGCTTTGCTGCAAGTAGGAATGTAAAAGATTAGAGAACAGAACACAATCAAATGATCCCTATTTACAATTTTAAAAAAGTTAAATAAACAAATAAAAATAAATAAACAAATAAATAAATAAATAAATAAGCTGTAATATGCATGTAATTTTAAAAGAAACTATTTAATTCAAGTTTATTTCTATAGCGCTTTTACAATGTAGATTGTGTCAAAGCAGCTTAACATAGAAGTTCTATTTAACTGAAACTGTGTCAGTCCTTATATTGTATGTGGCAGCACTGCAATTCTGAGTTCGATTCCCATCTGAAGGTCCTTTGCCAACTATATTTAAATTTCTTGTCTACACTTTACCGACACTTTATCTAAAATATCTATATTTAAAATTGTTTTCTAAATCTAAAAGCTACACAACAGCATGCACCTATAATTAAATTCCATATTCCAGCCATGAATGCCAAAAAGTCCTAATATGCAGTCTTGGTATTCATTTATTTATTTATTTATCTTTTTTTTTTTTTAGACTTTTCTTTAAATTAAAATAATAATAATAATGATGATGATAATAATAATAATAAAACAACAAATTTGTTTCATTTTTAAAACTTAATCTTTATCTGATTTGACTGCTGGACTGCTCAGTTATTGTGGGGTGGGGGATAAATTTGCGCAGATGCATTAATATTGATGCAATTTTATTTATTAGACAAACTATGATAGAAAACAATGTTTTAATTATATAATTTATAGGTATAATTTATACTTCTATGTATTTATTGGGGGTATATATATAATAAAAAAAATATATATATAATATTATATATATATATATATATATATATATATATATATATATATATATATATATATATATATATATATATATATATATATATATATATATATATATATATATATATATATATATAGTAAAAAATACAATAAAAATAAAATAAATAAATAAATAAAATAAAGTAAAATGGTTTGCATAACTCCTGCAGGTAAATAAGCAGGACAGTCTTCTGGGTAATAAGTGACTTAAGATCAATCCCTGACTGAAGGTCTGGATTTCCTCAAAGTGGACAGAGTAGGAGAAAGGAATGCAAAAATTATCTATCGAAGAATCTTATCCATTTCTTCAGGTCAGGCTGTGAGTGATAGAGCTTTACTTCTTATAAGACACACCCTTAATTCATATCTAGCAGTTTCTTAACACGCCCTGAAGAGAAACACCAAGCGGTATCTGATGAAAAAGTGTCTGCGTATATTGTATGGTATCTGTTGTGAAATCTTATGTCATTATCATTTCTGATCCAAAGAGCTAGTAATTTGCCACCATGTCTGGACAAGCCTAAGTGAGAATGCCTCTGACCACATGTCAGCACCTTCTCTAATGCCCTGGGGTAGATCAGAGAATGTTCTGTTAACAGTCAGAATTTGGCAGAACAGAACTATGCTGCTCTGCAAGTTCTGCAATTACTAAATCAGCTAATAAATACAATTCATTTTTATTAGTTTTGCAATGCCTTAAGAAACTTTCAACATTTGATTTTTTTTGGCAGCTATAGTCTTTTATACCACTACTACCACTATCAACACTACTACTACTACTACTACTAGTAGAATCACTACTATTATTACCACCACCTCCACCACTACTACTACTACTACTACTACCACCACCACCACTACCACTATTACTACTACTACTACTACTGCTACTACCACTATTACTACCACCAATACTACTATCACTACTATTACTACTACCACCATCACCACTATTACTACTCAAATCATTACTTTTATTACCACTTTTACCACCACCTCCACCACTACTACTATTACCAGGGCTTGACATTAACTTCTTTGATCACGAGCCACTGTGGCTAGTAGATTTCCAACATTACTAGCCACTCGTCATTTTTTACTAGCCACAATTTTATTGTTGGGAAAATATATTTTATATGCAAAAATTTTATTTTGACTTGCTAAAATGACTTGATTTAGATGTTGTGCTATATCCACATGCCTTCTCATGCATTTAACTTCTTGTGCGTATTGTGTATTAGCCTGCTCAGTGTGCATGAGCAAATGGGTTGTGTCGCAATGCATTCAGTTTTTATTTCACATGACTTTTCAGGGCAAAAAAAAAATTGAGTGATTGATTTGATTTACCAAATTTATCTCTGACCACACTAAACAAGTATTTCGGTAACACTTTACAATAAGGTTCATTAGTTAATGCATTTACTAACATGAACTAATCATGAACAACACATGTACAGCATTTATTAATCATAATTGAACATTTACTAATGTATTATTAACATCCAAGTCCATGCTTGTTAACATTAGTTAATGCACCACGAGTTAACATGAACTAACAATGAACTACTGTATTTTCATTAACTAGCGTTAACTAACATTAACAAATACAGTACTAAATGTATTGTTCATTGTTTGTTCATGTTAGCAAATTAAAATTAACTAATGAAACTTATTCTAAGTGTGACCAGTATTTCTTAGCCACAATTTTTAAATGTGTCAAAAGAAGAAAAATATCGCTGTATAGGTGCACTATTTAATTCCACAAAACTTTTCTTTAAAAAATAAACATTACATTTAAAAAAATAGTTATTGTCGTGTATCTAAAATATACACAGTAATCTGTCCTGGCTAAAAGTCCCAGATCACCAGTTAACTACACATAAGCGGGGAGTACTCTCCCATAAAAGCGATATTATTGTAAAAAAAAAAAAAAAAAAAAAAAAAGATCATTGAACCATTTTAACAAAAATAACTGTAAGCAAAAGAAAGCAGGTGAAACATTATTGGATATTTGATAATGAAAGGATCCCACGCACACGGTTAAGCCTGTTAATAATCTGTTCAAAGAATAATTAAAATGAAAACAGCGAACGCTGCTGCTTACAAAAGAATATGTGCATTATTTTTTTTAATCTTGAGCTCTTAAAAGTAGCAGCACTGTGTGGGTGCACGATCATCGCTCTTTGTCCAGTCTATTTCAAAGGGAACTGATCGCACCAGTTGCACTTCCCCTAGGCACGGTTGCTTTGCGCAAGTAAACGGGAGCGCGCACACTTTAACAGTCGCGCGCATCACATCAGCTGTGATCATCCTCTCATTTCTGTATTCACCTGCATTCTTTTGCTCGTGCGAACACAGTTATTTTTGTCAGTTCTGCTGCTTCTCGATTCTAAGATCACATTTGCACGAATATTGTCGAACCCTGCTTTTGAAAAAACTACAACTAGAAAATTATTTCCAATAAGCCAAAGTGGCTAGTGGAGGTGTCTGTCTAAACCACCAGAGCTGAAATCTACCTGCATTTGGCGGGTGTTAATGTAAAGCCCTGACTATTACTACTACTACTACCACCACCACCACCACCACTTCTACCACTATTACTACTACCACCACCACTTCTACCACTATAGTACTATACTACTACTACCACCACTTCTACCAATAACCAACATTACTACTATTATTATCACTACAATTACCACCACTACTTCTATTATTATAACGGCTGCCACCACCACTACTGTTATTACTACTACTATCACCACTACTACTATTATTATCACTACTATTACCACCACTACTTCCATTATTATAACTGCTGCCACCACCACCACCACTACTATTATTATTACTACTACTACTATTATTATCACTACTATTACCACCACCACTACCAATATTATTACTACTACTACCACTACTGGGCTGCATGGTGGCACAGTGGGTAGCACGTTCGCCTCAAAGCAAGAAGGTCGCCAGTTCGAGCCTCGGCTGGGTCAGTTGCCGTTTCGTGTGGAGTTGGGTAGGCTAAATTGTCCATAGTGTATGTATGTGAATGAGTGTGTATGGATGTTTCCCAATGACAAGTTGCAGCTGCGTACAACACATGCTGGATAAGTTGGCGGTTCATTCTGCTGTGGCGACACCAGATTAATAAAGGGACTCAGCTGAAAATAAAATTACTTCCACAAAAATATTAAATCAACAACCAGTTTACATCAATAAGTATTTTTGGGTTTATTTTAATAATTGAAATAAAATGAGTTTAGTAATTTTTGATAGATTAAATACATTCTTATGGAATAAAGTAAATTTAGAAAATGTATTATTTGTAGTCAATACTGAGATGGTGACTGATGTATGTTTCACTCCTTGAATTTCCTTGAAGATAATATTAATGCATTCTATTTGTAAATTTAAAAAAATGACATCATTCACAAGGAGTAGTAATTATTACATATTCAACAGCAGTTAAAATGACAGAAAGAACATCCTCCACACCTTAATGTCATTGCAAAGGCATTCAACATTTTGACTGAATAAAACAAACACTTTCTTCCGCTCGCATACACACCCTGCTGTGTGATTTCAAATATGGCAATAGGCCAAACGACAGGTGATTTCTGAGGGTGGAGTTGAAGGTAATATGATACTATGAATTTTTAAGAAGGCATGCAGGGATTTAAGTATACGCATCTAGAAATTCTTTTTAGGCCATGTTTGAGTGACAGCGACTAAAGACAAATCAGAAGTTAGGTGTTCAATAGTCTCTTGCTATGACGCAAAACAGATTAAAGCAAACGTCTGAGGCTTCGTTTTCATGTTGTTTTGGAAGTTGAACAGGAAAGCAGTTGATCTGGCAAAACATTTACAGTGTAGGACATTGTGTCTCTGGTCCACATAAATATCAACAAATAAACATTTAAGAACCACTTTTTTTGGAAGAAAATGTTTTATTTTTTTTTGCTCATTTTACAAGTCACCTACAGTAATGTTAAAAAGTTGAGGTTTTTACTTTTAACCCCATGAGTGCTGTTGAGGATGTTTTCATCCACTCTGGGCGATTTTTGAGTCTTAATTTGACCATAACTGTCTTTGTGTTTCAGCAAATGAAATGATTTTTGGTGACAAATCTTATTTTGACACACATTTTGGGATAATGCTATAACATTTTTCTACAATTCAACAATATAGTCTGGCCAAATTTACTACCCTTTTGTTATGTTTGTGGTAGTTTTTGCCCCATTGCCTTCCAATATAATTACATTTTTTGATTACAAAGCCAGACACAATATAACCATGCATTCTTGATTGTTGCTGGTTTTCCCTGTTGGGAAGAGGTACAGTCTGTAATTTTTAACGTTGAACGTCAGTTGCAGTTCAAAAAAAGCTTATATAAAGGTTTATATTATATGGAGTATTTATTCATGTTTATTTATTACATGGTAGATGTGTCAAAGCAGCTTAACATAGAAGTTCTAGTAAATAGAAACTGCGTCAGATCAGTTTTCAGAGCTGAAGTTCAGTTTAGTTTAGTTCAGTGTTTTAAAGTGGTCTAAATTTCACTGCTTAAAGTTTGAAAACTGAAGAGCAAATCCAGTGATGCGCAGCTCCGCAAATCCCAACCAAGCAAGCCAGTGGTATAGTGTGTGCATGTGTGTGTGTGAGATAGATCTTTGCACACTTACCTTGATAGAAATAGCAAGCAAATAAGCAACTCGGCTCTCAAAACATAGTAAGTGTATTTATGCACACATACTATAATCTTTTGTTTTATTCCATAGAACTCCATATAAAAGCCAGAAACTTTAAGCAGGCCTATCTAAAGGGTTAATGGTGCCAACTGATGATTGATAGTAAAAATAACAAGTTTTACCTCTTCCCATCTGGGAAAACCACGAACAATCAAGAAAGCATGATTATATGATGTCACGGCTTTGCAATCAAAAAATGTCATTATAATGAAAGTCAATGGGGCAAAAACGGCAAAGAACATAACGAAAGGGTAGTCAGTTTGAACAAAACAGTTAAACCCATTCAGCTGATCTCTGGGTCTGGTGGGAGCACTTTTAGCTAAGCTTAGCATTAACCATTGAATCAGAATAGACCATTAGAGTCTCACTAATTTTTTCCAATTCAGTATTTACATCCTGTACTAAGACTGAAAAGGAGGAAAAAAAATAAGTTGCTATTTTCGATAGGTCAAGGAAGTATATTTTGAATCCAGAATTATAATCAAGAAATGTTACACCATGGCTGTGGCAGACGCAATAATATTAATCAAAAAAATTGAAAATAGTCCCCAGCTAAGCAACAAACCATCAATGGATCCAAAAATGATAACCGTTTCACTTTAGGGGACTTGTAATAGTGTGTTCCTTTAACATGTGAACCATTGTTTCCTCTGATTGTGATAAAGATGAAAAAAGTAAATAAGACCGATCTCGTCTAGAGAAACAGACGCTCACAAGACACAAATCTAAAAACAGTACTTTTTTTGGTCTTTCTTTGTGACCGTGACTCACCATTGTTGGTGTGTCTCACACAGTCCTGAAAGACGGCGTGCCACTTCATCTGTTCCTTCTCTGTCATGACGCAGAAGTAGTGATGGCGAGCGTATGGATGCCACAGGATGAGGGGAAACTGTGTGGGGCATTTTAGAAATGGGGCACTGCCTGCTTTTGCCTTTATATCTAAAACAACACATCACACAAGACAAAAAGACGAACATTACTTATTTGAAATTACACTGATTTGACTGAATGGGCTATATCACGTGTTTCTCAACAACATTCCTGGAGGACCACCAGCTGCACATTTTCTGGGTCTCTTTAACTAAATACAACGGACTCAGATCATCAGATCATTAGCAGAGACTGAAAGACCTGTAATGGGTGTGACAGACAAAGGAGACAATGAAAACCGTGTTGGTGGTCCTCCAGGAATGTGGTTTATAAACACTGGACTAAATAACGTTGTTTACAGAATGTACAGAGAATACAATTTGCCTGTCCATTATCATATTATTTTGCGAGTAATTAATTATAAAATTATAAATTAGTAGTTTTAAATGAATACATGATTGAATAAATTCATCCATCCATCCGTGAATGAATCCACCCATCAATCTATGAATCATCCATTTGTCTAGCAATCTTTTCATGCATCTATTCATTCTTGCATCTATTTTTGAAAAAATTAGTATGTTTACTTTGGACATCAGTAATCCCGTTTTAATACAATGTGAACAGCATTTTTTAATACCTTAATCTGACTAAAGTCATAATGGAACTAAACAGAAATGGAATTAAGACATGTGGTTTGACACTATTCTCTGCACTTACTGAGTAAGTGAAGGATCACAGACACCTGCATCATGAAATGCTGAACTTTTTTTCCCATCTAGCATATGCTATCAAATTCCATTAAAACTCTTTACACTTGTTAATACTCGCATCCAATATCTTGTTTGTCAAGGGGGTATGCATGAAATGTTTCTGAATGAAAGTGAAAGTGTCTGCCGTTAGAGTCAACAAATTAAAGATGAAACTCAAAATCGCATGAAACTCTGGAGGAAACGTGGATAGCATGGTGATGCAATGACGTTAATCGAATTGTGTGCTATAACACGTTAAATGGGATGATGAAAGGAACATTCAAAAAACAACTTGTATTATGGTCTTCTTCAGATTAAGGCAAATAATCCAATTACTGAAGTCGATGTAAACTTAGTCAATGAGACACTTTTTATAATAATTAATTAATTTCTATTAAAGATGCACAGGCCAAGGACCAGATTTAAAAAAAAATAATAATAATAAAAACTATTTTATATGCGGTTCTTACAAAGAAAATTTAAATTGGCAGGTCATGCTTACAAAAAATACTACTAGATACATCTCTAGATTGTCTTAATATTTTAATTTTTTTTCCAATTTAGTTTTGGTAATTATGCACATTTACAATTTTGGTTTGATACTTTTACAAATTTATGATTTGTTTTCCTTTTGGTATGATTCTAAATTAAAATGAAATTGCTAAATATTTCTTTGTTAATTAGTAAAAAAAAAAGTGTATTATACATTATATTAATAATAACCACACCACCATATTAACTAATTTGAGCTTAATTTAAAACGGATTTTGCCAAATCCTGTTCCGGAAAATGTCAGATATTTGTTTTTTGCGTTCCAGAATTTATTTGAATAGATCCAGCATTAACTTGTGCTTGGTGAAAGTCACGCTTAACTATTGGCCCTCAATAATATTTTCAGCCAATAGGCTTGGTTATGTTTACAATCACTCTCATTGGTTGGTGATTTGTTTCGTGCACAATGAGCAAAATAATGGCATAATGGCCAAACTATATATTATTTGTATTTTAAAAATGGCAAAGAGGCAGTCACACATATTTTTATTTTTTAAAACGAGTTAATCAAATAATGAGCCTGATCAAAAGAGATCTTGAAAATATGAAACTGCGTGAATGGATCAGGATAGCAGGAGACAAAAGCAAAGCGATCAAGTTAGCCAGAAAACATGACAGAAAAGGTAACTGTGGGCTCTGTGTCGTTTAATTGTTTTTTTTCCACTTGGCACGTAATAGTGAAATGAACTGAATAGTAATTATTTATGCGATTTATGTTTGTAGCTACATGTTTTTATTATCCATGACTGACCTACAACGTTACATGACACAATATAATTAAAGACAGTTCAGAAATGTGATGCTCTTATTTTGCGTTTAAGGAAATCACGTTCCAGGAAAACTAAAATTGTGTGGTGGACGTCAGTCACTGTAACTTTTATTTCCTGGTTTTGTTCCGGGAATTATTTATTTATAAAAAGCATTAAGAAAAGCCATTATTACATAAACTATTTGGATTCCCATTGTCATCTGTAAACCCTACTGGCACTTTTATATACTTTTAGGACTTCAATAGTATTTTATACTCAACCTTAAGGCTCCTACACACCAGGACACTTTGCGCTTGCATTTATCGGCAGCGTTTTTCAAGACGTTTTTCCGGATTCAAACCCAAGCGATTTTCACTGGCGCCAAGCAAAAGAGTATGCAAAAATTACTTTTTGACGTTAGATGGCACTACTTAACTTAAAGCTTTTGACACCCACTTGTAACACAGAAGACGAAGACAAAGTAGACACGCTTGTTGTTATGGATGGTTCAAGCAACAGCTCCAGCTCTAGTGATGAAGAAGTGATTATTGTTTACCAGAACAATAAGTAGCTCCGTTCATATCGCCTCTTGGCATCTTCTTCAATGTGCGGTCGCATTGACAGTTTTGTGATTGAGCGCCTCCAAGTGCTGTTTACTGTAACTTCAGCAGCTTTGTGCACATGACCAAAAGTGCCAATCTGATTGGTGGAAAAGGTTTTGAAGCGGCAAAACAAAAAACAAAAACGAGAAGAGGCGTTTTTTTTTTTTTTTAAATGATGCTTTTGCGCCTGGCGTTTTGCGCGTTGGTGTGCATGATCCCATTTGTGCCCTTTATTTAGTCACGAGCCATTAAACGTCAACGGAAAACGCGAGTGTGCAACGGTGTGCACGGGCCTTTACTTGCATATAAATAATTTCAATGTGCATCTCACCACTCAGGCTGCTATTGAGAAGCTCCAGGTATTCTTCCATAGAGGTCAGGGCTCTGTAACCAGCACAGTTAATGACCCCTTTGGAGTGGAGACCACGATCATGTGCCTACAGAAAAACAAACGAAAAAGAACAGCCAGCTAAAAATCAGCAGTGGGGGAAATGACGTGCACATCCACTAACAGCAACAAGCCTTAGAATCAAATGAAGTCCAGTAACAATAGACTAACATTCTGATCATTTTTGTTGTGTTTACGTTTAATTATCCAACCTGGGCGTGCTTGTGGTAAACACGAAAAAACAAAACAAAAAAAAACAACAACTAATAATCCATTTACTGAAGTAAGTAAGTGGTTTGCACTTACCGCTTTGCTCTCAAACAAGCTGATGTTGTAAGAGTCGCTCACATACAAAAAGCGGCTTCTCCATTTCTTGCTCTCTTCCAGATACTGAAACAGACCTCCAGAGAAGATGGATTTGTTCTTTAGAGGATCCTGCGGTGAGAACAAACATGTTTTGAATGAATGCGAATCTAAATTTTTCTAGATGAAAGCATGACTTAACAAAACAATGAATCATGTTTAGAGGACCAACGTCAAACACTCCAAACAGTCTGGAAAAATATAAAGGGCCAGCTTCAACCATGTTTATATAACACAGATCTGAGTTATTCAGCCTAAAATAAGAAATGGGTGGAGCAAATGCGACATAAAAGACATTCAAGCTTGTGTTATGTCTACAATCATGACCACAGCTTTCGGGTAATGGATGCTGAATTTACTGCTGGTGAACACACATGCCTTTGAACAGGTAATCGTTTAATCTCTGCAACTAAATACAAATAAATACGGATGGATACTTTCAAGTCCAGCTGTCTTGGCTCATAGCAATGAAAGAACTTAAAAAAGTACACCTTTTATTCCAGATCTGCAATAAGTTGTGACCCACTGACTACTGTGACCAATTTAAGGACAATTGGTAATTGTGAGATTTTGAAACCAAAGATTAAAGAAAACAATGTCCAAAATTGAAGGTTGATGCTTTTTTTTTTTTTTTTTTTACTTCATAAACAGTTACGGACATAACAGAGATAATCATGGAACTAATTTTCTTCTCTTAAGCCAAATGCAATCTAATGGTTTTGACCAACATTTTGCAGGTTTCTGATTCTATGCTTTTTTTTTTTTTCAGAAATGCTGGTTTTCAGCTCCTTGGACTAGCTGTTTCACTCCAGAAGCTCTACATTTCAAAATCCCAGGGGGATATAATTTATACAAAGGGATGTCATTTAGCAACAAGAAAGCTTGGACAAACATAGATCATTGCCATTATAATCAATTTAAAGGGATAGTTCACTCAAAACTGAAAATTCTGTCATCATTTACTCAAACTTCACTTGTCACAATCCTGTTTGAGTTTCTTTTTTTCCAGTTAAACACAAAATAACTTTAATTGAAAACGTTTCTTTTTAATTTTAGAACCACTGACTTAACATTTGATCATTAGTACTTGTTTTGTCAACTATGAAAATAAATAGTCAGAGGTTTCTAACATACTTCAAAATATCTACTTTTGTGTTTAACAGATAAAGAACCACTTCAGTGCGAGTGAATGGGGAGTATTATTTTATTTTTGGGTAAACTATCCCTTTAAGAAGGATAGGAAAGAGTTATAGTTAATAAGAGAGATGCAACAGCACACAACACAAAGGTTTGGTTTTAGGCCCCAACCACACGGCAACAAATTTAAATCCACAAAAGTTTAATGTCTTTCTGCCTTCTGTCCACACAAAACTACCATTGTTGGTGCCCCGAAACTAACTTTTTGAATAACAGGTAACAGTGAAAAACCTCAAAACGCCACCCATTATTGCATAGGGCAAAAAGTAGGGATGTGAACCTACACTGTTCTCACAGTTCGGTTATGATTATCATGCCATCGATATGGTTCAATTCGATATCTCGGTGCATCATAGTGCATTGCCGATGTTTTTTTAACTACAATTAGATTTTTTCTTTACAATACAAGAATTTTTTTTTTATTAAAATCTATAAATATAATAATATTTATATTTTATTTGTAATACAATTTTGTCCTTTAACACAAGCAGATATATGAACTGTACATTTACTTTTATTTGTCTTTTTGAATGTTTTAGACAAAACTCCAATACATGCACAGAAGACAGCACGAGTATTTATGGCAAAAAAACTAATGTTAATATTCTCCCGCTTGCTTTTTGGGCACTGTCAAGCGAGTTCTTAAACTAATACGATTGGCATAGTCTTCACCCGCTTAACAGAAAGAGCTGCGATTGGTTCTATAAATGAAGGCGCTGTTTACCGATGAGTGTTACTGGAAGAACAGCCGCTGTCACAGTCTATATGCACATAATACGCGGTTATCACAGGCAATCTGTAATAGACACAGTGGAGAAAACTCGCACCACAGGCACTCTCATGTCTGGATCTACAAGTATCACTTTAACAGCCAAAAGGAAAGAAAAAGTTACCTCACAAACATGCAAGCAAGAGAGAGACAGAGACGGATTTTTTAAGAATTTCTCCATAGTAGTAAAATAGCAGCTTGTGCAGTACTTTCTGCAGTGTCAGTGAAAGACTGTCCACAAACTCAATTATCTGCTTTTTAAGTAGTAGGTGCGTTTTATTTACTCGTTCTCGCCTCCTTCGCAATAGTATTCTACCATGACATCACGCATAGGTGATAAATGACGTCAGTACATACTAACCGATTATGATCTATGACTGAACTGAATACAGAACTGTCCGCATCCGCATTGTGGTGTTTCGAAAAACCAATTAATATGGACACCCCTAGCAAAAATGCTCCTCTTTGGAAACAATGATGTCATCATACCATTTGACCAGGGGGAGGAAAAGCCCGGCAATTAATAACTAATGACAGATTACAGAACTGTGTTTGCACTGCTGTTTATTAGCACTATTACAATAAAACCTGATTTGCGGTATTAGCTAGGCAACCAGTAGAGATGCATTGACAACTACACACATCAAATATTGTTAAATTCACTATGGTGTCCTGCTTATATCTGTATTAATCGTGCTGAAGGAGGAATTCAAGTACATGTTCGACGTATTCTTCTGCAATTATAGTGTATCCTGCAGCTCCACATATAGGTCTGGCATATACACTATAACATTTTACGCAAAACTCGGGCATTTCTTGAAAAAAAAAATACAATTGTATAGATGGTTCTAGAACTTCTAAAATCTACAAAAAAAAAAAATATATATATATATATATTTTATATATATATATATATATATATATATATATATATATATATATATATATATAAATAAATATATATATATATATATATATATATATATATATATATATATATATATATATATATATATATATATATATATATATATATATATATATATATAAATAAATATATAAATATAATCGCAGCTGTATGATGATGCAATTGTAGTCATGGTTCAGGTAAACATTAAACTGTTTTTTTTTTTCATTTATTAGTGGCTTCCTGAACATACAACTTAAGGATTTAATTGCTTGCTATTAGTTCTATAATTTATAAGTTGTTTTTTTAAACGCAAATAAAAAAAATCTGAATATTGGTCAATTTCTATATTGAACTAACAAGCTGTGTGTAATGGTGTGCGACAGTTCAGCTTTTTTCCCCATTTTAAAGTAACTAGTTATTTATATATAAAAAAATAGTAGGGCTCAAAGTTAATTTGTGGGCAAGTAGACTTGTCATAAGTTGAATTTCAGCTCAGGGGAAATGGCTTGCACAAGCTGCAGCAGAATATTATTGGTGGAAAAGGGGTATTGGAAAGATTTTTGATTCTTTTATGTGTATGCGTGTGTGCATTTGCCATTCAGGCCTTTGTTGCGGGTATTTAACTTGTGTGAAATCTGCTCCACTTCCTCTTATCCAACTCCATGCCGATAAGCACGACCACAGAAAGCCTCAAAATGAGGAGGGAAACCACAAAACAATAAAAAAACAAAAGAAAAAGCAGGAAGGCTCATTTCTAATCATATTTTTAACGTGGATTGGACAATATGCTGGACATTTCTTTCAGCCCTACTTCATGAATATTGACATGCTTTCCACAATCGCTCTGAGATTACATCATTGCATAGGTTTATGAAATTGAGGAAAGCATTGGAGACTTTACCTTTCTGTGTAGTAGTTGTGTCTGCATACTCCCTCCTCCTTCAATTTCAAAGCGCACGCTGTTGAATAAAGCCACAGCGTACTGCTGCTCATAAAACCTCCCAAACTCGGCCATCACTTTACTGGTGTGGGCTGGGTGGGAACAGAAACATGAGATTGTCAGTGTTCAACCAGAACCACGGCATAGGAAAGAAATGATTACTTTACAGCTACATAGTGCAACGTTAATTAAATTGCAAATTCATTACACACATATTGATTTAGTTTTAGTCTTTTAGTTGTGAATTTTTCCAAATAGCGAAAAGACACAACAATAGATAAAGATACAAACACACAGACAGAAGAATCCTGGCTTCCTACAACACCAAACAAAACACAGCTGTAATTTGATCCAAGATTTTCGCTGACTAGACCTTAAGTGTCAAATACAAGTTACGGTCTGCTGCCAAATGCACATCATGGGCCTGTGTGTGTGTGTGTGTGTGTGTGTGTGTGTGTGTGTGTGTGTGTGTGTGTGTGTGTGCGTGCATTGGTGATTTTAAAAAAAAAATTGGAAGTGGGAGGGGACGGCGATAACAAAAATGTCAGTCTTTTGTGATTTTAATATTGCATTGTTTGAATGCTTCAGAGTAGAATATACAATAAATAAAGAACAGTGCAGTTAATTTAATAAAATCACTTTGAAATGAAACTTCCTTGAACTGAAAGAAACAAGCTGCATGTACTCAAAATTTGAAATGATTAAAGCTAGACATAAAGGGATAGTTCACCCATGAAATGAAAACTACATCTACTTTTCTCATGTGGTTTAACAACCTATTCAAGTTCCTTTCTTGTATTGAACTCAAAATAAGACATTTTGAAGAATGCTGGTTGCAGTGGCATCCATACACTTTCATAAAAGTGAAAAAAATAAAAAATCCTAAATAAACTTTTTGTTAAACAGAAGAAAGAAACTCAAAAAAGAAGTCCAAGGCACTCGAAAAAAGCTTTTAAAAAATATTATTATGTAGATATAAATCTGTAATAAATTACATTTGCTCAGCGTTCTACACCAGTATATCTGAAATAAATTACAATTATTAACATGGTTATTCCATAAAACTGCACCTACGCGTTTGGGCAAACAATTCGTCACCATGGAATTATAAGGTTCTATCTGCGTTCTGAATGATTTAGAGATATTGAGCTTCAAAGTTTTTGCATTCGATATACCAAACAGTATGTGTGTAACATTTTGTTTTTTTTTTAAATAAAAAGTCTTAATGTAAACAACTTATAAAAAACATCCCATCATGTAAATAAGCTGTCATTTAATAAGAATATGTCAATACCTCAATTTTTGACAAAAAAATGTCAGATAGAACCTTATAAGTCTAGGGTAATAATTCTATAATTCTCACCAGGGTAACGAAGTATAGAAGTGTCGGGAGTTAATTTGAACATTATGTTCACAAGACTCAGTTCAGTATATTGAAAAGTTTTACTTTATGAATCCTTACCCAAAGAGCACCAATACATTATTTACCCCTGAACTTTTATTTGATTTTCAAAGTTAAACTGGGTCTGAACATGAGAAGGGCGAGTAAATGAGATTAAAAAAAAAAAAGTTGAGTCAACTTTTTTTTTATTGGTCAACTTAAACCGACATTAAGTGTTATTGTGCGTGTTTTTGCACTGGTTTTTCTAGTACAACATTAAAGACTAATTCATGGCTTCCAATGTTGGGATTTCCCCTATGCTAAAATGTGTAGGTTTACCATTGTGGTGAAGATTAGACTGTGTGTGGATGCATACAATGAATGGACACAGGTTAAAAAAAAATAGGTAAAAAAAAATCTTTAACCCTTTGCACCATCAAGAATTTTTTCTAATGTCCTGTCACTAATTAACACATTCCATGCATTTTTTCAATTCCATAATTTCTATAATATAAACCAAATGGTTGAAAGCGTCTGCTAAATGACTAAATGTAAATGTATCAGTTTAAGGTAAGTGTACCGGAATTAACACGTATACTATATAAAATCTGAAAATATGAAGTGTAAGACCAATTTATTTAAAAACAATCATTAAAAACTAAATCATCTTTATTTTTTGAAGTATGCCATAAAATATCTCAGATTCTCATTTAACACGTTTTTTTTTCTTTTTCTTTTTTTTTAACAATAAAAGCAAAATCTATTGTTATAGTGCAACAGGCTTATCTTGGTTTGATTTTTTGTAAACCAACAATGCTGTGTGTTAACTATTATTTAATTCTTTAAATGACTTTAACAGTCATTATTTAAAACAGTCGAAATATAGTCAACCAGTTGGTAGAGTATACACATGTATACACACGATCAATGATTTGATCAATTAGTCTAAATCAAACAATGCCATGCCAGAATATTTCTTTCAATTGTGGAAATATGGTTTTGAATATAAGTACAAAGTGATTAGAGCATAAGAGACTGTTACTTGAATCTGATCACAGATACACTTTAGCTTGACCATATGTGAAAAAGAAAAGAAAACAGTAATCTTTTTTTTTAATTCCAGCCCTATACAGCTTATAGAATTTCTGAAGACAAGTATTTTAAGTATTTTAAGATGAAAAATATATTGCACCAAATAAATCTATTAAAATATATAAATATTTAAACAATATTATACATTCATTATTAATTTATATATATATATATATATATATATATATATATATATATATATATATATATATATATATATATATATATATATATATATATATATATATATATACATATATACATACATATATATATATACATACATATATATATATATATATATATATATATATATATATATATATATATACATACATACACGCGCGCGCACACGCGCACACACACGCGCACACTTAATACGTAATATTCATGTATATTTTATACATTACAACTAATTACTGTATATATTTTGTCAATTTATAATATATATATATATATATATATATATATATATATATATATATATATATATATATATTTATATATATATTTAAGACATAACTGCAAAATTACAGTTATAATAGTCAAAATAATCACCCAAATTGAACAACCCTCACGTACATCATTTCAACATAACGGTCATGTGGAAATAGATTTTCTCAGTGCAAACACTGAACATTTCTCTTTCCAGAAATTCAATAGGGTTACAACACAAAGAAAGTCCAACAATAAAAGGGATTTCTTGATAAAGGGAGAGAGTTGCAAAAACAGTCAAGTGTGGAAACATACAAAAACGCTGTATGAACATACACATTAAAAATGAAAAAGACCAGAGCCTGCAGGCTTATCAAAGCTTTATGAAAAGAAGATGGTGCCATGAAGAGGAATTTGCTTATATAAAGAGCCCAATAAATGGAAAAAGTGACGCATGATTAGAGGCGATTACATTTGAATGCCACATTCAAAGCATCTCGGTCTAGTTAGTTTTACAACAAATGATATCTCTGGCATTTAACATTAACACGAGCTCAGCACTGGGATGAAAGTTGGCGCAGTACTGTAGTCTATATGTGAAAGATGTTTTCTTCCATGGGAACAGGAAGGAACAACCTGACAGGGACGGAAAGGCAAGAAGGCCACATCTGATGTCAGCTGAATTTAGAGCAGTGCACCTGAAAATACGGATGGCCTTCTGAGTATTTTGGTTTACTATACCATAGCCTTGGTCTGCACTCTGCACAGGAAGTAATCTCTCCACTTACACCTCATTTCTTAAGTGCTTCATCAGATTAGGAGCTTCTAGTTACAGGACATTTGAACATGAAAAGCATGTTGTTGTATTTGCATGAACGCAGCAGCCGCCGAGTCTGTCAAGGCAGACCGTTCTCCACTATTGTATTAAACTAGAATAACTTGTAGACTCAGTTTGCTTTGGCTTCGTGTTGACTATTCTACTGTGTTCGTTCACTTGTATATTTGCAGAAAGTATTTCAAAGACAATCAGCACAGATGGAACAGACGCCGATGTCGAATTCACTGGAAAGCGGCTACGTAAACCTTGAAATGTAATGCCACTGTAAACACTGCACATCTCGTCACTCGTCACATCTTAAGAAGACACGTTTCAATCAGAATGCTTTAGATTTGGTGTTTTAAAACTGAGGCCTAAAGAGTGTGTTTGTGGAAAATCTACATTAATGGACTGATAATAATAATAATAATAATAAAATAATAATAATAATAATAATAATAATAATAATAATAATAATAATAATAAACAAATTAATTAATAATTTATTACCCTAACAAGTACAGCTATGTAGTGAGTCTAAAAAAAATAATTTAAAAAATATGTTATCTTTTTTTTTCTTTATTGATTATATTTCCTCTGTACAAAGATCAACAAAATTGTATGTCTGTGGCATCTAATGAATTAACAACCTAAATTTAAGAAGGGTCAAGCAAGGTTAGTAGGTCAGATGTCTACTTGGACGAAAATCTTGTCCTTAAAATAATTCAAAACAATTACAAACTAATAAGCAGACACTCAACAAAATGTTTGCAGTTTGCTTAAACTTCTAATTTAAAATGAGCTGAAACAACTCAATTCGTGAGTTTTTTGGGGACAACTTAATTATGTTAAATCCACTTAAAGTTGTAAAAGTTAAGTTAAATTAATTCCTTCATGTTGTCCCAGTACAAATCGATTGTGTGGAACCCAGCATCTTTTACAGTCTAGATTCATTTAAAAATGTTTTTTTTTTTTTATAATATAGTACAGGGCTGAACAATATATTGTTCCAGCATTGATATCGCAATGTGCACATTCAAAATAGTCACATCGCAAGATATGCAATGTTGAGTTTGAATTATAGTTGATCAGGAGCTACAGAATTTTAATTGCAGTATTTAATAGCTGTATTTATACAGAATTTATACAATTCATAAAAAAAATAAAAAATAAAATCTTATAAAGTTTTAGTTTGTAGTTCAAATATCCACATTTTAAAGCAAAAACACGTTTTTTTTAAACCCCAAAATGTTTAAAATGAGTTAAAACAACAATTATTAAGGTTTTTTCGGGACATTTTAATAGTTTCAAGTTCAATCCGCTTAAATTTGTAAAAAACTATTAAAGCTAACTTACCCCCGGTTTCACAAACAAGGTTTAAGGCTAGTCAAGATTAAATTGCATGTTTGAGCTGTATGAACTCAAAATAACTTGCGGTGAGATGTCTTAAAATATGTCAGTGTCATATTTTATCACCAGGTGCACACCAGTAGTATATTTTTCTGAGGCCATTTTTATAAATGTGGCTTAAATAGCCTAATTTAACTAAGGTCTAGTCCTGGCTTAATCTAAGCCCTGTTTGTGAAACTGGGCCTTAATTGATTTGTGTTGGGACAACAAGAAGGTATTGTGTGAAACTCTGCATTTTTAGTGTACAAATCGTCACCTTGAAAATATAAGGTGCTATCAGACATTTTTGTCAAAATTGAGTTCAACATTCTTATTAAATGACAACTTATTTACATTACGGGATGTTTCTTTTATAAGTTGTTTACATTTTAAGACTTTTTATTTAATAAACAAATGTAACACATATTGTTTGCTATGGAATGCAAAAACGTTGAAGCTCAATGTGTTATTATCATTCAGAACACATATAGAACCTTATAATTCCAAGGTTGCAAAATGTCTGAATAGTATAGCAATTGGGAAAAAAGTCATTTGTTAAAACTGGTTTTGTATCAGGAAAAAACAAACATATAATATCAGTGCATCCCCTCAAAAATGACTAAAACAGCTGCATCATGCATGCCAGGTCAGTAGTTGGTGATGTGACTTAATAAAGAAACGCAGCACACGTCTATGTTGTTTTGATTGTCAAGTACTCACATATACATGCCTATAGACCAAACTTGTGCATGCATCAGTTTTCTCTAAATTGTGCAATTAACAACGTGATTCCACTTTTAAATGTTTGCATTTTCAGGCCCCCAATTTTCATCGTAGATTCAACAAATGGCCAAAAGATGCATTTGTCTTCCAATTAGGTCAGGCAAACATCCCCCAATTGTTGGATCTAGAAGTCAAATGCATTAATCATTGCAAGAGGGGAACCATGAAGATCAAAAGCTGACACACATCCCCTCTCACATGCACAGTCAGCAGATGAACTATCCATAAATCAGAGCGAGAGAATGAAAGACAAGAGACAGACAGACAGACATAAAAGTATGAGGGCCTGATGACACCTTAAGACAATCCTCCCCATTACTCAAAGACATGCTCACACTTGCGCTCACTCTCTCAGAAAACACACTCAAATAGTTCACGAGGGAGGTCTAAAGATCCCGAAAGGAATTTCCTGTGTCCAAAAACCTCCCGTCAACCTCTTGACCTTATGTCCATCAACAGCGGACATCTTCATAACTTCTACAGGCTTCATGAAGGGAGTCTATGAGGGTGGCTTACACTTCTGAAGACCAAACATCTCCCCACACGGTTCATTTTAAATGGGCAGAGTCAGCATTTTATTAGGAAAGCACAAGCATCTGCATTAGATTCACCTTGCACTGATCTCACAGAAACATTCCACAGAAATGAGCTCTAAATGGGACAATTATTTCACGAAGCAGATGCTCATCAAGTGACCGTCATCAATGAAAGATCCAGACAGGTAGTTCAAACACACACACACAATGAAACCTAAAGTTGTTTGTTAACTAGTCCTGACTTGTTCTAACACACAGTTGTCTCTCTGTGTGTGTGTGTGTGTGTGTGTGTGTGTGTGTGTGTGTGTGTGTGTGTGTGTGTAAAGTTGTAGTAATCCAAATTCCAAACTTTCCAGTCATAGCTAGAAGAGCTTTTGTTTTCTCATAATGACTTCGGAAATTATCTTAAACCATTTTTAATTCAATGTTATTTCTCTCAGAAATTTTTACATAACTGAAAATGGTTTTAAAGAACAGTTAGGCAATGTCCATATCATACAGAAATAATTTCTATGATTAGCTTGAGGGAAAACGAGACGAAGCTCCAAAACACAGCAACCACCAATGACGTCACAAATTATGGACTGCTAACATTTCATTTCCCACGTGTCGGTCTGGTTGGCGCAGGAAAACTATGAAATATTTATGGAAGTTTCTAGGAAAACTCCTTAAGCAAATGTGCTGTAAACTTAATTGCGGTACTGCACACTTCAAAGAATAAAACCCTTTTAATGAGGAAAGCATGCGTCTTTTTAATAACGTGATTATTTCTGTCACGCTTGAGAGAGAGGAACTAATATATGGTTATGGAAGTGTGTCTCTGCAGGACATTATTAGTTCTCCAAACCAAGCAGAGGAACTAAAATAGCAGCCCAAAATACTGGACAAGATCAAAATGCATAGTCTTAACATTATTACACTGTAAAATAAATACTTGTTGCCTTGAATTAAGTTGAATCAAAATAAATGTACTAGTAATTTCAACTTGCATCAGTTAAAAAACCTAAAAACATCCATTTCATTTGAAATCATATTACCATTAATATAAAGTAAAAGTAACAAAAACACATGTTGTCATGACGTTTTGATGATATATATATATATATATATATATATATATATATATATATATATATATATTTTTTTTTTTTTTTTTATTAAGTAGAGTTATGGCAGAAATTACATCTACATCCACAAAACTACTTTTAAAAGGAACATTTAAATGACTCTTAGTAACTTAGGTTTGTTTAAAGAGACAAATATTAGTCACCATTTCCTCAAAAAGGAATGTAAACCAGTATGGACTGGGCGGTCGGGGTTATTTTAAACGTGTTGGTTAGTGTACACACGCTGTGGTTAACAAAATTCTTTCATGATTTACTCACCTTTGTGCACTTGTAAAAACCTATGTGACTTACTTTATTTCTTTTTTCTTCCACGTGGGACATTTTAAAAAGTTAGACATATAGACATTGGCTGACTCATAAATCATGACAGGACATTTTATTTTAGTGTATTTTTCTTGTGAAAACGCCTCTAGAGTCTCGCGTTCTGTCCCACGTATCTTTAGAGTAAGTTACACGCATCTGCTAAAATACCTTAATATTTTGGGTTCGGTGTTCCACCGTTTACTAAAACATCTAATGAAGTATAACAACTCTAAAATACAAAACTCTACCAACTGTTTAAAACAAAGACAAACGCATTTTACCTGTAATCATCTCCCGCTTGGCATCGTCCAGATTGGTAGAAATCACGTCACCCATGATGGCGATTTAAATGACAGCCACGGATACGGAGGAAAGTTCCTTTGAATCTTAAACTCAAGAAAACACTACAAAAACGTGTCTGCCAAATAAATCATCCCTGTTCACTTTACAGCTTTGCGTTCATTTCGCGTTGACGTCGCTTCACTGACTGCGTGCGTAACGCCCTCTGGGAGAATCCACAATCATTTAAACTCGTTCAATCAAATAAGCGACATTCAGAGGGCGTGGCTTGAAGAGGCGGACACACCCAACCTTACAACAAACCCACTGTTGCCCTCTCTATGGATCAGGGAATTCATACAATATAGCTTTATTATACTTTTTTGGGTTGTTTGTTTGTTTATTTATCAAATATATAACTGACATTCTGGTATCAAAATGACTATTCAATCTGTTTAATATGATTAGTTCTACAGCTCATATTATTTTTAACTTTAAAACTGTTTTTCAAACTTTATATTTTCTTTCGAAAGTCCTAACTACTTAATAGGAATATAAATTATTTGAGACTTCCACTCTTTATGTCTATAAATATTTGTTTATTTATATTATTTTATTTAATATTAACGTTTAATATATGTATTTATTTTTATTGTTTGCCACTTAATATAGTTTAAAATGTTAAATAATAAAGTATTTAATGAAATAAAATATGATGAGATTTTTTTATGAATGAATGAATGAATAAATAAATAAATAAATAAATAAATAAATAAATAAATAAATAAATAAATAAATATTTAAGGCTTCCATTTTTCATGTCAAGTAAATGACAGGGAAAATTTAACAAAAAATGTTGTTAAAAATATTACTAAATACAATATTTTGTAATAATAACAGTGATAACAACAATAAATTATACTTAATTCATTCATTCATTCATTTTCTTTTTGACTTAGTCCCATTATTAATCAGGAGTCACCACAGATGAATGAACTGTCAACTTATACAGGACATGTTTTACGCAGTGGATGCCCTTCCAGCTGCAACCCATCTCTGGGAAACACCCATACACTCTCATTTACACACTACGGACAGTTTATCCTACCCAATTCACCTTTACCGCATGTTGTTGGACTGTGGGGGAAACCGGAGCACCCAGAGGAAACCCACGAGAACGCAGGGAGAACAGGCAAACTCCACACAGAAACGCCACCTGACCCAGCAGAGGCACGAACCATCGACCTTCTTGCTGTGAGGCAACAAGACTACCTACTGCGCCACTGTGTCGCCTAATTATACTTCATAATGCAAAATTACGAATAAATATATGTAAACAAACATATAATGAAACTAAATATTACTTTGTAGTTTGGCACAGCTGTTAATAATAATAATAATTATACTAATCATAACTAATATAACTAATATTATAACTAATAACAGCCACAAAATAATTGTATAAACAGTTTGAAATATTATAATTGAATACTGCATTTTATTTTATAGTTTGCCACTTAATATAGTTTAAAATGTTAAACATTCAAGTATTTAATTAAATAAAGTATCATGAGGATTTTTTATGAATGAAGAAAAAAATAAATAAATAAACCGCAGTTTAGGTGAAACAGATTTAGAAATGGATTAGACTTTAATTGTAAAATATATTAGTATATTAATATTATTAATAATTGTAATTATTGCACAATATTATGTTAAAATACAAACTTGTTATGTAACCATCTAGCCATCTATTTTTCTATTTTATAAAAACCTGAAATAGTTTGGCTGAAATAATAGAATTTACAAATGACATCTTTGTATTTTATATTATTTTAGTAACGTAAACTTATGTTCACCTATATGCAGGGGTGGATTTAATCAATAAACAAGGATAAGTGGCTGCTTAAGGCCCCATGAAATCTGCATGAGGGCCCCGAAATAAATACCTAGAAGTATAAATGATACCTAAAAATTATATATAACATTGTTTTCTATTATATTTTGTAAATTAATGGTCTAACATTTTTAATTTAAACGTAATTATAACATCTGCGACTTCAATCTTGGAGCAATCTAGTAGTCATATCAGTAAAGATTTAGTTTTAGTATTATTATTTAGTATTATTTTTAGTTGTGAAAAATTAAATCTTAAGAAAACAAATTGCTTCAAAAGTTTTACAACATACTGTGTGCTTTACATGTTATTATTTTTTTTTGCATTAAGATAAAATGTAGAAAAAAGATTGAATGATGGAAGAAAAAAAAAACAGCAAAATATTTTACAAAAAAATGAAAGCACAAAAGGCATTTTAAAACTTTTGGGCTCAATGGCATTGCTTAGGGCACCAAAATCACTAAATCCGCCTGTGTGCATACCTTTCTAAAGAAGACTTATGACTTATATTGAACAATAAGATCGTAAATAATTATACACAAAATAACGTGTTGTTTTCCCAGTGACGGTTTGTTTTTGAATGTATGGGAGTTTTCCAGTACTGAGTTGCAGCTGGAAGGGCATCCGCTGGCGCTGCGTATAACATTTGCTGGATAAGTTGGTGGATCATTCCACTGTGGTGACCCCAGATTAATAAAGGGACTAAGCCGAAAAGAAAATGAATGAATGAATAAATGATGTGTCATGTATAACCAAATGTCAAAACTATTGAATCATGTTTGATAGACGTTTACCGCCCTCATGTGGACTAAATGCTGCACTAGCTTTCTAGCGATAAAAATCACTCACCCGTATTCCACAACTATCAGGAACATACATGTACACGATATAAAAGGTGAACATAAAAAAACAAATGTAACAATGTAAAAATAAATGAACAAATAAAATGTATTTAAAAAATGTAATCCACAAAGCATAATGTTCAGCATTTCCACATCCAATGATTTTAAGAATCAATATTAATGGTAACACTTTATTTTGAAGGTATTTGAGTATTAGTAGACTGTTTGCTACTAATACTCTAATAAACATACATTTAACTGACTATAAGAAACTTTGCAAGTACATGTAATTTTGCACTAACCCTAACCCCAACATAACAGTCTTATAATCTAATGAGAATTAGTTGGCATGTAGATGCAATGTGAATTAATTTAACAAATGGACCATCAAAATAAAGTGTGACCCAAAATATTGTTATTGTGGGAGATGACGTAGCAAATTTCTGTTTGTGTATGCGAGTGAAATTTTGCCAATAAAATAAAGAGATTAACAATATATTCAAGACTTGTTGGATTTGTTTTCATAATAAAAACATCTTTAATGTAAAATGATAACTAAGTTCTGTCATTTAAAAAATATATCTTACTATATCCTTCCAGAAACGGTTTACAGCGTTACATTAAAAATAAATGACAAAGGCTCTCTTTATCTGCATTAGAAACTACAGAAGTCCTCCCTTTTAATGTACTTTGATAAGATTTAACTGGGTAAATTGTCTGTATTTTAAAATGAATTTATTAAATGTTATTGTTAGTAGAGTATTTGAAGGGAGTTTAATGATCACTCATGATTAGTGGTGGAAGAAATACTGAAAAATCATACTCAAGTAAAAGTACCATTACTTGCTTAAAAATGTAGTGCAAGTACTGTAAAGTTAATGTATCTGTTGTAAATATATTAAGTAGGAGTAAAAGTAAACCTTTTAAAAGTACTCAAGAGTAGTGAATTATGAGTATTACGCTGTAAGAAGTGTTGATTTACATGTCATTTGTGGATGTGTGTAAACGTAACATTCTGTAGTGCATTTAGTTATTGCCCAGTAGGCACACAACATCTTAAGACGTTATTTTTTATTTATTTTATAAAATATGAAAATAATATAATAAAAAACAGGGCAATTATTCAATTAAATAATATTTTCAAAGTCCTTATAAATTTTTACAGTTTTTACACTTTTTTGCTGTAAACATTTTGTAAAGTAATAACTAAACAATTTAAGTCACAACAAAAATTCTGCGAATTAGGTACTGAGGAAGAAAGTTTACATTTGTGAATATAATATTTACCCAATAACATAAATAAATTGCATATAAATAGTATGTTATTTTTGCCATACGTCATAAGACGTTAATATTAGGTTAGATTTAGGTTGGGATTTCAGGTGACCAAAAGTCAATGCCTAGCCAGCGTCTGAAGACAATGATCTTTTGATGTCCAATAACAATGTCAAATGAAGTTGATATTTAGTTGATTTTAGGTTGTGTTAGAAAGTGACCAAAATCCAACGTCATATTTACGTCAAATACTGAGATTTATTAATCAAATTGGCAACCAAAACCAAACGTCTGATAGACATCATGGTAACGTCCACACAATGTCAAGCTGTAACATCATTAGACGTTGATATTTGGTTGGTTTAAGGTTGGACGTTGGATATTGACGTTGGCCTGACTTTAAGTTCTTAACCCGATTTTCATTTCCAGATAAAATGCAACGTCCAAGACTTTGGGGTACACCGTCAATGTGAGATCATGTTGACGTCCTGTGCCTGCTAGGTGTTTAAGGTCATTTCGGTCATCATACAGTAATCATCTTCTCATCAGTGACATGCATGTAACAGTCTCTGGGTCAATGTGTGTAAAGATTTTGGGAATATTCTTGGACACCTGATGCTACCAGTTTGCTGCAACTAATTGTAATTACACCACTGCTCATAATGACAATAATAATGTAGAATACATAACAATAATATTGCTACAGTTGTTGTTTTATTTTGTAGGCAAGCTATTTATTTGGTCACACTTATACTTGCCTTGATAATTTAATTAAAAATATAATTTAATTGGAATTAATCAATCAATTTGGACACATTTGTTTAATAGTGAAATTAAAATTAAATCTAAAATAATAAACATTTACCTGCTTCTCTAATTAAGCAACCTGCTCTTTAATGTCACGTAGGCGCAACCAATGTAAAGACTAAAAACAGATGCAGGATATTTTACAACCTCCATTCATCATGGCATGAAGAATGAGCGTGAAATGAATAAAGGATACACTCGTGATTCTCCGTCTGCGCCCTCAGCGTTTGGCAAGCGCGCGGCACACAGAATATCGCCGCGCGCGCTCGGTCGCATGTGAGGCGCGGGAGGGGCGGGTTTTACGCAGTGACGAATCTCCGCAGTCAGAAGCTGTGAGTGCGCAGAGAGAGAGAAAGAAAGTGAGAGAGCAAGAGGAGGAGAGGGAGGAAAAGATACAGCACACGGGCGAACACTCAGGAGCATCATGGCACCAATTGGATTAAAGGCGGTCGTTGGCGAAAGTAAGATCATAATGTTAATCCTCGGCTACGGTGGTATCATATTCAATCATGTATGTACGTGCTAATTTGAGGTGCCTTCCCGTTGCATGTGTCAGAAGTGTTCGGTTCCCTCAGGATGCGGCTGGTTGTTTCCCTGCCATTGTGCTGAACGGGGAGGACATTACTCTCGGGATGTTGCGGATGCGCATTGTGTATCAGTGAAGCATGACGCGAATAGCCTTTATTCCATTCGCATTATGTTTAAATCATTTATTTAAGGCAGACTAAATATTAAAAACAGCTTGATGCAAGATCATAAAGATGATCCAGCACAGCACAGGAACGCCCTTATTCCGCACGAGCGTTCGAGCGATAACGCAGGGTTCTGTCGACAGACCATTGCGATTTTATTTTATTCAGCTCGGGTTTCTATTTAGATGAGTAACGGCGTTAGAATTGCGGGGATGTTTGCATAGCTCTGCCTTCTGCGTCCAAATAATTAGCTTATGCGTTCTGGCAAAGCCTCACCCCTGTGATTGATCACCAGTGCATTATATTCCATTGCGTAAAGCTCCAGCTGGTGAACTGATCTGGTCAGGAAGTGCCCGTGCTTTTATCATGAATGCAGCTGCTTCATCTCCAGATGACTCGTTAAATGGCGGAGTGCTTCATGTTGGGATGGATAGTGGAAAATGAGAGCACAAAATGCGCATCCCTCAGATGTGTATAGCTGTCATGTGTAGCATAGCCTATATAGTGCATGGCGTTTATTAGGCTGCAGACAGATCGAATCGATGGCGGTTGTGCTTTCGTTGAGGGGAATATATTGCTTATTCAGCAGGATTTGTAATTGTGGGGAAATAGGCAATGGATGGTTGATAGGATGTAATATTACGACATCAAGTCTCTGTTTTAGATATTGCAGGCCTTTAGATAATCTAAATATTAATGCATGCCGTGGTTAAATGGCAATCTACTTGCGAAAAAAATAATCATATATTTAAATATTTGGTCTATTTTTCTCATTTATACAAAAATATATTTTGTAAAAAAGTATAAATGTAAGTTTTAGTGTTATTCAAAACATACAAACAAAATTTTTTTTTTAAATAAACAATGAAATGTTTTTGTCCTAATGTATAACTCATATTTGAAAAAACAAAAACCAAAAAAAAAACCGTCTGCTTAACGGGAAAATAACTGAAATACATATTTTATATTAATCCATTTCATATTTTAAGAAAGCACCTTTTATTGAGCTAAACTAGAGTAAAATGTGTTTTAACATTAATTATTCTTCTTTAAAATACGATTGATCATTCAAATTATTTAAAACTTACTTTATGTATATGGCACTTTAATATTATTTAAAAACTATATATATATATATATATATATATATATATATATACAGTTAAAGTCAGAATTATTCGCCCCCTTTGAATTTCTATTCTTTTTTAAATATTTCCCAAAAGATGTTTAACAGAGCAAGAACATTTTCACAGTATGTCTGATAATATTTTTTTCTTCTGGAAAAAGTCTTATTTGTTTTATTTCGGCTAGAATAAAAGCAGTTTTTAATTTTTTAAATACCATTTTAGGGACAAAATTATTAGCCCCTTTAAGCTACATATGTTTTTGATTGTCTACAGAACAAATCATCGCTATACAATAACTTGCCCAATTAACCTAATGTGCCTAGTTCACCTAATTAACCTAGTTGAGCCTTTAAATGTCACTTTAAGCTTTATAGAAGTGTTTTGAAAAATATCTATTCAAATATCATTTACTGTCATCATAACAATGATAAAATAAATTGGTTATTAGAGATGAGTTATTAAAACTATTATGTTTAGCAATGTGTTGAAAAAAATCTTCTCTCAGTTAACACATCCCAGGGATCTGCAATGTAGTTGAGATTATAGTTGACTAGATACAGTTACCAACATAGTGGAGTAATTTCAGATTTTAACCTTAGAGTGAAAGTTTATTAATTGCATGCTTTAAGAACTGTAAAAAAATGAAGCAAATTTAAGTCATTTGGGCACATAAATTACATAAATTAAACATTTGTAGCTTAAATATTAATTGTATTATTATTATTATTACTACTGTTATAATACAGTCATTATTTAATTTCTGCTTCTAATACTTTTTGACTCCCCAAAAAAACATACATCCTTGTTACTTGGCATCTTTTCCATTGCATTTAACTTTGCTTGTCAATTTTTAATGATATTTTATGCAGATACGCTCCCGTACAGAATCATTCTAATCAATCTAAAATTATAAATTCTTTAAAGCTATTTAAGTCATCTGCTGAAATTGCATTTATATCGCAGTATATATCACAGTGAATGAAAATAATGTCCGTTTTTGTGCAGCTCTAATATATATAATAATTAAGTTTTTTTTTTTAACAGATAAAAATTTTTTATTTAGGCCAAATGGAGTGAAATATGTTCACCGTTGCAAAATAATACACATTTAAAAAATTGCTAACTACAAGACCAAATATCCATAATAGTTCAAACGCGGTTGCATTGTTCAGTCCAAGTGTAAGAGCCAAATATTTGATCAGTATTGACTGAAAGCTGATCATTAAAGTGCTGTGAACACCTGGACCGGATTGGCTTGTGGAATGACAGATTGTTTTTTCCAGTGGTTTGATGTGTGTGTGTTGGTCTCACTATCTTCTCCAGGGACATGAGATTCAGCACACATACACATGCAGGGTCAGACACAGAGCAAACAGATAGGAGGATAAAACTGGCCTAATGCGTGTACGACTGTGGCTGTTTTGTTTTTCTGTTTAAAATATGCAGTGTGCACATATTGCAGGGTGTAATGTAAGATGACAGCGGGAGTCGACATGGAAAGCATCTGTGTGAATGACTCATATTGTGTTTGTCTAAAGGGTCTTTCATAAGCATTAGTCTAGTTCTGAATGGACCAATTCTTTTGTTAGCCTCCCTATTTGTTGATCCATTTTCTTCAATTGAGCTTACTATGTCCTACTTACCACATTTAGCCAAATTACATTTAACAATGAGCTTTCAGGGAATCATATTTTCTTTTATTTCCCCGCAAATCCCTTTGTAGTGAGAATATTATCCATTTATACTTCAAATAGAGAACAACAAAACCAATCATCTTTGATAATTGTATGAATATTTATATGAAATACATATTTGTATTTAATAATAAATGATGTTTATTGAATAGTAACATGAACAACTTTAAATATTTTACAAAATCTGTAGTCAAGTTAGCTCTTACTTCCAATCTAATACTCAAGCAGAAGAATAGTAGGTTAAAAATAGCAGTTAATGATGGTTAATTCCAGCGTGAAAACAAAAGAGGGGTTAAATGAAGAGCAGGCTGGATTTAAAGAGGCAGTAATGAAACAACTAGATCTTACATATTCTGAAAGCAGCGTGATAGTGCTTAAACAACAGTTAAAACATCCAGTGGTTGCGATATTTATCATGTATAAATCTGAAATATTTGTCAATTTAATGATTTGTAAGCTGAAATGATCAAACGAGTAGACACCCACTTTGCTAAATAAACAAAAATGAAAAACCATGTCTTGACAGTCTTAAAGCACTGAGTGCAAATCTATTAGAATGCAGTTATGATCTTAAAGTAAACGTTAAGCATATCCCTGTATGATAAGAAAGAGAGTGCTATGATATTCATTTGATACATCTGTTCAACAAGCTTAACAAAGTTAAAAGTCAAAACAAAGTAAAATATGGAGATTTTTAAATACAATATTGTCTGTATTTTCTATTCGCAAACAAAGCTGAAGCAAATGAAAACTGTGGTGTTTCGTTGATGCATGAATCAGTTTCGGAACAAATCGTTTGAGCCAATGATTCACTGATCCATTCAAAAAAAGACTCACATACTGTAGACATTTCTAAATGAATCAGCTGACTTTAACAAAACATTTTATACAATGGTTCACAGTTCCATTTACAAAGAGTTTCATGCTCCATTTGTAAATGAATCGGCTGTCTTTAACTAATAATTTTAGCCAATGATTCAACGATCTATTCACAAAGACTCACATGGTCAGTTTTTAAATGAATCAGCTCTCTTTAAATAATCGTTTAAGCCAATGATTCAGTGATCCCTTAAAAATGCTCACCAAGTCCATTTCTAAAAAAATCAGCTGTCTTTAACAATTAATTTGAACCAATGATTTAATGATCAATTTAGAAAGAGTTTTATGCTCCATTTCTAAATAAATCAGCTGTCTTTAACAAATCATTTGAGCTAATGATTCAATGATCTATTCACAACGACACACATGGTCCGTTTCTAAATGAATCGGTTGTCTTCAACAAATCATTTGAGCTAACGTTTTAATTATCCATTCACAAAGACTCACATGTTCTGTTTCTAAATGAATCAGCTGTTTAACAAATCATTTAAGCCAATGAATCAATGATCCCTTCAAAAATACTCACCTAGTCCATTCCTTAATAAATCAGCTGGCTTTAACAAATCATTTGAACCAATGATTTAATGATCCATTTCTAAATGAATCAGCTGTCTTTAACAAATCTTTTGAGCCAACGATTCAATGATCCATTCTCAAAGACTCACAAGGCCAATTCCTATATTAATCAGCTGTCATTAACACATCATTTGAGCTAACATTACGATGATCCATTCACAAAGACTTACATGATCCGCTTCAAAATAAACCGTCTGTCTTTAAAAAAATCATTTGAGCCAACGTTTCAATGATCTATTCACAAAGACACACATGGTCAATTTCTAAATAAATCAGCTGTCTTTAACAAATCATTTGAGCTAACATTTCAATGATCAATTCACAAAGACTCACATGTTCTGTTTCTAAATGAATCAGCTGTCTTTAACAAATCATGTGAGCTAACGTTTCAATGATCAATTCACAAAGATTCACATCTTCTGTTTTTTAAATGAATCAGCTGTTTAACAAATAATTTAAGCCAATTATTTAATGATCCATTCGAAAAAGATTACCTATTCCATTTCTGAATGAATCAACTGTCTTCAACAAATCTTTTGAGCCAATGATTCAATGATCCATCCACAAAGACTCACAGGGTCCTTTTCTAAATGAATCAGCCAATAAGTCAATGATCAATTTATAAAAAAAATGTGCATGCTTCATTTCTGAATAAATCAGCTGTCAAAAATTATTTGAGCCAACAATTCAAAGATTCATTCACACCCACGTAATTTATTTATAAATGAATCAGCTGAATTTAACAAATCATTTGATCCAATGATTCAATGATCCATTCACAGAGTCACAAACTCCATTTCTGAATGAATCAGCTGTCTTACAAATTCTTTGAGCCAATGATTGAGCGATCCGTTCACTAAGGCTCACATGATCTGTTTCTAAATGAATCGACTGTCTTTAACAAATCATTTCAGCTAACGTTTTAATGATCCATTCACAAAGACTCACATGGTTAATTTCTAAATGAGTCAGCTGTCTTTAACAAAACATCTGAGCCAATGATTTAATGATCCATTCAAAAAGAGACAATCTATATATATAGAGTCAATCTATATATTACATCAGTAAACACACCTACATTTTTCATATATTTTATAATCTTTTAAACTAAATAATCTATTTATACATTTATTATCAAGGATCAAAAACGTTTTTCAAGAAAATATAATTTCAGTGTTTCTATTTTAAAATGTTATGTGATTCAACGTTATTTGCAAGTTTCTACATACACACAGAGATGTAGGCCAAGTATAATTTACATGAAAAGAAAATCTAATATTTCTAATCCCAAAGACCCATTCTGGCAAGGCATGCGGTGCATTAAAGATGCCGTGGAATAAATCCCCTAGTCTATTAGCCTACTGTATGACAGCATGTCTTTCTCTGTGTCTGAAATGCAACACTAGCCTGTCATTATCCGTGATTGCGCTCGCCCTGACATTTGGGTGTTGCATTAGCTTTGTGCTAGAGTGCACACACCACGTAACATTTACAGTCTCTGCAGCCGCATGCAGAATCAACCGACAAGCCAAATGAATTATAGATTTCTGTTTAGATCAGCCACAAGCCTGCAATTGTTCATATACGGGTTTCCTTGGTTGTTAGCAACGCTGCTGGTTTGGAAATTCGATGTACAGTAAAAGCAAGGCACTGAAGATGAATAGGGTAAAAACAAAAGATTAAGAATTGCAAACCTTTTTTTGTATTACAAGCTCTCTAAAATGTTATATTTAAATATGGAAATTATTGAATTCAATATAATGTAATGTATATTTATATAGTGCATTTATCAAGTATGGCCATATACCCAAAGCGCTTTACAATCATGAGGGGGGTCTCTCCACACCACCACCAGTGTGCAGCATCCACTTGAATGATGCGACGGCAGTCATAGGACAACAGCACCAGTGCGCTCACCACACACCAGCTATTGGTGGAGTAGAGAGACACTGATAAAGCCAATTCGGTGGAGGGGGCTGATTAGGAGGCCATAATCGGTAAAGGCTGATGGAGGGAATTTGGCCAGGGTTACACCCCTTCTCTTTTTAAGACGTGCAATGGGATTTTTAATGACCAGAGTCATGACCTCGCTTTAATGTCTCATCCGAAAGATGGCACTCACTGACAGTATAGTGTCCCTGTTCACTATACTGGGGCATTAGTACTCACACAGACCACAGGTTGAGCGCTCTCTGCCGGCCTCTCTACCACCACTTTCAACAGCAACCTAGTTTTCCCATGAGGTCTCCCATCCAGGTACTGACCAGGCTCAGCCCTGCTTAGCTTCAGTGAGTAACCAGCCTTGGGCTACAAGATGATGTTTCTGTAGTGATGTATTTGTGTTGATATGTATTTGTAGTGATTAGCATATATTTTTAGGCCAAAAAATGAAGTTTAACGAATTATTAACAATTATTATTGTTAGATGTTTTTACATATGGGGGATTCTGGGTATTACTTTACCAATCCATAATTCAGAACTTACTGTGAACAGCTATAATAATAATAATAATATTAATATTAATAATAATAATAATAATGATGATGATGATGATGATGATGATGATGATGATGATAATAATAATTATAATAATAATAATAATAAATTGTCACAATTTTTTTGTGGACTAAAATGTAGTATCTAATCAGGGGAATTTATTTATGAACAAATGCCTCTGTAAAAAAACTTTCTGTTAGCAGATTTAAATTTATGGCTTAAAAAAACAAATGTTAAAACAATGTCCTTAAAATTATATTTAGATTGTTGATGATTTGTCACAAATTGATGAAATGTGACAAAAGTAACACTTAAAATTGTGTTTTGGATATGTTTTCTATGAGACTGAAAAAAAAGAACAATTCAAAATCTCAAAAGTGGCAGGTGCATAAAATGCAGTGTTTTTGTCTGTCTCGTCTTAAAGAATAAAGATAATGTTTAGTTCAGGCTTTCTGCTGACACTCCTTGAATATATAATCCACAATCTCCCCCGTTCAGTCGGGTTTTATGGCTTTCCTATTAAAACGAGCTTGAGCGAAAAGCTCCGGGGGAAGATAAATCAGACTTCAGAATCAAAGCTGCCATCCTGCTGAGACAGACAGACACACGGCTAAAATCAGCTACTGTACAGTATAAAACATACAGTAAAATATAAAACACGAGGTAGATCTGTTTCAATTGTAATAATATCAATCAAAGAACAAAGTGTGTTTTTTTTAAATAATTAATTAGCCTATATTTCGGTAAATGTTCACTGAAAACTTATATTTACAATAAAATTATGATATAGGTACATATATATTGCATTTCACTTCTTTTTCATTGATTAGTCCCTTTATTTGCCAGCGATCACCACAGTAGAATGAAACACCAACTTATCCAGCATATGTTTTACACAGCGGATGTCCTACCAGCTGCAATCCAGTACTGGAAAACACCCATACACTCTTACATTCACACACATACGCTATAGGGCCAATTTAATTCATTCATTCATTCATTCATTCATTTTCTTTTCTGCTTAGCCCCTTTATTAATCAGGGGTCGCCACAGCAGAATGAATCGCCAACTTAGTGAGCATATGTTTTATGAGCATATGTTTTATTTCTCATTCATTCAAACAATATTACGATTTAAAATTATTTATTTATTATTATTACAATGAATCATTATTAAATTAATTCAATTTTAATCACAGATAAAATTAAACAAAATTGCACAATAAATGCATAAAATTACTGTGGGTTTTGAGGTAATTAATTATAATTAGTTAAATGTTAAATGTAAATGTGTATTTAGAATGAAATAATGATATAGATATTGTGTTTTAAATATAAATACAAATAAACAAATTACATATGAGTTACATATACAACTAAATAAATATTGATTACATTAAATGAGAAATATATTATACATATTGTATTAAAACATAAATACATTTTGTTTTAACTGAAAAAAAAAACAATTTGTTAAAGTTGAGGTCTGAATTATTAGCCCCCCCATTTATTTTTTCCCCAATTTCTGTTTAATTGAGAGCAGATTTTTTCAGCACATTTCTAAACATAACAGTTTTAATAACTCATTTCTAATAACTGATTTATTTTATCTTTGCCATGATGACAGTAAATAATATTTGACTAGATATTTTGCAAGACACTTCTATACAGCTTAAAGTGACATTTAAAGGCTTAACTAGGTTAATTAGGTTAACTAGGCAGGTTAAGGTAATTAGGCAAGTTATTGTATGACGATAGACGATAGTCTGTTCTGTAGACTTTAAAAAAAAAAAAAAAAACTTAAAGGGGCTCATAATTTTGACCTTAAAATGGCTTTCAAAATAATAAAAACTGCTTTTATTCTAGACGCAAAAAAACAAAACAAATAATCATTATATCATAATATTATCAGACATACTGTGAAAATGTCCTTGCTCTGTTTAACATCATTCATTCATTCATTTTCTTGTCGGCTTAGTCCTTTTATTAATACGGGGTCACCACAGTGGAATGAACCGCCAACTTATCCAGCAAGTTTTTATGCAGCGGATGCCCTTCCAGCAACCCATCTCTGGGAGAGACATACACACACATTTACACACACACACTCATACACTACGGACAATTTAGCCTACCCAATTCACCTGTACCGCATGTCTTTGGACTGTGGGGGAAACCGGAGCACCCGGAGGAAACCCACGCGAACGCAGGGAGAACATGCAAACTCCACACAGAAATGCCAACTGAGCCGAGAATCGAACCAGCGACCTTCTTGCTGTGAGGCGAATGTGCTACCCACTGCGCCACTGCAATGTTTAACATCATTTGGAAAATATAAAAAAAATTAAAAAATCAAAAGGTGGCTAATAATTGTGACTTCAACTGTATTTATATCGACATTTATATATCGTATATGTATATATATCGAGGCCGCAGGCCGAGTGCCATAGTGACCCATCAGTGAGAATATACAGCCACATCTTACTGCTACGAGTGTGATATTGCGTTTATTCAACAGTTCGTTGGCACAATCGTCTACATGAAAAAAGAAAATCTAACACTAAAAATCCTTTTGCAAAAAAAACCTACTTTCTTCCGCCGTTCATTCACATCTGCAGCTGAGGTCAGAACAGCAGAAGCCATTACTAATTCACCAACATCACTTTAAATACTGTTTGATGTGTGTAATGTCTGCTGACATTTCTGACATTTTACGGTTATAAGGCTGAATGGCATAAATCAGTCTACAGAGATATCTCCCTACAGTATTACAGTCTATTACAGTCTACAGTATTTCTCTGTTGCAATCGGGATATCACAATAAATAACCCTGAAAAAAGCAGCACAATCACAACCAGATTGATATTGTGTTTGCGATAAGGAAAAATGCTAAACACATGCGAGCATTTCTTCTTTCTTTCTGCCAACACAACACACATTCCTGATATGAGAGTCCCATCTCACACTCAATATACTACAATTATATGGTATAAGTACAGCATACAAAAGAAAGAGGTCGACTTTGAATATCACTTACCTGCTTGATGATTTGATCAGCTGTTGTTTAAAATTACGCTGTACTGTTCCTCCTCTTAGGGCTTATAATGCGGTCTCTGTCGCCATCTTGTAGATGGACAACCATCTTTAGTCTGCTCAATGACAGACTAATGTCTCTCAGAAATGATAAATATTTTAAAACAGGCACGATCCTTATAAATAAACTGTACAGTTGCAATCTAAACAACTACATTCTCAACTAAAGCCTCAAAAGTGCATTATGTTGTCCAAAAGCAGCAATATTTGACAAACTGAACAGTGTCCTCTGCTTGTTGCTGTATTTGGGCGGAGTAATACACAAGGGTGATGGGTGAAGAGGCTGGATGAGTGCTGTTATTGACAGAAAATTACACTCCTATCAGCCAATCAGATTCAAGAACCAGACAGAAATGTTGTATATATAATATTTATAACTAATATATATATATATATATATATATATATATATATATATATATATATATATATATATATATATATATATATATATATAACTTATTTATATTATATAATAACATATTATATTATTATATATTATATAATAACAAAATGTATTTATTTCTCATTATTAGGTGCATGCTTTTATATGTCTATGTTATATATTTCTATTTATTTATTAATGTATTTATTTATTTAGACAATATATTATGTATATAATTATTCATTATTATTTTAAATATTTATTAATTCAATTTTAGGCAGTTTATTCCACTGTGTCGACCGCTAATAAATCAGGGACTAAGCCGAAAGATGGCTTGTAAGTGAGTAATTCAATTTTAATCACCAATAAAATAAAACAAAAATACCAAACAAATGTATATGATATTTAATATATCCATCATAACATGAATACTACTCATTAGCATATCTGGATTGGCCAGATTTGTAATATTAGGCCTGGCATTATAAGAGCAATGGCTGTATCATGTCTTTTCAGCATCACTACACACTGCATTCATTGAACGGGTGTGTAAGTGACTCAGCAAGCTGAAATTCTATACCAGCAGGATAGGGAGTGTGTGTGTGTGTGTGTGTGTGTGTGTGTGTGTGTGTGTGTAAGTGAGTGTGTGTCCTTGGACCCTGTGACGTATGTTAGGGTTTAGCAGAGCATCTTCTGTCTGCTATACAAGGACATTATTGGATAGTCACCTTCTCAGGGGAACACAGAACGCACTGCAGCGTGGACGAGAACACTATATAGCTTTTATATAATAATACACAACTCCTCAAGATCAAATAAATGATTCAGTTTCTGTTTGCAGTCCTACGCAGAAGATATTAATAGTCAACCGCTCAGTAATAAAAGAAAGGCATCAAGGTCAATCATGCAACCAAGACTAAACAGAAAAATGTAGACTTTAAAATAAGACAGTCTTTATATAAATGTAAGTAAATTCAGCAGGATAGGGGAAATTGCAGACTGTCTCTTTAAGGTAAGTGGCCGTAGCAATCCTGAGAGACTGAGCATAAAAGTGGGTCATGAATAGAGAGTGCCCTCAGGGAGCCTGCGAATATGGAGGGTTAAATCTGCAGCGATGAGTGCATATACTGTTTTTTGCTTTGAACAATAGCAATGATGCTTTTTTTACTCTTTATTTCAATATGTACAGTATTTGCACTGGATTGACCAAAAAGGGTGGGTTTTTAAGTTCCATTCTCTAAGGAACCATTCTTTTCGACTAAATAGCAAGTAGGATTCAAAGTAATATATAGCTTTATTTAAACAAACGGCTCCTTTTATTGCGACAGCTTGTGCTTAATTAAGATGTCTACATTAAGGTTAAATATGAAGAGTGAAGATCTGGAGTGAGATGAGACACTCAGGAGGGAGCTTCGGTGTTTAAGTGAAGGAGCGGGAGACTTAAACAGAGACATGTGGAAAATTGTTATCTTTTCGGATATTTCCGTGTCGATATGTATCAAAATATAGATAAGCCAGTCTGAATTCAGTCAAATTATCATGTTATGATAATGACAAGCTCATCAAAGCTGCTAAACTGGAGGTCTTTGCCGGTTCAGATATTCTGTCTTTTATTGGTCTGTTTACGCTTGGATATCTTTAATGGGTCCAAAAATGCAGGTCAAAGGTTGTAATATGGATTTAAAATGTGGGCTTACTTAGTATAAACTACGTTTTAATAGTAGCAAAGTACAATACTTAGCTTGATTTGTCAAAATAATAAGTCAAAATAAAAGTACAGATTTTTTTTTTAAAATAGTCCAATTTCATGAAAAAGGTACTTTTTTAGATCAGGGATACTATTGTGAACAATAGAGAGTCATTGGAACATACTTGCTTCAGCCTAAATTTATGTGAACTGAAGTTTATTCATAAACTAATTTCGAGAGGATTGCGTGCTAATGATTGCTTGCGGCTGGTCACGCATTATCCAATTTATGATTCACCAATCAGACGATTTCTAAGCCACAATAAATACCCTAAGTTCCACATAACAGCCATCTTCGTTTTGAAGAATCCCCCTGCCGCCCCTACTCCTCCTTTTCTAGATGGGTGACACGGTAGCCCAGTGGTTAGCACTGTTGCCTCACAGCAAGAACGTCACTGGTTTTAGTCCTTACCAAGCCAGCCGACGTTTCTATGCAGAGTTTACACGTTGTCCGTGGGTTTCCCATCCCACCATCCAAAAACATACAACTTAAGCTAATTGACTAATCCAAATCAGCACCATAGACATGCTCCCAGTAAGTAGTTATCTCTTATAAGCAATCACTGTCTGTTCGTTAGCTACTACAGCTGGGGAGTTCTCGAGATCTACCTGAGCTCAAACTCCCCTCCCGCCTTGCAAATGTGAGGGAGCCCCGGGCTCGAGGATCTTATGAGCTCAGGGCTCTCTGCCAGGACAGCATGCCAAACAAGCTTTATAATCCCTCATCAGCTAAGTGTGAACTCTTGAAACTGAAATATGTGCTTAAACATCATACGTTTGACTGCAGATTCTAGGTAAAACAAATGCTATGGGTCAACAACATCTTTTGTTCATTTTCAAGCTAATGACATCTACAGGGATATATTATGGATTAGTTGTGTGGCCAGTTTGCTCGGTAGCTCACGTTGTACAGTCCTTTTTGTAGTACTTGTGATGAGACTTTTCTCTTATGTTTGATTTTGAACACTACTGGTCGAGTTTAGGATTTAGGTCAGTGGTTCGATAGCTGTGTACAACAAAGATGTGTACAACAAAGATTTTAAATGTAGACCAAAGCATATTCAATTAACATATTCCAGATTCACAAAACTGCAAACAGCAGCCTCCAAAAATTTTGTAATCTAAAAACGTGCAACGAAACCTTCCTGAAGCAACTTATTTTACGTTTTACTAATGTGTAGGCTGAGGTGCGTATTTTATTGTTATACATTAAAGCAATTTACAAAGAAATAACTAAACATTTCATGACAGCAGAAGTAGCTTAAATAAATAAAAAAAATAATAGATGAATAGAAGACACATATAAGATTTTCAAAGAATAAGCGAAGGTTCTTCACTTATTAGTTCCAAATATATCCAAATATGTAGTAACAGGTGCCCACCGTTCTATAAATATTTCCAATTTCACTTGAAGATGCAGTCATGTATATCATTCTGCCGAAATGAATTCAGCTTTTTCTATCCACCGACCTATTGCTGGAGAGTGTGGCTTCATGCAATTGATTTTTTTTTTTTTAATTGCGCTTTTGTTATATACTAAGGCAGGTATTTCCCATAAGCTTTGGCTGATTGTAAATCACTTTGCTTTGTTACCTGTAAGGGAAAAGGCCTCTATATACTTGATGTGAAAACAATAAGGAAGACAAAATCAAAACTTAATATGTTTGGAGTTTGCTTTAGAAGTTTGAAACAACTAGCTAGTGCAGTGGAGGTCAGGTAGTTAGATGGGTACAAGTAAATTTCACTCCCATGGATTTAAAGTATAAACTAGTGACCAACTCAACAGTAGTGATTGGATCTTTAGCATCATTGAAAAGATTTAAGTGTGTGACTGTAAGAGTAAACCTAACTCCCATGCTAAATGTGCTGATTCCAATCCCATAGAGGTGAGTGTGAGTAGAATTGGAGGGTTTACACTTCTGCAGTGATCTAGATGGTACCAGGTTTAGTTTAAGCAGGGTGAGTGTAACAATTGCTAGTAAGAACTGTGGCATCCCACTTAGAACAGCATGAGTAGACGTAGATGGGTGCCGTGACCCAGATGGCAGGAAAACAGTGGTGAGTTTAATAGAGGTCAGTTAGTAAGAGCTATAGTATGTGAGTGAAACTAAAGAGACACAATGGCGACTGACGCTGGAGGCTATGGTCTTTAGCATCTTTGGTGCCAGAAACATTAGTTCTTACTTAATATTAGAACCGCCATGGGGTCAATTTTATCCATCACTGTTATTCAAATGTACATAACAATAAACATCAATACATAAAACATTCAAGCCTCCCAGTCAATGAATTTTACTATAATTGCCCTATTTACAATTCCTAGACATTAAAAATTGATTAGAAATAGATTAAAAAGTGGGACATTTATACCTATAAGCACTAGCATGGGTCAAATTTACCCACTTTAAACAAAATGCTATATATGCACTGCTTATGTTTAAAATTATTCACCAATGACTTTTACTTTCAATTTAATTTACTGAATTAGTGGTTATAATAAATGAATAAAGTCACAATGACTAAAAGAAGGCAATTTTTAGAGCTATTAAAAAAAAAAGCAATGGAGAATCTGGAGAAATAAGTTACACTCCAAGTTACATCACTTATATAATGGCTCAAATTTAGATATTTTAAATGAATTTTACATTTAAACATGAATGTTTACAATTTACTGGTGTTGTTCTCCTAAAATAATCTTGTTATGCTGAAATAATCATTTCATGAGTCTAGACCAGGGGTGCCCAAACTCAGTCCTAGAAGGCCGGTGTCCTGCAAAGTTTAATAAAAGTGTAAATCAGACACACCTGGGTTAGTTATTTAAGTTCTTAAACTGTGGTCACACTGGGCTTTTCCTCCCATAGACTTCCATTCATACGCACATGAATGCGTCAGACCGGAAACGCGGGGTCATGCATCAAGTTTCGCAGGTTCGAGGTTTCGAGGATCAAAACAGGATATCTCTGGAAAGAAATGTAAAACATGGAGCAATCGCTTGCTTTTAAAAATATCTAATAAGCTTGTTTAATCATGCCCCCTTTCGCAGCGCCGCACGACAGAATTTCGCATGCTCAAACTTTAATGTGACAGCAGCTCTACTAGGCTTTCTAGAAACATCCTTGCACGTGTGTTAGGGCAAGTTAGATCTAAAATCTGCAGGACACTGCCCCTGCAGGACCGAGTTTAGACACTCCTGGTCTAGACACTTTTTGGTAACAGCGGTGAAAAACAGTAAAATAATATGTTGTTGTTTTTTTTTTTTTTTTTTAGCAATTTCTAAACAAAATTTGTGCTGCATAAAATTGACCTGCACTAGTGATTTTAGGTATACAGTGACCTTTGGCGGTTCTAGTGTTAAAACTGGGCAGAAAGGGGTGGAGGAATTAAACTGGTGCCGTGACCCGAATGTGATTGAGGCTTAGTTAATGTTGTGTTTGTAAAACATATTCTCCTGGCCTAAAAATGTGCACTAGAAGCTGATGTACTGATGAACTGACTTATTAGATATGAATTCATAAGTGTGGCTGTGGGGGTCTGCCCACATTCATGCGGAAAGATCACTCAAAAAAAGATTACTTTTTCTGTTTATTCAAACTACTTATTTAAAATGAGTTGAAACAACAAATATCTTACATTTTTTTTGGAACAACTTAAATGTTTTATGTTCAATCCACTTAAATTTATATAAACATTTATGCTAACTTAATGGATTTGTGTTTGAACGTTATCTCACGTCAGTTCATAGCTTTTTGATTTAGTGGCTAATTCGTATAAAGTTGTACAATCTAATTGATACAATTTAGTGCTATTTGCTCATCCCCCAGTGACAGTTGGGCTTAGGGGTGGAGTTTGGTGCCATACCTCCTATTAAAAAACATACATTTTCATACAACTAAACTCGTACAAATTTGTCCGAATTAGCCACTAAAATGACAAAATATAAAATATAAAATCGTAATCGTTACGTTTCCTTGTGAGTTCAGGCCGGTTATGGAGGCTTATGGGCTTGATTTCATAGTAAACGCAGAGTCATTTGCATGTAATCATATGGAGAAAACCCATTTGGATTGTAATTTAAAGGGATAGTTTAACCAAAAGTGAAAATGTACTCACCATTTGCACAAAATAAAATAATTTGAAGACAGCTGAAAATCTGTAACCACAGACTTCCAGAGTAGAAAAAACAAATACTATGCTAGTCAATGGTTACAGATTAACTAGCTATTACTGGTTACTAGCTTTCTTTAAAATATATCCTTTTGTTTAACAGAAGAAAGGTTTGAAACCAGTAAATGATGAGTAAATGATGACTGAATTAAATGTAAAATCTTTGAACTACACCTTTAATGCATTTTAATAATTTTTTGATTGGATTATAAATATCTTCCATTAAAGTCACCTTCCAGTCCAGCCGATTTGTCCAAATCATTTTAATCAAAAACACACCGAACTGAGAAAAATCAGCACTAAAGCTATCCAGCCTGCAGTCACAAATATTTGATAGACTGCAGTACATTGTATTACCCAATGTGAGGTGGAAAAGAAATAAATGGAGTTCATTAACTGAGAGACCTGCAGTCTCTCTATATATATGTACAGTAGAGTATGATTTAATCCAATAGATTTCTTCTGCACTGCAAGTATTTATCTTCTGCGGATCAGTGAGGAAGCAAAATCAATACACGGAGAAGTCGCAGAATGCATGAAGTTGTGGTTTTATTTCTATTGGTGCTTTGATTGCATAACGGACAGATTTTGAGCCTTGGATGAGGCTGTTTGACATTCGCTTTGTCCTTCTCTGCATTTGCACTTGCTGCAGTAACCCCCATTGGTACAGTGAAATAGTTTTTACCTCAGTCCTGGAGGCTGATCATGGGCAGACGTGAACTCAGGCCAATGAGGGTTATGTTGAAGTCACGTGACTGGATGAAGTGTCCTCTGGAGATGGCTGAGAACGGCGTGACCCAGTGTGTACCTCTGACAGGGAGCGCGCTTGCTGTTAGATTCAGTCATAGTGGCAGTAGAGGAACAAATAAGACATAAAAAATGTAAATGCATTTATGTAACATTAGTAAATATTAAATATATCTATATTAGAATATCATAAGCAGTCTATGAAATGTGTAAATCTTAGTAAAGATTCCTTTTGTTCATAAATGATGTTAAATGTGAATTAAGTATACAATGCAAACCTCCATAGCGTTAATTCACAATATTCATTTAATATGATGTATATGCTTAGTAATATTTTGATCTAATATTTTCACTTTTCAATTAATTTAATTTTTATTTTTGTTTTTGACAATTTTTTTTTAATAACTTCAGTTATATATGAGAATATAATAAATAATCGAATCTAATAAAATATGTGAATATTTATTTAGATAATTTTGTTTACTAATTAATTTAAATGTGAATTAACTATACAACTCAAAGCCTTAGTTTTAAATTACAGTGTTAATTTAATAATTCTTATTATTTGTATGATCTCAGCGGCCACTTTATTAGGTACACCTTAATAGTACTGGGATAGAACTGTTTAATCCTTCGTGGCATAGATTAAACAAGGCGCTGGAAATATTCCTCAGTGTTTTTGGTCCATTTTGATGTGATAGCATCACGCAGTTGCTGCAGATTTGTCGGCAGCACATCCATGATGCGAATCACCCATTCCACCACATCGCAAAGGTGCTCTATTGCATTGAGATATGGTGGCTGTGGAGGCCATTTGAGTACAGTGAACTCATTGTTATGTTCAAGAAACCAGTTTGAGATGATTCGTGCTTCATGACATGGCGCGTTATCCTGCTGGAAATAGCCATGCTGTGGTCATAAAGGTCTGGACATGGTCAGCAACAATACTCAGATAGGCTGTGGAATTGACACAATGCTCAATTAGTACTAATGGGCCCAAAGTGTGGCAAGAAAACATCCTCCACACCATTACACCACCACCACCAACCTGAACTGTTGATACAAGGCAGGATGGAATTCATGCTTTCATGTTGTTGACACCAAACTCTGACCCTAACATCCGAATGTCGCAGCAGAAATCGTGACTCATCAGACCAGGCAACATTTTTCTAATCTTCTATTGTTCAGTTTTGGTGAACCCGTGTGAATTGTAGCCTCAGTTTCCTCTTCTTAGCTCACAGGAGTGGCGCCTGGTGTGGTCTTCTGCTGCGGTAGGCCATCCGCCTCAAGGTTAGACATGTTGTTTGTTCAGAGATGCTCTTTAGCATCTTCACTTGGACAGGTGTGCTCTTAAGCATTAGCAGTTAGACATGTGTACCTAATAAAGTGGCCGCTGAGTGTATATGCTATTGTAATATTAAGTAACATTTTGAAATATCTTTTGGTTTTGGTCAGTGGAGAAAATATATTCTAAATTCAACAGGTCAGAACATATTTTCACTGGAACATTTAGTTCAATCCCTTTGCTCTCAGTTTGATTAGCTTTGGCCCTCATTCACATAAATTGCCATTGGAATCAATGCTAAAATCTCCAGTCAACTAAACAGCTAATCTCTTAACATCCACTAAAACACATCCTGTGTTTAAACACCCATAATCCATCTAGACTCAGGATTTAAGTGATTTCATCCACAGAGGAGCTTAACTTTGAATCACCAATGTCAAAACCACAAAATCACCCTGAGCGCCTTTATACTGACACTGCAGCCAGATGGCTAGCATTGCAATCATGCTAATATTGGCCTCAACAAACAAACATGATCTCCTCCGCCCTATCCCTGCATGATGGGATTACTTGTATTGCAGAGATCAGCAGACAGAGATCCAATGTGCTTCAATTCACTTGCTATGTTCGTTTAACATTGTCCTTGCGTATAGCACAATCTAGGCATCAGAACAGAGGGAGATTTTGAAGATACGCAGATTCAGTTTGGTGCCATATTGAACCCTGTCTCTGCTTTGTCTTTGCAGTCTCACATCTGATAGAGACAAATGCACTTTACAGGGAATAATGCTGATAAGAATGAGAATACGCTTCTTCTGTATAATTATTAGAGCTGAAGGGCTTTCATTTTTATGTGAAGCGTTAGCATAACACCACATTAGCTTAACATTAATTCATTCATTTTCCTTCTGATTAGTCCCTTTATTAATCAGGGCTCACCACAGCGGAATGAACCGCCAACTTATCCAGCATATGTTTTACACAGTGAACGACTCAAACCAGCAACCTTTTTGCTTTGAGGTGACTGATAACCACTGAGCAACTAGCCACTCATTGGCGTTAAATAATGGGGGGAAATAAACAAACACAATAGGAGTAATGGAATATACAATAAGTAAAAACTGCAGTTGACATTATGCCACAATTGCAACTTTGATTTCTTAGTTATTTTACACTGTTTCTTACAAATACTGATCTTTCTTTCATGCATTTGTGCCTATATGTATTATTATCTGACTTTATAGTTTGAAATTGCTATTTTTATTTTAATTGTGACAATATATCTGTATATATGACTCTCACAAGTTTGCCTTTTTAAAAAATGTAATAGTTTTTTTTTATTATTCAACATTGGGACATAAAATGCTGTTGCTGTTTTTATTCTCTCATACAGTAATTGGCACTTTGGCTGTTGTATCTTATATTTTTGCATTCTATTTTTCATAATCGTGACTTGTATCTTACATTTTAGTTTTTCCCACATAATTGTGGCTTTATATTGCACAATACATTACTTTTTTTCCACATAATTGAGACTTTGGATCTCAGAATAAAATTTTTGACTGTTAAATTTTGACCTTTTTTTCATATTTGCAAATTGATGTATCAAAAAAAGGCATAACAACTGAGGCATTAAACTATTTCTCACAAATGACTTTTTTTCCTCTCAGAATTGTGATACTTCCAGCTTGATCTCACCTGAAACATAACTATTTTACATTTTTGCAGTTTAGTGGTTAATTCGTACAAATTCGAATGAGTTTAATTGTCAGAAAATGTAGGATTTTTAACAGGAGGTGTGACATTCAACCCTTCCCCTAAACCCAACCGTCATTGGGGATGAGCAAATCATACTAAATTGTACAAATGAGATATGAATTCATAAGAATTAGCCACTAAATCAAAAATTTACAAACTGCCATGAAATCATGTTGGATATATGACTCATTTTCCATTTTTTTCACACCATATCTATTGCCTATTTGCATAAATGCGACTTTACATCACAGAATCAGTTTTTTTTTGTTCTTGAAGTTTAGCATTTTTCTTGTAGTTCTAGTAGAATTTTTCTATTTAATATTATATTCCAAAATTGCTGCTTTTTTCTAGTAATTGTAACAGTATATTTAAGTATTGTAACTTTTTTTTTTCCACAGTGATGGGTTGCAACTGGAAGGGCATCCGCTGTGTAAAACATATGCTTGATAAGTTGGCGGTTCATTCCACTGAGGCGACCCCAGATTAATAAAGGCACTAAGCCGAAGGAAAATGAATGAACCTTTTTTTTTGTTGTGGATTTATATGTTTGTATGATATAATATATATCACAAATTTCTATGAATTGTGATGTTTCACTATAATTTGAACCTATATTTGAGACAAACGCCAAAAATCTCAGCTAAAGAGAGAGAGAGAGAGAAAAGGAGCACAAGCAAAACGGAGAGAGCTAATCCATTTTAGCAGAGAACCAGCGGGCACAGTCAGGCTCAGGTGTGACAGGCACAGAAACGGGCAAACACACACACACACACACACACACACACACACACACACACGACAGAGCTAGGAGCTTTGCACGGCATTGAAGCAGGTGTGTATGATGATAAAGAGAGTGATAGAGAAAGATGAACACGGTGTCATTACTAATACCTTCATATCTGTGGGCATGTGTGTTATTTATTACATTGATAGCTTTTAACATAATGTATTAATAACATACACGCTTCTTTCTGGGGCGTCACGGTGCTGCAGTGGGTAGCATGATTGCCTCACAGCAAGAAGGTCGCTGGTATAGGTTCCGACTGGGTCAGTTCGCGTTTCTGTGTGAAGTTTGCATGTTCTCTCTGTGTTGGCGTGGGTTTCCTCTGGGTGCTCCAGTTTTCCCAACAGTCCAAAGACATGTGCTATAGGTGATTTAAATAAGTTAAAATGGCCGTAGTGTACAGTATGTGTGTGAATGCAAGAGTGTATGGGTGTTTCCTGGAGTTGGGTTGTGGCTGGAAGGGCATCCGCTGCTTAAAACATATGCTTGCTAAATTCCACTGTGGCAACCCCTAATTAATAAAAGGACTAAGCTGAAAAGAAAATGAATGAATGAATGAATGAAGCTGCTTTCTGGCTAATATAACAGGGGTTTACTGTGTATGATGCAGACACAAACAAAGACATAAGCTGTCATCAACTGCATTATGATAAAGAATTAAATACGAACAAACAAAAATTTCTGTGCACTTTAAATACTAATAATTTTGCCTTTTTAAAAAAAACTTGCTTTGATTTAACATAAATAATGATATATTCAGATATCTTGAGAAGTATTTCATGACAGTACTGTTTTTAACGTATTAATCAAATAAATGCCACCATGTTTTAAGATTTAACAAATCTTACAAATCTTCAAATAGTGTAGATGCTACTTACATTTTTGAGTAGAAATGGGTAAATAGTGTCAAATATTCACATAAAATCGAAACGGAACATATGCTATTGTTTTATGCTAAAGTGCTAGTTATAACAGACAGATTAATAACTCCAAATAATTTTAAAGAGCCCCTATCATGCATTATAAAATGCCATATTTTGGTTTTGGGCGTGTCCAACCACAGGCTGACATGCATGCAAGGTCAAAAAACACTTTCATTTTCTTATAATAGGCATTTATTTTACCTAATTACACCAACTATGATTCGTTCAGCGATTCATTTGTTCTCAAAGTCCTCCTTAGCACGATCCTAATCTGCACTGATTGGTTCAATGACCCAGTCTGTCGCGATTGGTTGACTGCGTTTAGCGTGAGACAGAGAAAAATGCCCAGCATGGCTGATCAACATTGTTGAAGTAGTCAGTGCAGAGTGTATGTGTGAGCCCAAAGCAGGAGTGCAATAAAGCAATGCAGTTTAACACCAGCATATTGCTCTATTCTTAACCTTGACACACATTCAGTATTAATCCACACAGTGGCAAAAGCTGAATTATTTTGAAACTTGACCGGTGCACACATGTAGGAACAGCTGACGGTGGCCATAGCAATTACAAACTGCAGAGGATTGCGAGCTCACAAACGCATTTAAATCTGTAAACAAAGCAGCACGCATTGCGTTTTCAAGATGGTTTTAGACACGATATGAGAATATAAAGGGTTAACCAGATACAGTAAAACCCACGTGGATTGGTTACAAGTAACAAAACACACTTTCATACATAATGTGCAAGCTAGAAAAAACAAGGAGGCAACCATTTTAATCACACTCAAGTTACTTACACTTGTGAAAGAGAGCAAGAAACTGATCCATGAACTATGTACTGTAAAGTTTCTGTCAAGCTCTGATCCTTCCTTTAACAAACGGCAGACAAATCCCTCATTGTAAGCGTGTAGATTGCTGAAGCACTCATCAGAAAAATGACCGGAAACACAGCCCAGGGCTGGGGCTATAATGCTGATGTATTTTTGCAAAAATAAACTTCAACCCCTGACTCTTTGGGTAGGGAAAATAACACTAACTTTCCCTCACACTTCAGAGCACAGCATCTTCACGACATTATTCAACCGGGATCTGCTACAGTGTTTGTCTACCTCTTCTTTCTACAGTGTTTGTGGGTGGGGGTTTCAATTTTCCCGGGTTTGCACGCAACAAATGGACGGGGCTTGGGTTCCATATCAACGTCACGCCGACATGGCTAAAGACGCGTTACAGCAGCGATTCATTTGAACCAGTCTGAGTTGACTCTTTTATAGATGAATCAATAGTCTTAAACATGGCACACTTTTTTGAAAACTCATAATAAGGGCTCTTTAAACAGTGTAAATTTGTGATAAAAACAAACAATGCTTATCACAGGTATAAATGTTCTCTTTTTCTGCAGAGATTATGAATGATGTCATCAAGAAGGTGAAGAAGAAGGGAGAATGGAAGGTAAGACAAACACATTCACACAAACACACATTCACAACATCACACTTCTAATCTTTCATCGAGTCCCAGGAAATATGTGTGAATAATTAAGCCCAAACTATTTCATCCATCCTGCCATGCCCGTTTTACACAGCATGCATATTTATTCCAGTGGCATATCTCCAAATAAATTCAAGTGTGTATCTGCACAAACTTAGTTTCTGAGTTTTCTAATTGTTTTTCTCTCTGTAGGCTTTGATAGTGGACCAGCTCAGCATGAGGATGTTGTCGTCCTGCTGCAAAATGACTGATATCATGACAGAGGGCATCACTAGTAAGTCGATGCTCACATACTGACCTGTTTTCAAGCAACTGAAAAAAAAGCTTTTGCAAATAGTCAACAACTCCAAGTCGCTTAATTTAGAATTAATGTAACGTAAACTCATTTGAATGCTGAGAAATGGTGGCCAGTCAAACATAACTTTTCATATCAGTAAGCTAACTAAGCATATATATGTCACAGAGACGTCTGCGAGTGAATAGATCTTGAATGCATCAAACTACGTTCAATTTAGCAACAGGCAACTTTGTACAGAAACACTAATGGAGGCCAGCTAGTGAAGTGTTGTGCAGGTAAAGCTCACTTCTCTGACCACAAAAGGTGTTCTAGTGACAGAGGGGAATCTCCTCATCCACCACCAGGATGCAGCATCCACCTGGATGATGCAATGGTAGCCATTTTGTGCCAGACCGCACACCACACACTAGCTGATTGGTGGAGAGGTGACCGAGTGATGAAGTTATGAAAATTATGAAATGGGGAGGCAATGATGGACAGAGGCTTGTTGGCAAATTTGCCCAGGAAACCCCTACTCTTTTTCAAAGGACATCCTGGGATTATTAACAACCACAGAGAGTCAGGACCTCTGTTTAACGTCTCATCCGAAAGACAGCGCTCACTGAGCAGTATAGAGTCCCCTTCATTATACTGGGGCATTAGGAACCTCGCAAACCACAGGTTGAGCGCCCCCTGCTGGCCTCACTAACACCACGTCCAACAGCAATCTAGCATTACCATGTGGTCTCCCATCCAGGTACAGACCTGACACAGCCTTGCTTAGCTTCAGTGGGCGACCATGTGAGAGTTGCAGAGACCTAGCTGCTGGCGGTGATTAAAAACATTCACAATTTAGCTAACCATCACATGTGACCAATTACTCTCTTCAAAGAACTAATTTGACTAATCAACAAACTTGGCATGTTGCTAGATTAAACTTTCATAAAACCACCAATAATGATGTAGCTGTAAAATTAGTTCTCAATATAAACGAGTAGCACATTTCATACAATAAATGAAACAATAATGACACAGAAATCACGTTTACAATAGTTTTTCTATCTAATGAACAAGAAAAACATTAGACATCATTTGAAGTAGTGGTGCACTTTCTCACAACACACCTCATTACAATCACATCACAATCAAGAGCACTTTCAACTACATCTACACTGAAAACTCTAATAAGTTGACTCAACAAAATTAATTGAATGAACTTGTTGCCTTAATTTAATTGAGTCATGGAGTCTCCCAAAACTTGCATATTTAAGTTTATTTAACTTGCCGGTTTGGTAAATTATACTAAAATTGTTCAGTTCAGTGTGTGTGTCTGTGTGTGTAACTATATACTATGAAAAAAATGTTTAAAAGAAAAATAAGTAGCCATTTATTCCCATTATGGTGAATAATTATACATGAAGCCTTGTTTTCTGATTAAAAAAAAAAACCTAAAAGGTTGCACACATTAGAATCTGACAGTCAAGACTACATTAAAAACGACCTATTTTTTTTCAAGGGATTAATTGTGATTTTAAGCTTACTATACTTAGAACAGTGGTTCTCAAACTGTGGTACGTGTACCACTAGTGGTACGCGGGCTTCCTTCTAGTGGTATGCGGAGGAATGAAATATGTCATGTACATGCTACATATATTTCAAAATTTATCAAAAATGATGTATATAATATGCCATATATGACATTTAGCCTATATTTCTGAGGTAATCTGCCACGTTTTTTATCTGAGCAGAGTTGTAGCCGCTTTACTGAGCCTACTACGCGACTGTATTTCAATACTGCTCATTTTTGGTGGTACTTGGAGAGACAATTTTTTTCTGAGGTGGTACTTGATGAAAAAAGTTTGAGAACCACTGACTTAGAAAATCTTGAGCTTATGCATTTTCATTGTATATAAGTTATATTAACTCATAATTTTAGCTGACAGGACCAAAATGCCACATTTTAAGTAATGTTCAGTCAACTTTACTTGATTTTTTAAGTAAATACAACATTAGGGTTTGCAGTGTAGAAGTACAGTAGGCAAAAGCTCAACATGTTTTCCTGTGACTGACTTGTTGTTTGTACCTTCATCTCTGCAGTTGTTGAAGACATCATGAAACGGAGAGAACCTCTTCCCTCACTGGAGGCCATTTACCTGATCACCCCAACTGACAAGGTACTCAAAAACGATACTAAATAAAATAAATAACAACTCTAGGAGTAAGAATCTTCACACTTTACACACTAGACATACAGTATTGTGCAAAAGGCTGCTAGTATTTTCACAAAAAAACTAAGATTTATTGTCGGTTATTTCTATATTTTTCTGATTTGAAAAATACATTTACATTTCCAAAACATTATTTTGTCATTAATTGTAATTCTGACTACAGCCAGTGTTCTACACAGAGATCTTTTCTGATCATCATCCATTATGTCTGGAATTACTTACTAACTAAACTAAATCCAGAATTACTCTGGCAACATCTCAAAGATGCTTCAACAAACGACCTTCAAAGCTACAGTACTGTTCTAAGTTTTAGGCACTTGCTGTACAAATGCTATAAAATGAGGACGCTTATTTAAAAAAAACAAAACGCATTTAATTTATCAATTGACTTCTATAAACTGAATCAAATCAACATTTTGTATGACCACACTTTGCATTTAAAACACTTGGTACACTTGCCCATATTTTGCAGATTTGGGTTTTGGGTAAAAATACTAGTAGCTTTAGACTTTTGCACAGTACTGTATGTCACTCACTAATACATACACAGACACATTATTGACTAACAGCCTCTCCTCATTTTTATTGGCCACAGCGGTTCCAATATAAAACTCTGATCTAAAGCGTGTTGTGCTTCTCTTACCAGTCTGTGCAGACTCTCATCAATGACTTCAAAGACCCCCATTCAGCCAAGTATAAAGGAGCTCATGTGTTCTTCACTGACTGTGAGTATCAGAGGGTTCTTCACTGCACTTCAAGGGCCCTGCAAGTGTAATATGCACTACAGCATTAATGTGACTATGCTCAATTCAACACCACTAGACCATCACTCAGCAAGATGAGTATTTTATTAATTTTATTTTTAAAAAATGAAGTGTTAGACAGAAAGATGTCTGAAACTATTGGTTTGGGATACTAAACAACACATATGAATAAATCTGTAATAAAATTAATCCTTATAGATTTTAAGCTTTTGTATAATACATTTATATATTTTTTCTAGATACCTTTCTTGTCATAAACAATTATGCATACACATCTAATGTAGTATAAATAAAATAAGATTTTTTTAAATAATCTAAAATGTATTTAAGTCATATTTTTGTTTATATTTATTATTTGTTTTATTATTTATTATTTTATTTATTATTTTTAAAATTATTTAGATTTGCACTGTATTATAATGTTCGTATGATTTGTATGGTTTGTATAAAATATCCAAAAATAAAAAAAAATTATATTTGTATATATAAAATATATAATATATAATAACTGTATTATAATAAACATTAAACTCCTTCATATATTTTATGATTTTTAAATGTATACAATATTCTGCATGTTTATATTTTAGAATTTTATTATTTATGTTATATATTATTATAAAATTACAATAAACCATGTTTATACATTACAATAAAAAAAAAAACTAAAATATAGTAATAGGTAAAACTTTTACAGTTCTGTCAAATGTATATAAAATCATATGTTTTGTGTATATTTATTCTTTTATCAAAAATGAAAATTAAATATATTTTATACACTACAAAGCAAAAATAAAATATAGTAATATGTGAAGTTTAACATGTGTAACCTTTAACACAGTGCTGTCAATGCTTCAAATGTTTTTCAGCTTGCCCTGACCCCCTGTTTAATGAAGTGGTGAAGAGCCGTGCCTCCAAAACCATTAAAACCCTAAATGAGATCAACATCGCCTTCCTGCCCTACGAGTCCCAGGTGAGCCATTTCAGATAAAAATAATAACAGTCCAGGTTAGCTTCATGTCACACTACACAGGTCATTTCTGGGTTCAAACACTCGCCAAAAGTAGTAATACATGCTCATAATGTCCTGGAATAATGTTAAAAAATCTTGATCTACATTATTGCCATGATTTTGTAAAATATTTTATAATATGTGATATGACTTAGGGCTGTGCAGTATGATATATATTATACGGACAAAATACAAGTCTAGCGTTTCATATTATATTCTATTTTTTATTTCGTAGTGTCACAAAAATATATTGTTTACGGTAATACATTTTCAAAATTTAGAAGAGCGTGATATTACACACAGATGCAGACAGAAACATGAATAACAGCATTATGAGAAATTTGCTATCTTGTAAGTACACTGAAAAAAAAATCCATTATTTTATGGGGTTTTTATTTTGGCTGTTTGGGTGCTGTAAAAAATGTAAAATAATGTCAGTTAAATAACAACAATAATAATTGACTGTAAAATAAGGGACGTTAAATTACAGAAATGTTCTGCTGAATTGAATTATGGTACATTTCTTTAATTTAACATCTTTTATTTTACGGTAAATTTCTGTAATTTAACAGCCGTTATTTATATATACAGTACCCTAGCTGCCGGAAAAAAAGAGAAGTAAAATAACAGATTTTTTTCACAGTGTACAATGTTGACATGTTGTGTTTTATTTAGCATTTGTTTCCTATGTTGTACCTGTAATCATTCATTTTTTTAAACGGGTTTTATATTTTTATCAAAATGTATTTCATATTATCATATTTTTTAACAAACATTTGCCCCGAAGTTCTTAATAAAGTCAGAAATACAATCTCATATGAATAAGTACATTTCTGAGATTATACTTTAAAATGTTATAGTCCTAAATAGTCTTTCACATGTGGTCAATATACAGTCAAGCCACAAAATGATTCATACCCCTGGCAAATTCTGACCAATTCCGACTGATTTATCCAGCAAGTTTTTCTTGACAGGAAATGACACAACCTTCTTTAAAAAAAATAATAAGATGAGGTACAAGAGGCATCATTGTGGAAATTTTTTTTTTCTCAGCTTTATTTACATTTGAACAAACATTTTAGGTCAGAATTTGCATGGAAATTTAGAAATTGTGGCTTGACTGTATTTATTAATTGACTAAATTTACAAAAATATTGTGATATATGAAGAGCTCACAGGCAAAAACCTCTAAACTCTATCTGAATTTTTTTTCTCTAAAATTAGCATTTTTCGCAAACTCCTTTGTGTATGTTCAGTGAATCCACTTTTTTTAACAAAAAATAGATTCTTTGCATTGCCTTTAAAGTGAAATTACTGCACAAAAATATTGGAGGCTGAGAAAAATGTTCGTTTTAGAGGATCATTTCAGATGACACTTTGAGCTTTTTGCATCTGAACTCTTCATATATCATTTTCAGGATATGAGATGACTTACAGTTGAAGTCAAAATAATTCGCCCTCCTGTGAAATTTCTTTTCTTTTTCAAATATTTTCCAAATAATGTTTAACAGAGCAATGCATTTTTCACAGTATCTCAATATTTTTTTTCTTCTGGACAAAGTCTTACTTGTTTTATTTTAGCTAAAATAAAATCAGTTTTTTTATTTTTTAAAAGCTATATTATTAGCCCCCTTAAGCAATATTTGTTTTGAATGTCTACAGAACAAAAAACTGTTACACAATGATTCGCCTAATTATCCTAACTTGCATAAATAACCTAGTCAAGCCTTTACATTGCACTTTTTAAGCTGTATAAAAGTGTCTTGAAAAATATCTAGTCAAATATAATTTACTGTCATTATGGCAAAGATAAAATAAATCAGTTATTAGAAATGAGTTATTAAAATGTTTTGAAATGTGTTGAAAAAAATCTCTCCATCAAACAGAAATTGGCTAAAAAAATAAATAAACAAAAATACAGGGGGGCTAATAATTCCGGAAGGCTAATAAATCTGTCTTTAACTGCATATCATGAGATTGTTGTCATATTGCACAGCCCTAATATGACTAAACAGTTCTCTCAATCCAAATGATTATAGTGGCTTGGATCCAGAAAAGTCAATAAGTCACAAAATATAGAGTTGGAGAAGCGATCTAAGGCTGGGGGGTGATGCAGGCTGGCCCATAATGCCTTGCTGCTGAGGCTGTCTGCTATGATTAATTCAGTGGAGTCAGAGGAACGCTGCGTTTCTCCTGGCGTGATGCTGCAGCTCTGTGTTCAGCAAACCCACCACGCTTTGAGACATGCGATTGGCTGACGCAGCGTTCACAGAGATGCTCCGCCAATCAGACAAGATTAAGAGAGGGAATGAGCCATCTGCTGAACAGAAGGACAGTCATGTGACCGTGTGTGTGTGCTGATAAGGGGCGAAAAGGGGGGTTGTAAAGACCTATGCCGATCCACTCTCTGTTAACATGGATTGAGCTACAGGAAATATAGAAAGGCCTGAAAGCATGACCTGGAGACACGTCACTCAACTAGAAGCTCATAAATAGTAATAATGTTTGGAAACAGGATGTGGAGATGAGCTCATTTTGTGGCATTCGCACAAAAGATGGTGACATGCCTACAAAAGAGCTGTCATTAATCATTTAGAAATATACAGAATTTATTATAATCAACTTGGTTATTGAAAAATCTGGAAAAATGCACTATAGATCAGCTTTTCTTTTTTAATAAAATGTAAAACAGTCTTCAGAATATGTCTCTGAAGTTCATTCATTAATTTTCCTTGTTTTGTTTTGGTTTAATTTGGAATTTTGATATTTGATATTGATATTTGATTTTATTATTTTTATTATTTATTATTACATTTATTATTTGCAAAAACTTGCAGCAATATATCGTCACGTTTAATATATTATTTAATTTGTACCCATAACAAAGGTTAATTTCACTTTAACCATTACATATTAAAGCATATGTTGTCCATGACTGTTAAGATTCCCCAGAAAAAAAACACTGTTTATTTCATTAGAATTTTTGTTCTGTTGAATTTATTCATGCTTGTTATTTAAATATTTGTTTATTTATTTATGCAGATCAAATATATATATATAATATATATAATATATATATATATATTTGAACGTCAGTAAATTTGCAATAGGCTACTATAAAAGGTGCAAAATCTACACAGTTTTGCAACCCTAAAAGGGCTCCACAGAATACTCAAATAAAATAGTCTATTGTTGCACAAATGTGTGAGCATTTTAGTGAATTTTCCACATGTAACATTATCTATTGTAGATAAACCATTAATGACAATACTACCATTTACAAACTACAGTGGCACCGCCAGTATTTTGGAGCCGTAGTATCATGATAATACCATAGTACCGGTAAACAGTGCAACCCTTATATATATATAAATATATAAATATATATATATATATATATATATATATATATATATATATATATATATATATATATATATATATATATATATATATATATATATATCTCTTCAAATCTAGCTACTTATTTCACCTAATCAAGTCAAGCTTATATTGTATATGCAAAAATTCAATATTGTGGATCAGCACGCTTGCGAATGATTTAAGCACATTCAAAAAATGTATTTAGTTAAAGTTGCGATTAAATGTTTCATTATTAAAACAAAACTAAAACACAAAAAGTGTCATTTGCTTGGCCATCAGTAATGAGTTTGGCCGTGTGTGTGTGTGTGTGTGTGTTTAGGTGTTTTCTTTGGACAACCCTGATGCCTTCCAGAGTTTCTACAGCCCTCATAAGACACAGCTGAAGAACCCTGTGATGGAAAGGCTGGCAGAGCAGCTGGCAACTCTGTGTGCCACACTGAAGGAGTACCCAGCCGTCAGATACCGAGGGTGAGCCACGGTCAACACAGCCATTTACACATTTAACAGTAGCTTTTGTCCTAAGCGACTTACGATTGAGGCCACAGAGTTATTATAACACACTTCTTACAACATATGACCTGATGATTCTAATGATGCAGTTTCACATAAATCTACCACTCAAACGTTTGGGATCAGTAGGATTTTTGCTCACACTTTATTTGAATGTAAAATTAACTCTATTAACAAAGCATTAATGAAGACTATAAACTTAATAAATTACTAATTTGCTGCTAATTAATAGTAAGGTAGAAGTTGGGTTTAGGGGGTAGCAATTTTAGCTTAGCTTAGCATAGATCAATGAATCGGATTAGACCGTTAGCATCTATTCATATCGGCCTGAAAACAGCTAAATTTCTCTTTCATTGATCATAGCACCCAATAAAACTAAGAAGAGTCAGGCTTCGGACCAATCAGCGCAGATTAGCTTTTTACTAAGAAGGGATTTGGAAATAAATGAATCTCTGAACAAATCATATTGGAGTCGGTGGAATAATTAGGTAAAAATAACTGCATATTATAAGACATTGAAAGTTTTTTGTCCTTGCATGCATATCAGCCTGTTGTTGGGGACCCCCAAAAACAAATTATGACCTTTTATAACGCAAAATTATGCAAAAGGTAGTAGCTGGGTTTAGATATTAGGAAGGAACTTTTAGCTTAGCTTAGCATAGATTATTGAATTGGATTAGACTGTTAGCATCTATCCATATTGGCCTGAAACAGCAAAATGTATCTTTTATCGGTCTTAGTACAAAATAAAACTACATAAGAGTCAAGCTTCAAATATGAAAATGATGGAAACTCGTTGAGCGAGACACTAATGGTCTAATCCATTTCAATGATCTATGCTAAGCTAAGCTAAAAGTTCTCCCATTAGACTCAGATATCGACTAAGATCAAGTGTTAACTCTTGAAATGAGCCTATTTTCATAAAAATGAGGAGTGCTCCTTAAAAAACATGTGAAAATCTTATACTGATCCCAATTCGGTAGTGTATACAAGTGTAAACACACACTTACAGCAGGAATGAGTGGATAAGACAGATGTCCAGTAGTCTCGGATCATAAGATCTGTCTTTGCTTTTGTCTGTCTGCTTTAATGCTGTGATTCTCTGTGCACATGCAGGGAGTATAAAGATAACGCCACTCTGGCTCAGTTGCTTCAGGACAAACTGGACGCCTACAAGGCAGATGATCCTACAATGGGGGAGGTGAGAGCCACATCTCTGTTATTGCACTGCAGGGAGAGAGAAAACACAATACATGTACAGTTGAAGTCTGAATTATTAGCCCTCTTGAATTATTAGCCCCTTGTATATTTTTCCCCCAATTTCTTTTCAGCGAAAAGAAGATTTTTTTCAACACATTTCTAAACAATAGTTTTAATGACAAATTTCTAATAGTGATTTATTCATCTTAAGGTGCCTCATTTTAAAAATGAGGTGCCGGATCAGATTTCAGAGGTGCTGGATCTGGCGTGTTTCAGCACAAATTAAGCCCTGATTTTGACCAACTGTACACTATGAAGAGCTTGAATAAGCGCTTCTAGAGTATAAACAGAGCAGCGATTGATTTACAGGGAAACATATTAAATGTGTTTCATGAGAGCAATAGATGCTGCTTTTGGTCAGTCAGATGTGTAAGGAAGTAAAATAAGTATCATACAACAAGAGGGAATATAAGCAGGTTCCTGCAGGGTTTTGGAAATGTTTTATTTTGTTACATGCATATAAGCAAAGTAATAATTTAAAATTGATAAGTTTCAAAGACTAATGCAAAACACTGCAAATGAAGAGGGTAAAAAATGTGATTATTAATATTTATATTTATATATTATAGTTTAATATATTAATAATAATAACACATATTATATTTAATGAGTTAAATAATTGTTTATTATTATTTATCTATTATATAAATTTACAATTAATTAATTATTAAATAATTATTATTTTAAAAAGCACAAATTTCCCTACATTTCTCTTATTCAAAATCCTTTTTTTTTTTTTTTGGCCATATTAGATTTAAAGGCTTTCACAAAAGATATAAATTTTTGGCATTTTTTTTCATGTAGAATGAAATGTTGTATATAATTAGACAAAATGTGTATAAACATATTTCTCTGTATCTTTCAGAATAATAAAGTTATTAATAAAATGTTTGGTCTGTTAGTACTGCTAAGGTTTTATGGCTCAATGAGAAGAAAGAACTGCCTTTAAAAATATGTATTATAATTGAAACGTGAAAAAATGAGACAAAATAACAAATAAAAGTGTCTTATTTCCAGTAGACTAAAAAAGCACTTTATGGAAAACCCAAAATAACAACCAATGCATAAAAAATGCAGTATTGACCAATATTGCTGTAAAACTAATCATTGCTTTGACTTGGTCTCATTTCTGTACTTTTTCCCCCCATATAGAGAAATTTGAGCTGCTTATTTACGCTTCATTCCTACCCCAGCTATGTTTGTGGACAGCTTTATTAATCTAAAAATGTTTGGTACTGACCATGAAGACTGTTGGGTGACATTTTTAAGAGCTCCTCTGTGTGTCTGCAGGGTCCAGATAAGGCTCGCTCTCAGCTCATTATTCTGGACCGAGGATTTGACCCCGTCTCTCCTGTCCTGCATGAGCTCACCTTCCAGGCTATGGCCTACGACCTTCTGCCCATTGAGAATGATGTCTACAAGTAAGTAAAAAAAAAAAATGTAATAGAATACAAAATAATGATATAATATAATACAATGTAAAAAGAGATAATGATTAGAATATAAATTGTATTAAGTTATTTTAAAACAAATAATGTGCATCATTACAAATAGATTATTAGTTAACCAAGAACTAAATACAGTACACGTTTTACATTTTTTTAATTTGTAAATATAATTACATAAAAAGTAAATAAAATAAAATTGGATATACTGTTAGCATCTATCCAAATCAGCCTGAAATAGCAAAACAAAATTCTTTCATTGATCTTAGTACTCAATGAAACTACAGAAGAGCCAAGCTTTAAATATGAAAATGATGGAAACTCTAATGGTCTAATCCGTTTCAGTGATCTATGCTAAGCTAAGCGTTCTCCTGCCAGACCCAGAGATCAGCTAAATAGATTAAAAGAGGTATTTAACTTTTGAAATGAGCCTGTTTTCATAATAAAGTGTGTAAGAGTGTTTCTTGAAAAAAAAAATGAAAAAGAATCCTATACTGATCCCAAATCGTTAGTGTATATAACTATTTTTTTTTAATTACACATATTTTTATATTTATTATACGCCTGGTTTTAGACCACATTTCATTAGTATGGTGTATGCCTCCTTTGCAGCCAATACAGCTTCAATTCATCTTGAAAATTACAAGTCCTGCTCAGTGGCCAGAGGGATTTTGAGTCATTCTTCTTGCAGAATAGAGGCCATGAAACTATGTGATGCTGGTGGAGGAATACGCTTCCTGACTCTAAAACACCTCAAAGTGGCTCAATAATAGTAAGGTCTGGTGATTGTGCAGGCCAGACCACTCAGCCACCAGTCTTGCTGTGTGTATTGGTGCATTATCACCATGATACATGGCACATTGTCCTCCAGAATGATATTCAGTATAGGGATTGCCATGATATTGCAATCCATCACTGATCCACTGCCATGTTTTACTTTGTGCATGCAACAGTGGTGGTACGCTTCTTTGGGGCTTTTCCACACCTTAAATCTTTCAGATACTCTGGCAGATTATTTATCTATTTATATAGATATCTATTTATATAGACATCTATTTATATATATCTATATATCTATATCTATATATCTATATCTATATATCTATATATCTATATATATATATATCTATATCTATATATATATATATATATATATATATATATATTTATATATATATATATATATATATATATATATATATATATATATATATATATATATATATAATAACATTAGGAATAATATTCTGATCATTAGTCAAATGAATGCGTTTGCTTTGTACCTGGTAGGTATGACACCAGTGGAATAGGAGACTCTCGTGAGAAGGAGGTGCTCCTTCATGAAGATGATGATCTCTGGGTTGCCCTACGACACAAACATATCGCTGAGGTCTCTCAGTAAGTAAAGACAGATATTTTTCAACTTGAAGTTTTTGTTTTCCTGTAATATTTGCCGTCTGATATGTTAACATTGCTGTTTTCTGTTTTCCCTCACACGCACAGGGAGGTGACGCGCTCCCTAAAGGAGTTTTCTGCCAGCAAACGCATGAACACTGGAGAGAAGGTACGCTGAAGGCGGTGCTCACGTTAACTGAAAATGTTTCCTTTTACAGCAATGACGAAAAAAAAACGAAGGCTGTCCATCAATTTGGCAGATTTACACACACTGTAGTTTTAAGCATTTTCCTTACAGTGATTAAAAAAAGTATACACTACCTGACAAGTCTTGTCGTCAATCCCAGTATATTTAATAAGCATGAATACTTTTATAGAAAAATAAAATGGTATTCTGCATCAGACTAACTAGACATTTTGTTGTTTTTTTGTTGCAGTCATTACTTCTATTGTCCTCACTTGTAAACAATGTTATTCATGCAGTGTAATAAACCATAATATCAGCATACCTAATCTGTGTCTCTGGATGTGAGCCGTGTCTGGAGGCAGCGTCTGACCTCTGCTTTGCTGTCTTTTCCTCCAGACCACCATGAGGGATCTGTCTCAAATGCTGAAGAAGATGCCGCAGTATCAGAAAGAGCTCAGCAAGGTGAGAGAGGTCACAACTCAAACACCTCAGGGGAATCACTGTTCATATATTGACATTATTGACCAGGACAAAGCCATCATTTCACATGTGGGGAACAGAATTAGTTTTCTTTCTGAGCTGTAATTAGTGTGTTTTTATCTCTTCTTGTTTTGAATTGTGTTAGTATACAATTTATGATTTTATACTTGCATGTGTTTTTTAATGTACATTGTATAGCATTTACATTAAACAAAATAATATACAGTGGGCAAAATAAGTATTGAAAACGTCATGTTTTTTTCCTGCGAATAATACTTCTGAAAGAGCTGTTGACATGGAATTGAACCAGATTTTGGTAAAAATCCAAACAATCCAAACATAAAAAAAATTTTAAAAATCAGAAAAATGAGCTATATGTAATAACAATGGAATGACACAAGGAGAAAGAACGTATTTAATACTGTATATAAAACGCTTTTTTTGGTGATGGCAGCCTCTCATATGGAAAATTAAGTCACATAAATTACTCAGGTGTGAGTTTTTCATGGACTTTAACAGTGTCTTGATGTTTCTGTGGGTCTTGTCTATCAAATCTGATCTTTATTCATTTACTTTATTGGATTCAAGTCAGGTGATTGACTGGGCCATTCTACAGCTTGATTTTCTTGCTCTGAAAGCATTTGAGAGTTTCCTTGGCTTTGTTTTGGATCATTGTCTTGCTGAAATGTCCACTCTGGTTTCATCTTCATCATCCTGCTAATGTAGATGTTGGACTGAAGCAGCTAATGTTCATTTACAATGAGAAAGGGCAGAGAGTTGCTTAAGAACTACCTAGAGATTTCAGCTGCTGTCTGGGCTTTCACTGCCTTTCTACACCTAACTTTCTTCATGTGTTCAATAGTTTTTCCCTGTGTCATTTCACTTTATTACACATAACTTCATTTTTAAACTAATTAGTAGATTTGTTTTCTTTGCAGTTATGGATTTCTTTGGTTGTTACCAACATCTGGTGAAAATTTCAAGCCAACAGCGCCTTTAGAAATATGTTTTCTGAGAAAAATGGTGACATGTTGAATACTTATTTTCCTCCCGGAAATACTTGTCTTGTCTATTCTATTCTATTCTATTCTATTCTATTCTATTCTATTCTATTCTATTCTATTCTATTCTATTCTATTCTATTCTATAAACAAGTTCTGTCAACAATGAAAATGCAAAAAAAAAAAAAAAAAAAATCAAGTTTTATATTTGAATTATGTAACAAAAATAAGATAATTCTTTTTCCTATTTTAATCATAACTGCTACAGATCAGTTAAATTGTTACAGCAGCCTGTTACAGTATATCTATGTTGCTGTATTTATAATAAGAAAATGTGTTGTATTATTATTTTAGAGTACTAGTACTATTATTATCATTACTACTACTACTTCTACTACTACTACTACTACTACTACTACTACTACTACTACTACTACTACTACTACTACTACTACTACTACTACTAATAATAATAATAATAATAATAAAGATGTGCAAATGATGTTAAAAAGAAAGCATCCTCATTTAAAGGAAAATGTTTTTACTGTAAATGAAGCCTAGTAGGATTGTAAAATAATATTTGAATATAATGGTTTATTGAGTAAATGTAACAACTAATATACATTTTCTTCCCAAATGTGCTTAGAATATTGTGCATATTAAACTAAATCTGAACTATTTTATTATTTTAAAGTTTATTGTTAAAGTGAGCCTCCAACATTTTCACCATACTGTATTTATGCAACTGAAAATGTTAGCAGTCCTGATATCACTCATTACTCCCAAATTTTGTAATCCATATCACATTAAGACATATGACACTTACAAAACAGTTTTGAAAGACTGTGCATGTAGACCACCAGAGCTGCTAATTAAGCATACAGAATCAGACAGCATTTAAACTGAGCTTTTGAATGTGATATTTGAAGTATCTTTTATGCCCACATTACTCATCCTGTAAATATCTGTTTGTGTGTGTGTGTGTCTAGTACTCAACTCATCTGCAGCTGGCTGAGGATTGCATGAAGCACTACCAGGGAACTGTGGACAAACTATGCCGTGTTGAGCAGGTACAATCATATACACCGGCACACATCACTGAGAAAATCAAATAGAAAAAATCAGTTAGTGGAGAAATTAAATATCTTTAATGTAATTGTTTTAACATTCATGGCCACCAAACTGCATTATTGTAACATAAGGAGTCAAGTGACAACAAAGTTGAGGGTCCAAATGCAGTTTCTTCAATAGCTTAATCAGACAGGCAATGGTTAACAGGAACAAACAGATACATCAGGGTAATCCAAAATCGTAGTTGGTCACAGGCAAAATGGGCGATTATGGGCAGCAAAATAAAATACATGAGAAAACAAGGCAAAAGCACGACAAGAGTAGACAAGAGAATGCTTAAAAATGTTACAACAAACAAGACTCAAAAATATGTGTGTGAGAGTGAGGTTTATTTATAGTCCTGGTCATTAGTCTTCACAAGCTTCAGCTGTGTGTTTGCAATCAAGAAGAGAACTGGAACTGGTGTGGGCGAGTAGTGCATGATGGGATTTGTAGTTCATATCAGTGGCAAATTTGTAGTTTTCCAGCAATCTGCAACTGCTAGATCGCTGGTGATCGTGGCAATTATAATATCCCTACTTATTAGTAGATGAATTGCAATTATTTGTGTCTATTAGTTCACTATATTTAAAATTTTTCATGTGATTACTTAAACACATATATGTTTATATAAAATGTTTATATATATAAACAGTATTATCATTTAGATCATTTTTATTCATGCAGATTGTGTTATCAATATTGGCACGGTGGCTCAGTGGTTAGCACTGTCACCTCACAGCAAGAAGGTCACTGATTCAAGTCTTGGCTGGTCCAGTTGGCATTTCTGTGTTGAGTTTGCATGTTTTCCCCGTGTTCGTGTGGGTTTCTTCTGGGTGCTCAGGCTTCCCCTACAGTCCAATAACATGCAGCATAGGTGAATTAAAAAAAACTAATTGTCTGTAGTTCCTGAGTCTGCATGTGAGAGTATATGGGTGTTTCCCATTACTGAGTTGCAGCTGGAAGGGCATCCACTGCAAAAAAAACAAAAAAAACATACTGTATGCTGGAATAGTTGGCAATTCATTCCGCTGTGGCGACCTCCGAAATAGAGACTAAGCCAAAGGAAAATGAATTAATGTATTATTAATATATTATTAATCATTTATTACAAAAAGTTTGTAGAGTATATACTGTTTTGATGAAGCTGATTAATCACTCTTGCAAATAATATCGGTTTCAAATATATGTTTATTATTATTTTTTGCTGGATTTATATTTATAGGATATTTATATTATTTATATGATTATATGTAAAATAATCTTATAGATATTTAGACACAATATTGTTGGATTATTGACAAGATAATGCATTGTAGTTTAACCAACAATATTCATATGTATATCTTTGAATACATTTTAGGAGGATTTTACTCACGATTTATTTTGTTATTTGCTTGATTGCAATTGGACTGTATAATGCTAACATCATCCAGTCTTACTCAGTCTTTGGCTTTTAGACTGTAAAAAAGGCCAATATTCATCTGTCGCAGGCTGAAAGCAGCCAAAGTGAGAGGAGGACGGAAGTGAAGCACAGGAGCCGCTCGCAAAAGTTGCCCAGTAAATCACGATTCATTTCAATGAGCAGAGCGGAGAGAGAGAGAGAGAAAGTAATGAAAATGCCACAATGAGCGATAGATTATGAAGAGTGTGTCTGAAAGCTGTGTGGTGGAAGAACACTAAACTGACTTCACATTTTGGCATCAAATTAAATTCACAGTTTAATAAAAAGCTATTAAAAGCACGCAAAGTTAGCTTCAATGAATAAAATAACTTTTGTGAGCATTTAAATATCAAATTATGTACATTTATCTATCTTTATTCAGTGTGACATATAAATTAATGTACTTGTTCTGCCCTGTACATATTAAAATAAATAAAAGAGTAAGTGATTATGCATAATTTAATTATGTGGGGACAAATATTTAAAAGTTGATTTTTTAGGTTTTTTTTTGTTATTAGCTATTATTACGTTTAATGACAGTTTAGTATTTTCTGTAAATCATGGTAAAAATGTACGATAATCATAATTCTATGGTTGGGAAACATAAAAAAATAACCTGGATCCATTACTGGTTAAACTGATCTAACTAAACTTAAAAGAGTTATACACAAGTATCTACTATTTAGTGATTATGGATTTAATTTGGATGGCTCAACTACCAGTAGGAAAAGTATTAATGTTGATGCTTAAATAATCTGAAAGCTTCAAGAAAATGTCTTGTTTTTATTTTTTATTATAACCACAGAAGATAATGACATTGAAGGTTGACCATAATCTTATTTGTAGACCAAACTTTGTTACTTCAGACAGTTTAGTATTTATAGATTTCATTATGTAATTTTTGGATAGCTTAAAAAGGATATTTCAACCCAAAGTGAAAACTATGTAGAGGAAAAAAAAAACAGTTGTTGACTCCCATAGCATTTTTGTTACTATAGATGTCAGCATGATGTTCAACATGAAATTCTAAAAGTTTAGAACCCATTCAGTGTGAGTAAATAATAAGGAAATGTAAATTTTAAATGAACGATCCCTTTAACCATCAGTATACACTACCTGACAAAAGTCTTTTCGTCGATCACAGTTGTAAGAGCAACACATAATAACTTGTCTTCTAGTTGATCATTTGGAAAAGTGGCAGAAGGTAGATTCCAATGAATCATCTGTTGAACTGCATGCCAATCATCACAACTTCTGCAGAGATTTATAGATGCAGTCGTCCAAGCTCATGGGAGTCATACACAATATTAATTCTTTTTCGACTGCACCATGACTTTATATTCTCTACTGGACATTTTATCTAAGTGACAAGACTTTTGTTGAAGCAAAGTCAGACCTTACTTTCCTGATTATTTATTCATTCATTGATTTTCTTTTCGGCTTAGTCCCTTTATTAATCCAGGGTCGTCACAGCGGAATGAACCGCCAACTTTTCCTGCACGTTTTTACACAGCGGATGCCCTTCCAGCCACAACCCATCTCTGGAAAACATTCACACACACTCATACACTACGAACAATTTAGCCTACCCAATTCATCTGTACCACATGTCTTTGGATTGTGGGGGAAACCGGAGCACCCGGAGGAAACCCACGCAAATGCAGAGAGAACATGCAAACTCCACACAGAAATGCCAGCTGACCCAGCCTAGGCTCGAACCAGCGACCTTCTTGCTGTGAGGCGACAGCACTACCTACTGCGCCACTGCGTCGCCCTGTCCTAATTAAAAGATTAAAAATCAAGGCATGATCATATTTTATTTTGGTAATCTAGAGGCCTTTGCCTTTCATATAAGCCACTTTTGATACCAAATGATCAACTAGAAGTCAAGCTATTATTTGTTGTTCCTGAAACTAGGCAACAAGACTTTTGTCAGGGAGTGTAGGCTTAAATTTGTTGTTATTGATACTGAATTGATCCTAAAGCATCAAGGTTGTGTTACATCTTAAGCATAATTTATGTTTTTCTCTCCAACACCTGGCAGGATCTCGCAATGGGAACAGATGCTGAGGGTGAGAAGATTAAAGACCCCATGAGGGCCATCGTGCCAATCTTGCTGGATGCCAATGTCACCACCTATGACAAGATCCGCATCATCCTGCTCTACATTTTCCTCAAGAACGGTTAGAAGATAGAGAGTTTCGGGCGGTGATTTTAAACCTCTGTTTGTGTTTTACAGCCATTTTGTAACATGTCTTCTGTGTGGTGAAACAGGGATCACGGAGGAAAACCTTAACAAGCTGATCCAGCATGCTCAGATCCCTCCTGAGGACAGTGAGATCATCACCAATATGGCTCACCTGGGCGTCCCCATCATCACAGACGTATGTTACCTTCTTCCTGGATGTTAATCGTTGTACTGATTACTGGTGTTAAATGTATTACTATTTTGATATGTATTCATACTGACATTTGAAACAATAATTCAATTCAATTCAATTCAGCTTTATTTGTATAGCGCTTTTACAATGTAGATTGTGTCAAAGCAGCTTCACATAAATGGTCATAGTAACTGGATCAGGGTAGTTCAGTTTTAGTGTTTAATTTCAGTTCAGTTTAGCTCAGTTCAGTGTGGTTTGAAGTCATTATTGAGAGTCCAAACACTGAAGAGCAAATTCATCGATGAGTAGCTTTTCAGATCCTGAACCATGCAAGCCAGTGGCGACAGCGGATACAATGCACTTTTCCAGTCACTCACTTACAAACTGGGTTTCCATCACCATGGGCTCTATGATACACACGGTGTAATAAGGCGCAAACATGTTGCTATTTTCAGACCAACGCATCCTTAATTTTCCCGTTTTTCGCCACGTTGTTTAAATAAGGGTGTTCTGGTCTAGAAAAAAGGTGTGTTAAGGTGCATTGTTGACGTGTTGCTATTTTGAGGAACCAAGAAAAACAAAAAATTATATTTTCTATAAATATAAAAACTAGTACTTCTCTGCCTTCTTCACCTCTGCTTTTGTATAATGTTATTATTATTATTATACGTATTTAAAAGATTTATATTTATATCTGTTTTATTAAAAACAAGCTTAGATTTACCCATCTGTCAGGTTTTGGACAATATGGGGCATAGGACATGACTTTGGATATAACTTCTTAACTGGTCTTTTGACCAGACTTCATTATTATTGTTTATTTATTCGTTTGCTGGAAAATAGAACTGAATTTAGAAATAGTTTTTGTGCCGTGGCGCAGCACGTATTTTCCCGTCCTTAAAATAGAAAAAGTAGATTCGGACACGCCCTTAATGCTTTTGCACTCTGCGCCTTAGACTTTGCGTCTAGACCGTTAAAATAGAGCCCCATGTGTTCATGCACATTTTGAAGTATCGTATGAGAAACTAATGATGGAAATAGCACATTTTGAATAAAAATCCCTTAATTAGCAAAACAAGGTTTTTACACTCGTTTGAAGTTTTGGACTTGAAAAAGACTCTATTATGCTTACATGCTTGTTTACTGTTGGTTACTAGGTAACCAAAACTACAGTCAGCTGCTCTAACAACTTGATGGGTTGCACCTAATTCTCCTATTGGATTTTTTATTTTTTTGTGACCTTTGAAAATATTGAATTTTTACAAGTTTCACAATTTTTGAATCCAGTCAGCCAATCTTCAGGTTTGACATGAGCACATTTACACGTAGGATGGATGGATGAACAGATAGATAATTTAATTGTTTCTCACTCAAAAACAACCAAAGAGTTTAGATAATTTTTCTATTCAAAGCTTGAATCTTTTGTAGTTACATCGTGTATTAAGGCCTACAGAAGATTAAAAGGCTGCTATTTTCTAGGTTGATATGTCTAAGAACTAAACTCTCATTTCAGTATGATAATCAAAGAACTTTGCTACCTTACCATGGCTGTATGGCATTTAAGCCACTTAAAGCATTTTGTTTTGGCTTTTACAGCTCACCACAGCCTAGTCTGTCCCAAGACTATTTATCCAAAGTTTGCACAGGCTTTTTTTAATAACTGGAAAATCATTAAACAGCAGTGGTTGATTCTGTAGTCAACCAAAATATATATTTCACATTAGAATTGTTTAAAAAATAAAGCTTTTATTCCAGCCAAACTAAAGAAAGAAGATAAAATCATATAGGAAATACTGTGAAAAATGTCCATGCTCTGTTAAACAGCACTTGAAAAATATTTGAACTACATACAGTAATGAGTTCACCCCATTTTGAAAATTAACATTTTTATCCATTTCACAGTGAAAGTAGTTAATATATTTTGGTCCATTTGAACAAAACAGAATTATTAAACAGATATATTTAATAAAATGACATTTTAGTGAACGAACATCTTTAGAAATAGAAAGATAATAAAATAAACTTCAAGTGATATATTATATTATATATAAAATACGTATATTTTTGCTTCTCTTGATTTTTTTTCTCTTTTTAAAATTTTTATTGAATATTTTCCCCTAACACAAATATTTGGGTGTACTCAAACAGTGATATAAAACTCCTTAACATTCATGCTTAAAGTTTTAATTTTAGTAAAATAAGAACTGAAGACATGCATAAATATTGTCACTTGAATTAGTGCTGTGGCAATACTATTTACGGTAGTCATACATTTCAGCCACATGTGAATGCTCAAACTGATTCTTTGAGTTTTCTGCTGTTTTTCTGTCATCTGCAGTCGACTCTGCGCAGAGGCAAGAAGATGGACCGTAAGGAGCGTGTGAGCGAACAGACCTACCAGCTCTCTCGCTGGACCCCGCTCATCAAGGATATCATGGAGGTCAATCCTGCTCTATAGAAACTGATGGAGAAACAGTGTATTAAGTGTGTGGTCTTACTTGCTTTTTCAATCTTGCAGGATGCTATCGACGACAAGCTGGACACCAAACATTATCCATACATCTCAACACGCTCTTCCTCCTCCTTCAGCACTTCTGCAGTCAGGTACATGTGCAAGTCAGGGCTTTAGTTTACTAAACAGGAAGTAAAATACATTTAGATCATTTTTTAAGTTGAACAAAATACAGAGGAGCAAATCTAATTTGAGTCCATTTTGAAGTCTTGATACACTCACCAGCCACTTTATTAGGTACACCTGTCCAACTGCTCGTTAACGCAAATTTCTAATCAGCCAATCGCATGGCAGCAACTCAATGCATTTAGATGGATGGTCAAGATGATCTGCTGCAGTTTAAACCGAGCATCAGAATAAAGAAGAAAGGGGATTTAGGTGACTTTGAACAAGGCATGGTTGTTGGTGCCCGACAAGCTGGTCTGAGTATTTCAGAAACTGCTGATCTACTGGGATTTTCATGCACAACCATCTCTAGGGTTTACAGAGAACGGTCTGAAAAAGAGAAAATATCCAGTGAGCGGCAGTTCTGTGAGCACAAATGCCTTGTTGATGACTGGTTCGAGCTGTTAGAAAGGCAACAGTAACTCAAATATCCACTCGTTATAACTGAGGTATGCAAAAGAGCATCTCTGAACATACAACACGTGCAATCTTGAAGCAGATGGGCTACAGCAGCAGAAGATCACTCCTGTCAGCTAAGAACAGGAAACTGAGGCTACAATTTTTCACAGGCTCACAAAAATCGGACAATAGAAGGTGGAAAAAACGTTATCTGGTCTGATGAGTTTCAATTTCTGCTGCGACATTCGAATGGTAGGGTCAGAATTGGGTGTCAACAACCTGAAAGCATGGATCCTTCCTTGTAGCAACGATTTAGGCTGGTGGTGGTTTAATGGTGTGGGGGATATTTTCTAACAAAGTATTAACAAATTATAACACAGTATTAACAAAGTATAACAAAGTATTAAGGCAGTTCTGAAGGCAAAAGGGGGTCCAACTCGGTACTAGTAAGGTGTACCTAATAAAGTGGCTGGTGAGTGTATATTATTTCAGGCAATTAAGCTTTCTTCCAAAATAAAATTTAAATTAATTATTTAAAACAATTTGCAAATATCGAAATTATTGTAATATTGAGATGTTTTATAATCATTTATTATAAATTATACCCAAGACATAAATTATACCTTTAAATTATACCTAAGACATACACACATCCATATATAATTTAAATATTTAACATTATATAATTTAACTTTAGTATTGGCAGCGTTGTTTTAATATAAATATATTTTAGATATATATTTTTTATAATTATTTTTTTAGGGGTTTTCACCTTTATTGGATAGGAAAGTAGAGAGAATTGACAGGAAAGCATGGGGAGCAGAGAGAGGGAAAGGATCGGCATAGGACCATGAGGCGGAATCGAACACGGGTCGCTGTGAGCTCTGGAGTGCATGTGTTGATGCCCTTACCACTACACCACTGGCGCCGACTAGATATTTTTTTTAATTCATATACCAGTTTAACAAATAAGGAACTCTTCAAAAAGAGGTTTAATAGGTTTTGCTCACTATCACACACACACTGAAAATGCAGATGCACTCATGTATTTTTTACCGCATAAGTAAAAAGACAGAAGTAACTTAAATCAATAATCATTTGTGCACAGAAGGGTAAGTAGAACACTGAGATCAATACCGTGATTGGTGGGTGTTTTGCGATGTAAGGTGGGGGTGAACACCAAGCACTTACAGAAGCAGTGGAGACTGGAATATTTCCTCAGGGTCAGCAGTAATGATCCCGGCACACTCTTCTGCTGTCAGGACAAACAAACTATAGCACAGCTCCTGTAAACAGTAGCAGAGTCAAAGCAGGAAGTCTCTGCCTCCCACACTGCTGACTCCCATTGCGCAGATATTAATTGGACTGAAGAACACCAGTGCTCAATGAGCTTGTAGATACTGTAACTCTGCTGTTCCTTATAAATGCACTATTTTATTAGACACATTCTTAACTTTATCTTATAAATGTGTAGAGAAATGTGGCAAAGATAAAGGATATTGGGTAAAAGATCTAGTGCAGTCAGTCTCTAACTGCTGCCTCTAGGAGGTCTTAAATGGTACTGCAATAACAGATACCTTCAAATGACTCATAATAATGCATCCATCATTGTTTACTAAAGCCGAGTTTGATTGAGCTGTGATTGTTTTCCATACTTTTTACCCTTGACTACTCCTTTTACGTGGAAAAACGGTGTGATTCATGGGTGTGAACCCAAGTTCAGAAGACCATGTTCATGCTAAGGCTAGGACACACCAAGTCCACGATCTGGTGTTGGGCTTGGTTTGTCCATTGGCCAGCATTGGTCCAGCTAGTTAGTTTGGTGTGTTCTACACGTCACTTTTCATCAGATTAACTTCGACGCTTGTTAGCCTTATTAAAAACTCTAGAATACACAAGACATGTCACTCCTATATTTATGAATTGGGAAAATTTGTAATAGTCAATATGGTGAATAAGGCTCTGCCTTCTAGTACAGGGGCCAATCACTGATCGCTAGAGACTGACGATTCTCCGGGGGAGGGCATCAAATGTGAGGTTCTGCAGATTTTGTGTGATTCGAACGTTTAAAAATTAACCTCAAGATACAGTTGTATAATTTCATTGGGGATTCCTAAAATGAAATTTAATCGTAAGCTTGGCAAGCAATTTTGGAGAATTTGACGTTTCCCCATTTAAACAGAATACCTGAGCCTACTGTCTGAGAGGCATTTAAAAGAAGGCCACAAAGTGAAATGATTTGCCTTAACGGGAGTTTGGCTTGATTCAGCAAGTAGACTTGCGTTGGCTGAAGAGAGTGCTCTGACTGGTTATTCATCATGGAATCAGAGCGCAAATGTGACAGTAAAGAGGCGTAGCAAGTAAACAATTCAAGTCAAGAAGGAACACAATGAGGCTGGCTGTATTTCTGAAATACTTGCAAACTATATGGATTATTAGCTTATCAAACCTATTTGCAGGAGAGAATGCCTCTCTGGTGAGAAACAATTACTGCGATAATGGCACTTAATGCTGCTTTGTTTACGTTTTGCTCGCGAACGTCTGAAATTCTGGTTTCCAGTTGTGAACAATAAAAAAAAGATACTGCCCTCTTTGGGTGCCCACAGTAAACTCTCTTGTCTCAGTCAGCTTTGGTTCATATTGTGTGTTCCCGGGGAGCTTTTTGGTCCAGACGAAACAAGACATGAGGTGACAACACAGTTGGGTTTTGTCAGCGCTAGTTGTTGCCGCTTGTTGTTTCTGGCCTTTAGCCGAATGAATGGGTGGTTTGGTGGTGTTTGACAAGGTGTACGCGATGTATTTGAGGACCGGGAGGGAGATGCGCAATTTCCGGGAAATCATCACTTGTTTCCGGGCATCCCGGAGTCTCTCATTTGCGGGAGACTCACAAAACTTCCGGGAGACTTGGGATGTATATAGCCGTATATATAGCTTCATATAGCCGTATGCCTATTACATATCTATAAAATACAGTGAAATAACTGGGCTAGGATCGTATTGCTTTCTCACTACAATTGATTCGCTCCAGAGTTGGTTTCAACTGAGCCGAGACAACCTCATTCAAATGATCTCGGAATGATTGTTTTGGCGCGGATCCGAGTGCGATTGCTGGATTCACATATGCCAAATGAACCGTGCTAACTGGGGAAAGAGACAGGTTATGAAACAAAAGTCTAGGTGTGAAAGCACCGTCAGTCATGCTTTTGTTAACCTTCAGTGAGCCATTTTTAAGACAGAACCCAAAGATACAAAACAAAAGATTTTTATGACACATATTTTGCAATTGAACTACCAAACATCCGTCTTGTTTTTGAGGAACATATCCCTAGTTGTTCCTAATAATTATACACTTGTGTGTTCTTTCCATGGCAGTGCCCGATATGGCCACTGGCACAAGAATAAAACCCCTGGAGAGTACCGCACAGGCCCTCGCATCATGGTCTTCATCATCGGTGGAGCATCCTTTAGCGAGATGCGTTGTGCCTATGAGGTCACACAGGCCAATGGCAAATGGGAGGCCATCGTTGGTGAGTCTGCTACTAAATATCACTGTATACTCAAGAGTTAAGCAACCACCCTTTAATGCTTTTAAATGATACCTTTAGCTTTAACTATACACGTGTTTTGTATAATTTGTGTAGACCGGCAAATCTGTCTTTTGTGTACTTTTCCTCGCTCTTGTCTTGTATTTTGTGCCTGTCATGTTTTAACTGCTTTTAAATTGCAGTCATGAGCCTCTGCTGTGTTCATAAGTCTATGTTCGTAAGTTCTTCTGTGTGTGTGTTTTGTGTGTGTGATAGGGTTTAAGTATAAGATTTGTCCTTTTAACATACCTTTAAGGCAGGGGTCTCCAACTCTGCTTCTGGAGAGCGACCTTCCTGCAGACTTAAGGTCCAATACACCTGTCTGTAATAAAAGAACTCTTTTTTTTTTTTTAGCTGGTTCAAATGAGGTTTGACTGGGTTTGGATCTGAACTCTGCAGGACAGTAGTTCTCCAGGAGCAGGGTTAGAGCCCCCTGCTTTAAGGCAGTGGCAGCCAAAACCAAAAAGTCCCAACCCCAAAAGCTCACACCAAGATGCTTATAGGTGTTTTTACCTAACAACTGTAATCAGGTGGTGAATCACGTGAGCCCCATTGTCTGCACCACTTCCATTACTTGTATGTCCTGAGCTACCAAGAACCCCTTTTTAGGGGGTTCTAAGAAACCCTTCCTGAAACAGATCTGCAGATGGTGGGAAATGGTGTTTTAATCCTCTTTTTTATCCTCATAAAGATTGAGGTTGGTGAAAGAACGTGAGGTGCAATGTGAGATTCATTCTGAGCGTGAAGCCACCTTTGTTCCTCCGCAGGTTCTACTCACTCGCTCACTCCAACCAAATTTCTAATGGACCTGCGGCACCCCGACTTCCGAGAATCTACTAGGGTGTCCTTTGAGGACCCTGACCCCTCAGACGAGTGAGAGAGAGAAAGAGGGAAGGGTGGGAGAGAGAAATCACACTGACAAAGTAAAGGCAGCCGATCAAAGAAACCCTTTCTGAACCCCCACAGCACAAGGGCTTTCTTTTCTTGCTCCTGTTACCACACTCTACCGTTTTACAACGCCACCACGCCTCAGGGATGGGTGTCCGGCTCCTGCCTCATCAAAAGGCCAACCTGCAAGTCTCACTCAGGCACCGCCCTTTACCAGGATCAGCCATAATTGATCTGCCTCCACTTCTCAAGTAAAACACAATTGGCTGGCATTGAGAACGCAGTGGGTGGAGCTCTTTGAGTGACAGATGCAGTGGGAGTCCTGACCCCATCCCTGTTGACCGCATCCTCTCAGTTGGGTGGATTAAACTGCATTCTCCTCACTATGCACCTTTTAATTCAATGGAGCCCCCTCTTTTGACGAGGAAGGGCTTCCTCCATTTGCCCTCCCAAATACCATTCTTTTAAAAGCTTCATTTTCCCGCAGATTTAATCTACCCTCAAGACTCACCATATTCCGATTATTTCTGAATAACAATCCAAGGCAATCACTCATATTAACTTTGTTTTTTTCCCCCCTCTGGAGAAGTAATTGCTTTGATGTTGGATGCCAGTTGCAGGATAATTTGGTTTTATTTTTTTAAACTAGTTCTTCAAACTACCTCACATCATGTCTACATGAACAAGTGGCCGTCTGCAAAGAATACTTGTTAAAATTACTTCCGCCAGAGAGCGACTGGCTCTTTTTTTTTTTACCTTTTCTAATATTCTTCTGCAGATGCCAAAGCTTGAAATGTAGCTATGTTCTTAAGATATGCTTTAGCACTAACGCTTCCCCCAAAACACTAACAATTCAAAACCTTGGCTGTATCCTTTTCAGAAACCTTCATGTTATGCCTCAGGTATATTACATAAGATTAAACGGGACCACAACGTCACTCATGACTGTCAGTCAATGCAATGTGTGGTCCAAAACTGATCCATTAATCAGAGGATGTTTTGAACAAGCTTAGCAACAATTTATATTACACCAATGCAATTCATGTGCAGGCTTGGGATTCCAGTAAGTGTTTGGAGTTACTCATTGTAGTTTTTTCAAATCTATGGACAGGAATGTTCAGACTTATCCAGCAGACACACAACGTCATAAGACATTAACATTAGGTTAGATTTAGGTCACCAGCATTTAAGGACAATGTTATATTTACGTCCGATTACGACGTGAAATGACGTTGATATTTTATTGATTTTAGCTTGTGCTGGAAAGTGACCAAAATCCAGCATCAAGACAACATCTTAAGCCAACGTAATGTTGACTTTAAATGATATTTATTGGTCAGGTATGGCAATGTAAATCCAACATCTGATAGATGTCATATTGGTAACGTCCACACAACGTCAAGCTGTAACATCATTGGATGTTGATATTTGGTTGCGTTGGAAAGTAACGAAAATGTCTGTCTGACATTGGACATTGACCTGACATTCGGTTCAGACGCTAAGCCAATTTTTATTTCCAAACAAAATGCAACGTCCCACAACGTTGGGGTACAACATCAGTCTGACGTTCTGTGCCTGCTGGGTGAACACAAGTTTATGACACTCTGATTTACCACAGAAAATAATGTGCAATCTATAGTATCTATGGTGCATTGTATTGTAATAATGTCACAATACGCACAGATTTGAAAGAATATTAGTAAGGCTTAACAATAAGAAAAAAAAAACATTATGACTATTTATACCTGATATTGATCATGGATCATCGTCAGTTATATAGTTTGTATGCATCACTTCAGACAATCTAAAATTTCGAGAATGAAGCATGGGCGCAGCTTAAAAACAATATTTTAATGCATCTCAATTGGCAAGAAGCGCATCGTAAGTTTTTAGAAGTTTGTCCATGAAGTGCCATTGAGCTGTTTCTAAAGCACTGTACACAAATATCCTCATAACAGAGTAAACTGGTTTAGCCCAAAATGTGCAATACATTTTGCCTTTAGCTCTCTTTGATATTGATCATGGATCATCGTCAGTTATATAGTTTGTATGCATCACTTCAGACAATCTATAAATTTCGAGAATGAAGCATGGGCGCAGCTTGAAAACAATATTTTAATGCATCTCAAATAGCAAGAAGCGCATCGTAAGTTTTTAGAAGTTTGTCCATGAAGTGCCGTTGAGCTTTTTCTAAAGCACTGTACACAAATATCCTCATAACAGAGTAAACTGGTTTAGCCCAAAATGTGCAATACATTTTGCCATTAGCTCTGTTTGAGATCATGTTTGAGATACAACCTCTTCAAGCAGAACTCAGTATGCTTGTTTGGTTCGCTTTTAGTGCACACTTGAGTGCGACTGCTGCATTCACACCTGCCCAAACAAACCACACCAAATCAAAAAACAAACTCTAGTGGGATTCAATCCAACTAAATATAGCAGGTGTGAAAGCACCCTAAAGGATCAGAGAACCTTCTTCCATTGTCCAAGGTCCAGATCCGATGGGTGTGTTTCAATTGTAAGTTCTTTTGATGGTGGACAGTTGTCATAATAGGCAATCTGATTGCATTGTTGTGACCTTGATTGGCTTTTACATTCATTACCCTTATGCATCTATGAGAATTGGGTGCCGAGTTTGTGGTCCCAACTTGGCCCAATGTGCATTCTCAGCACCTCTGACCGAGCATGCCTCAATTCTCACTGTTACAGTTGCTTTGCTATAAAAGTTAGGCCCTTGGTCACTGAGATCTTTATTCCTGTCCATTTCTCCTATCCAACAAGTTTATTATAGTGACTAATTGTTATTAAGACCTTAGTCTCTGACCTTAAGTGATAATCAACAATATTCCCTTCACTTCTGACAGATTTTAAATACTTTGGTTCGTCTGGGTGTGATTATTTGAAATAGTTAAGGGCCAATCAAGTCCATTGGGCTACTTGCTCTATAGACGTCCATTATAAGAGAATTGCAACATAAAAATATTTTGATGAACAAATTTCTTTCTGTGGTAAATCAGATTCTTTCAGTCACATATAACTTGAGTTTACTCTGAATATTCAGTCAAAAAAAAAAAAAACTGAATAAATTAACCCAACTATGAGTAAATCTAACATTTATATGCCAAGAAGTGCACAGAAACAATCTTCTGTAATACAGTGTTCTTCCAAATACTGTACCTGACTAAACTACTCACTAAACCATTGTACAGGAATGATCATTGCTCGACCCTATCAAGTGTCAGCCTGCTAAAGCTATATCCCTTTTGATTTCCCCCCTTTTTCAGTTGTTGTTTTGTGTTCGTAAAAGATCACACCATATGCAGTATGCCAGTCCTAACCCATACTGCAACATGAAACACTTTTTTGACTGCTCCAGCCATTTCTGAACAAATATATGGTTTGTTTTCATGGATGTTTTGTTTTAGTCCCGTTCATCTAGTTGAACAGCTACAAATCACATTGTGTATTTGATTAGCGATGAGCAAAACTGCATGTTTACATGATAGTAACAGTTAGAGTAAAACTGATTTGCCTCTTTATGCTGGCAACCCAAGTTGCATTGTAATTATACTCCATTTCAATCAATCGAGTTTTAGTTGCAATGTAATATTCGGAACATGCAGCTTTGCAAAACTATTTGTCTAGACGTGATTAGAATAACATTTGTCTCTTAGGGAACCAAATTATATTAGTCCCTACATCTGTTTTTCTGGTGACCCTGCGACACAAATGTTTTAGGGTAGGTTGAACGTACAGTATTAGAAATGTGTTTTCAGCTAATTATCTACTAAAATTCTGTTTGTATTTACATTATTTTTATATTTAAAAAAATTATATACTGTACACACACTACTGACTAAAAGGATATTTTTTTCAATATCTCACCAAATATGCGTTTATTTTAACAACAAAGTCTTTTGCAACAAAATACATACAGTTGAAGTGGAAATTATTAGCCTCCCATAATTGATTAATAGGTTTACTGCAGTTTGGAAAAGTCATGGTTTTGAAACCACTAAAATGTTTTGTTACCGTTTCTAAGGTATATGTATGTTTTTAAATGTGTTTTTTTTAAATGTGTTGTAAAGAAATATGTGTTTTTAAAACTAATGAAGAGAGCAAAAGTCAATGATTTGTTTTAATTATTTAGCCTGACACGTTTACTGTTCCAAAATATTATAAATGTTTTCTAATATAAAATGTATTTTATGTATTGTGGGAAAAAGTTACTTATTTTCAAACCCAGAGATATAAAAATAACTTATTTTAGAGTAGTTATCACAATAATGTGATATCGTGAATCTGTGATATTTTTATCCAAGGTTATTAAACTGTCAGCCTACTGTCATCATGGCAAAGATAACAGTTATTAGAAATTAGTTAGTAAAACTATTAAGTTTTGAAATGTGTTAAAAAAAAATATGGTTTCCGTTAAAAAGTAATAATACAACTTACAATAATTCTGATTTCAACTATACATTTGAAGTCAGAATAATAAACCCCCTAAAATGATTAAACCCCCTAAATTTGACCTTAAAAAATTAATAACTGCTTTTATTCTAGCTGAAACAAAACAAATAAGACTTTCTTCAGAAGAAAAAATATTATCTGACAAACTGTGACAATTTCCTTGCTGTGATTTAAAAAAGATTTTAAAAATTAATTTCAAGAAGGGATTAATAATTCTGATTTCAACTGTACATTAATTATCATCAAAATAAATGATTATTTTTTATGTTTTTGTATTAAAAAACTTTTTTTTTCTCTATAATTTTTTACAGTAATCTAATACATCTCTGTTAAATAAAACTTTACAACCTTAAACATTTGAATGGTAGTGTTTAATTAAACAAAAATCTATAATAATAACAACATATCGAATTATTGAAATTTGATATAGATAGATAAATAGACATATGGATAAATAGCTGACAACATATTGTTAAAGTGAATCTGACATGTGTGTGTACATTTCTGAATTTGTCCTCTTTGTTTCTCTCCCCCGGTGCTCATCTATGCAGGTTCGACCCATGTCGGCGGTCCCACCCAGCTTCTGGACGCTCTTAAGGCCATGAACAAACCCGACGAGGAATAAACAAGCTAAAAAAATAAAAATAAATCACAACTTCCTCCCCAAAAACCCCCCATCGCCCAGTAACCCTTTCCCCCTCCCTCCATACGTCACCCTGTAAATCTCCCCCGCTCCTATATAAATAGTGTATGCATCTTGCTTGAGAGAAAAAAAATTAAATAAAAAACAGATGATTGGTGACAATTAAAAAGAATATTCTATAAATTTATATATATTTAAATATATATATATAATGTTGAGATAAAATAACTGTTGCAAGTATTCTTCTGTTTTACAATGGATGCAAAACCATTAGACCGAGTTTTCATTATTTCAATTGCCATTTAAAAACCTTGAAAGTACCAAATGTTATATGTTACGGAACCTGCTAGAATGTGTAAATGGTAGAATTTTTGCATTCGTTCCTTATTTAACTCGGTGTGTTTTGTTTTACGTTTTCTTTGTTTGTTTTGGTTTAAAAGTGGTTGGGGGAGGGACTGGTTTGTATGCAAATAGACCAGTGAGGCAAAACGATGCATATCACTTCCTACACTGAAGGCTAAACTGCCGCTTTGGGTTTAATCGTTGTTTCATTTTAGATGTGCATGCCATGGACGCTACTATGTGGCCCTTTTGACATGTTTGAAAACGGTAACAAAAAAAAATATTAAGCTCTAGAAAAAGAAAATCAAGCATCTTTTTGGGACTCCAGTGATGAAGAGGAAGGAAGGAGGCCAACAGATCAAAAGCCTCAAGCTGAATAAGTGAAAAAGACACTGTAAATAAATATCCGACGTCACCCCTCCTTCAGTCCCGACTCCTGGAGCATTTACTCTCCATGTGCTTTTTCTTTTCACGTCTCCTTCCCAAGAGACCTCCTGATTTAGTGTGAAGAAGGCCGTTGCTTGCTGATTTTATGGAATTTAAAAAAAAAAGGGCCAGTTGTATTTCAGTATTGTATCTCGTCCAATTAAAGTCTTATCATTGGTTAGTAAACAATGTTTAACCGGGACATGCACTGAGTAGCGTGTTGATGTATATGCCATATGTTACTGTTTTTTCGTCTCACTGTTGACTGGTGACAATTTCTGACTGTGAAGTAGTAAAACTTTCCTTTGCCAATGTGAAGCCACTGTGTTTGTGACGTATTAGCTGTAGATGTAGTGATAAACTGGGAAAAAAAAAAATTATAATAGGTACTCTCTATCTTTGGTTTGTCCGTCCGTTTCTTTTCTGGTGCAATGTTAAATCTTCCACTGGCAAATGGCTTTGCAATGAGACGCAATCCCCCCTTTTTCAACATTTTATTTATTTTTTGGGTTTGTGTTATTCTGTTCTGGCAGAAAAGGTTGTATATTGCACTACGCGTTTTCTGTGATGCAAACGCTTTAATGGTTCTCTCTCTTTTTTAATTGCTACCTTAATTTTGGGTTTGCTGCCGTATAGCCGTGTCAACTGGATTGATTTCTATTACATTGCTTTTTTCAGAGAATATCAATAAATAAGAGCGTAGTCTGTCCTAAACCTGTTGATCTTACTGGGATTCTATGTTTGCGAGTGTTGAAGCACAAACTAAAGTATACTTTATGTGTACCAATGTACTAAGGCTGTCTAATAAATTGGCTTCCATTACAAATATGCAATCAGTACTTTTTTTTGTGACCCCTATTGACTATAATAGGATCAGATTTCTTATATGAATACATTCTGTAAGTGTATCAGTGGTGGAAATACTGAAAAATCATACTCAAGTAAAAGTACCATTACTTGCCTAAAAATGTAGTGCAAGTAAAGTAAAAGTATCTGTTGTAAATATCACTCAAAGTGTCAGTAAAAAAGCTTTAAAAAGTACTTAAGAGTAGTGAATAATACGCTGTTAAAAGCTGATGCATCTACATCTAATTTGTGGATGTGTGTAAACGTAATATTCTGTAGTGCATCAAGTTTTTGGCCAGCAGGCACACAACATCATTAGACGTTAATATAAGGTTAGATTTAGGTCATGACGTCAGGTGACCAAAATTCAATGTCCAGCCAGCGTCTAATGACAACATAAGTGAAACAATCCAGCATCGAGCCAACATTTTAAACCCACATCATATTGATGTCAAATACTGACATTTACCAGGTATGACAGCCAAAATCCAACGTCTGGTTGAAGTCATTGTGGTAACATCCACACAACGTCAAGCTGTAACATCATTAGACGTTGATAGTTTTAGGTTGAACGTTAGACATTGACGTTGGCATTGATGTTGAGTTCTGACGTCAACTCGATTTTCATTTCCAAAGAGAATGCAACGTACCCACAAGGTTAGGGTACAACGTCAATCTAATGTCATGTTGACGTCTTGTGCCTGCTGGGTGTTTTAGGCCATTTCGGTCATCTTACAGTAAACATCTGTCATCTTCTCATCAGTGACATGCGTCTAAACAGTCTCTGGGTCAATGTGGGTAAAGATTTTGAGATTTCAGAGTGTTGTTAAATAGTCAACAAAGATATCAACTACCTGACACTAACCTAAAAAATAATTTTAAAATGCTTGGGTCATATTTAATCCAGTGGAACAAAGGTGAGAGCAGATTTTAGGGTAACAGGATGGTTATGCTCAATTGTACCCTGCAAACATTGGAATATACAATATGTAACACAGGGGAACATTCTATGATTTTTTTTGTTTGTTTGCGTCTTATTATAAAAGCTTAAATCTGGCAGCTTTTCACTGATATTAAATGGCCAATGAGAATAATTCCAGACTAAATTTTGTGGCATGGACTATGTTGGGCCACCAACCTTAATGACAGGATTCTGAATGCATGACGCCCTGGCTGGCTCTCAAGACACATTTCTCTCCAAACAAACACCAGCAACTACATAGAGGAGGATTGAAGGTCCAGTTCTTTATCTTGAGAAACACATCAATCAACTGTGAGGATAAATAGTAGCAAAAGACACTATATCAAAAATTAATTTATAGTAGTGAATATAGTATAAACACACAACTTTGTAAATAAAAAAATACATAAGAGAAAAATACTATTAGAGAATCTAATCAGTTAACTTGATGATGCCTAAAACCATCCATTTGCTCATTTATATATATATATATATATATATATATATATATATATATATATATATATATATATATATATATATATATATATATATATATATACAGTTAAAAGAATCTCACCTGTTTGAAAATTATATTTAAAAAACGAGGCTATTATTAGTTCCTTAAAAGGAAACTGACATCACTGCTGCTACAAAGTCTTGTTAAAAATGCTGGATTACACTGTACATGTATACTGTTATATATAAACACAGATATACATGTCTAAAATAGCTACCTAGTTTTCAAATTTGGAATATCCTGGTAAACAAATACAGCATACAATTACTGTAACACAAAAAAACTCATTCACCTACTACACTTTACAATAATAAAGAGTTAAAAATCGGTCACTGACTTGTTCACATTTACACTTTGAAAGTTAATCTCGATCTGTCACAGTGTAAAACTCCAAAGCTTATAATGACATTATCTAAAAACACACACAATTTAATTTAAATATACTGCTTACGCTACAAAATAAAAAGTTAATTACAATTCACAAAAGTTTGTCTTTCCTTCTAGCAATTTTTGTGTAATTATGTAAACTTCATGTGTTAATATCTTGAGTTTTGTGTTATATTTTTGCAAGTGAGATTACAATATATCGCAATTCAGGTTTTTTTCCCCCACGAAAAAAAAAACAGTCTAAATTAAATGCAAAATAAAAAAAATAAAGTCTTTATTTAGAATTTAGGCAGAAACAGCCTTTTCATACTAAATCTAAATATTACTATTGCATATTAGTACTTTTTCCTTTCCAATGCAATCAAAATAATTATTTTTTATTCTTTTTTAAATATTTCTCAAATGATGTTTAACTGAGCAAGGGAATTTTTACAGTATGTCTGATCATATTTTTTCTTCTGGAGAAAGTTTTATTTGCTTTATTTCGGCTAGATTAAAAGCAGATAAAAAATTTTTAAATAAAATTTTAAGGTCAAAATTATTAGCCCCTTAGTCTACAAAACAAACCATTGTTATACAATAACTTGCCTAATTACCATAACCACCCTAGTTAACCTAATTAACCTAGTTAAGCCTTTAAATTTCACTTTAAGCTGTATAGAAGTGTCTTGAAAAATATCTAGTCAAATATTATTTACTGTCATCATGGCAAAGATAAAATAAATCAGTTATTAGAAATGAGTTATTAAAACTATTATGTTTAGAAATGTGTTGAACAGAAACTCTCCGTTAAACAGAAATTGGAGAAAAAAAATAACCGGGGGCTAATATTTCTGACTTCAACTGTATTTAAGCAAGTCTTAAGTGTTATAAATATTTTTTGAGGTCACTGTATTTCCATACCTGTAAATTGGTCACTGTATTTTCAAACCTGTAAATGCTACCATAACGCAGCTACTGCATCTACCTCTAAAAGCAGCTGTTCACCTGAAACAATTTACATTTTCTTTCATTTACATGTCATCAGTCACAACGAGATTTGTTTTATGTAAACTAATAAGTACAAACATCCCTCATTTCCATATGCAACACAATTAAGCAGCAGAACTAAATGAATAGATGTAGGTGTGTGTGTGTGTGTCAGTAGCTGCAGGATGCAGTGTGGAGGCTGCTGGCCATGCGCTGTGAGGCTTCTCTCATGTGTCTCGCTGCAGTGATGGCACGGGTCAAAGCGCTGCACATAGAATCCTGATGATACTCCATGGAGGAAGAGCGTCTGCGGTGACCTCTGACCCCTGACCTCTCAGGCCTGACGGGACTTGATGAGATGTTGAGGGGTTGTGGGTATGCCTGTGGAGTCATTGGGCTGGAGAAATATCTACAGGAAAATGACAAAGAATGAGTAATCTGTTGTCAGTATTTAAATGATTTTTTTTCAGCAAGGACACAATAGAAAGTGAGATTTGCATTTTGACAGTGTGGAAAATCCATATATTCATTTATTAATTTTCCTTCGGATTAGTCCCTTAGGGGTCTCTACATGAACCGCCAACTTATCAGATGCCCTTCCAGCTGCAACCCAGTACTGGGAAACATCTATACAAACTTATTCACAGACATACACTACGGCCAATTTAGTTTATTCAATTAATCCATAGCGCATGTCTTTGAACTGGGGGAAACCAGAGCACCCGGAGGAAACCCACACCAACATTGGGAGAAAATGCAAACTCCACATAGAAATACCAACTGACCAGATGGGACTCGAACCAGCGATCTTCTTGCTGTGTGGCAACAGTACTAACCACCGAGTCACCGTGTCACCAAAATCTATATATGCGACATCAAAGAAATCTTGGACACTTAACCTTCATCTTATATTACGAATGCCAATTTTAATGTAATTTATTCATTTGCTTGGTCTAAACTACAGTTATCCTGTTATTCCTGATGTGCATTTAATGGGGTGGGGGGATGGGGGGTATATACAGGGCAATAGCTGTTAAAAGTACTTCTATCTGACTGTAAAATCTGATATATTCATTTTGGAAAATAGGATGGGACGGTGGCTCAGTGGTTAGCACTGTCGCCTCACAGCAAGAAGGTCGCTGGTTCGAGTCCAAGCTGGGTCAGTTGGCATTTGTGTGGAGTTTGCATGTTGTCCCCGTGTTGGCGTGAGTTTCCTCCAGGTGCTTCCCCCCACAGTCTAAAGACATGCAGAATAGGTGAATTGGATGAACTAAATTGGCCGTAGTGTATGAGTGCGTGTGTACAGTATGAGAGTGTGTCAGGGTGTTTCCCAGCACTGGATTGCAGCTGGAAGGGCATCCGCCATGTAAAACTGGAAAGCTGGAATAGTTGATGGTTATTTTGCTGTGGCGACCCCTGATAAATACGAATGAATGAATTTTGGGAATAAAAAATTCATTACAAAAAAAAAAGTGAGATCTGTGATGCTACTAAAGATTTGCATTTCAAACAATGTTCATTTGCATTGAAAATTCATGTTCTTGTAAACTTTATGCTCAAAGAATTGTATATAAAATAAAGAATCCACAACTCAACATTAATGCCAGTTTTGACTAATAACACAAATTATATCAAGCTATCTAGTGATGTTTGCATGTGGATTTATTTAGGGATATTTTGTATTGAAAATATTAACCCAAAGACTTACACTATACAGTCGGGTACCTATTTTTGACCGTCTTTGACTCCTAAATCTTACATTCAGCTTAAATTATACTTAAATAATTTAGTAAATAAAGATGAAAACTGGGATAAGTAACCATTTATCTAAACATGACTCATCTATTATCTGTATTATTTGCAATTTCAGTAATAAAATATACAGTTTGTGTCTGTCCTTGCTTTCTGGTCAAATGTGTTACATCAGTTATATCTATGTATGTACTGTATGTATATATGGGGCGAAACGGTGGCTAAGTGGTTAGCACTGTCGCTTTACAGCAAGAAGGTTGCTGGTTCAAGTCCCAGATGGATCAGCTGGCATTTCTGTGTAGAGTTTGCATGTTCTTCACATGTTGGCCAGGGTTTCCTGCAGGTGCACCGGTTTCCCCTACTGTCCAAAGACATGTGCTATAGGTGAATTGGGTAGGCTAAATTGTCCATAGTGTATGTGTGTGAATGAGTGTGTACAGAACTGGGCATCTGCTGTGTAAAACATATTCTGGATAAGCTTTCTTCTGTGGTGACCCCTGATAAATAAAGGGACTATGCTGAAGGAAAATTAATCAATTATATATATATATATATATATATATATATATATATATATATATATATATATATATATATATATATATATATATATATATATATTTATTTATTTATTTATTTTTCCCAGTCATTTAATGTGTTGTGATGTTTAATTTGGTCCAAATGGTGTGTTGTAGTACTGTTTATGTGGTAATGGTTATGTTAATGGTGGAAAATGAGTTTCCCCTCACAGGGATTCATATAGTTCTCTCTACTCATAAAAAGGCAAAGCAATAAAGCACTAATAGATATAGCATGTGACTTGCTCCAAGTGATGTCACTTCCTCTGGCTGGAAACTCTGGAAGGCATTGAGGTATATCATTATTCTTCTCTCATTTACTTGTACAAAAAGTTATGTTGTTGATACATGAATAGTAGTTTAATTATGTCAACTCTGTTATTAGGATATTTCAGTGATTCTCAAATTCACTTTATGAAAACAATAATATGATGAAAATACAGAAACCCATTTTAAAAAGTAGTGATGGAAATAAAGCATTTCATTTAAAATATTGAAATTGGTTTCCCGGTACTGGGTTGTGGCTGGAAGGGCATCTACTTGCCAGTTCTACTTGCTAGAGTAGTTGCCAGTTCATTCCACTGTGGCGACTTCTGATAAATCAGGCACTAAGCCGAAGGAGAATGAATGAATGTTTCTTCATTTTGCATTTTTCGAATTACCACAGAAATACTCAGACCAATTGCATTTAACTCAGAACAGAATGTTGAAATTGTTCAAAAGTGATAATTCCTTTCATTTCTCTAGACAGATCTATTGCCAAAGCAATCTAATAAACATTTTTTTTTAAATAGTACTTACAGAGTTGAAGGATATACAGGCACATATGGGACAACTGGAACAGCTCTCTGCAATAAAGGGGGAGGAGCCACTGTCACGTTCACGCCTCCTTTTTCTCTCTGTAAGGATCTCATTGGCTGACTCGCTCTGGGACTGGAGACTGGAGCTAAATAGCCACACATATAGTAAGTGTTGTTTCTTAAAAGCCATATTAGATGAAAAGTTTAATGAAAGCATTTCATATATAGATAATGAAGCACCAAACCTGGCTTAGAGGCTCTTTGAATGGCTTGTAATGCACCACACAATGGGCAATGGCTACAGGAAGTCTGTGCAAGATGTGGAGAGCTCCTGCTCCTCAGGAGACCTTTCAATAATAAAAGAGGTTTGCTTATAAAAATATAGTTTTTGTACAGACCTGTTTTTTTCATATAATGAACAGAAAATGCTTACGTGTCAAAGCACTGGTACGATCGGATATGCAATCAGGACACAGAGATTCTGCTCCTCCGTTTGGTTCTGCTTCATCGCTGTTGTCAGATCTGCCTGCTGATGTTCAGTTAAAATGACCACAAGTTATTAATGATCAGTGTTGGGTACTCTTCAGTAATTAATTTACATTAAGTCATCGATTTTACTAATTTAAGACCTTAATTTCTAATATCTATGCTTTAACAATTGAGTCAAGAAATTAAATAACTTCTCAGACAGTAATAAGAAATTAGTCATTAGAATTTAGAAATTAGGCAGCATGGTGGGGCAGAATAGCACTTTCGTCCCACAGCAGGAAGGTCGCTGGTTCGAGCCTCGGCTGGATCATTTGGCATTTCCGTGTGGAGTTTGCATGTTCTTTCCTTGTTCGTGTGGGTTTTCTCCAGGTGCTCCGGTTTCCCTCACAGTCCAAAGACATGCGCTATAGGTGAATTGGGTAGGCTAAATTGTCCATAGTGTATGTGTGTGAATGGAAGTGTATGGGTGACTCCCAGCAATGGGTTGCTATTTGCTATTATGGCAGACTTTTTGTAAGTGGAAAAACTAAATGCTTCACTAGCAAGGAAACAGTTAAACAGACCATCTGCAGCGCAAAGATAAAGAACAAGCCTCCTCCATACATCCTCTTTACTTTCTCTTTACTTTACTCTTACTCTTTACTCCTTTACTTTTTTGGATAAGGAAACGGTGTTGTACTCAATCCACCGAAGGCATCCATTAGCCTACATCTTTCATTTCGTTTGATAAGGGCAAAGATTTGTTTAAAAACTATTTCTAAATTCAGCTCTAATTTCCAGCAAACGAATAATGAACAATAAAACGAAGTGTTATATCCAAACACACGTCCTATTCTTATGCCCCATATGATAATGTATACGTCTCCAAAACCCGACAGGTAGACAAACCTATCTTGTTTTTATTAAAAAATATATAAATATGCATATAATAAATAATACTACTACTAATAATAACAACATGATACAAATGCAAATTGTCATGAATAAACTGAAAAAACAACAATTCGCCTTAACACACCAGACCAGCACACATGAGTCCACAAAATGGCGCAAATGGATTTGCTATTCAAAAAACGTGGCGCAAAACGTGAAAATTAGTGTTGCACTGGTCTAAAAAAAGCAACAAATGGTGACATACATGTATTGTGCCTTAGTGCACTGGGTGTATTATAGAGCCCATTATGTATCAAAACCTAAAATGTTTTTTTGTAAAAAAACAAAAAAAAAAAACAAAAAAAAAAACAACAGCATATTTCAAACACCTCTATATATTGTCATTAATTAATTTCAGACTCATAGTTTAGAATTTATAGTTTCTAAAGCATGTGAAATTGTCAGATAAATGTAACCTTCTTTAGTTGAAAAGCTTCATTATTATAAAAAATATCGGAATAGCATAATAAACGTTTGTTGCTGTTTCTCTAAAATCATACCATATATTGTCAGGAACTAATTTTTGATTAAAATTTTTTTCTTAATCATGTTCAGTGGTCTTTATAAATATAACCTTTCTTTAATCAAGAAATCTAATAATTCTGCAAAATATATTTGTATAACCAAAAATACATTTACTCTGCTCCTATGAATTGATTTATACAGAACTGTTATATTTGCATACAGTATTTTAAAGAGCCCATATTATACATGAAATAGGGTCATATCTTGGTTGTAAGGGTCTCCAACAACAGTCTAATATGCATGCAAAGTCAAAAAACACTTTCATGGTCTTATAATCTGCATTTATTTTTACCTAATTATCCCAGCGACTCCTGTATGAATCGTCCACTGATTCATTTGTTCCCAAACCCCTCCTTAGCGCGAAGCTAATCTGCGCTGATTGGACCGATGACAGTCTGTCACGATTGGTCGACTGCCTTCAGTCAGAGAATGAAATGCCCAATAGCTAATCAGCAATATAAAAAGTAATCACAGTTCATACGCGCTCCATAGTGTAGGCGTGGATTTTAGCTGCCACACACACACACACACACACACACACACACACACACAAACACACCTCTGGACGGCAACGCTCCCGCTTCCGCCCGCACCCGCCAGGTTTTAGCCACTCCCGCTTATATTTAGAATTTCTTGTCCCGGTGCCCGAACCGCCCCGTTTTCTGCCCGCCGCGCCCGATCCCGCTAAAGAGCGGGGGAGAACATAACCGAAAATCACCCAGCTAAACAGTCCAGAGACAGCCAGACAGAGCTCTCTCTCTCTCTCATACGCGCGCACTAACACATACACACAAGCGCCAAGCAGACACACAGGCAGGCAAAGCTCTGTCCCATTCGCATAGCAATATCCACGATATTGCTAGACAGCCCGCTCCCGTCCCAAATTAAACCTGTTACCGACCGCTCCCGCGATTGATTCAGAAATTTATTCCCGCGCCACAGAAATCTGGCGCGGGGACAGCCGCGGGAATGCAGACCTCTACCACGGAGCTCCGTAAACAAACAGCACGCGTCGCGTTTTTAACGTGACTTTGCACGCGATAAGAGAATATAGCCAGTTAACCTGATACAGTACACGCGGTTACAAGTAACAAATCACAACTAAATACATTTGCAAGCTAGAGTAAACGAGGCAACTTTAATCGCACGTACTTACACTTGAGAAATGGAGGAAGAAACTCATCCTGACGTCCATTAGTAAGTTATTCTTTACTGATCCTTACTTTAACAAACGCAGATGAAGTATTCTTTGTAGCATGTAGTTTCCAGTAGTTTCCAACTGCTTGGTTATAATGCTGAGGTTTCATCTCTGGGTAGAGAATTGATAATGTCCATCTGCAGTGTGACTTCAATCGACCGGCATGTTTGTGTGCGTGTGTTTGTGGGTGTGTGTGTGTCTGGGTTTCTGCGTCAGAGGGCGGGGCCTCAGGTTTGAAATCTCCCGGGTTTGCGCGTGCACGTGAATAACTTGGTTTCGTTCATACGTCATGGCGAAACACCAAATGAATCGGTATCAAGGCGACTCGTTTGAAGCACTATGAGTCGACTCTTTTATAGATGAATCAACCGTTTTAAACACTGTACACTAACAGATTTAAGCCTTAGCTGGATACTTCACTTCACTTAGAGCTGTGTTACACACTACATGGAGGGGAATTTTCAAAAACCCATAATATGGGCTCTTTAAAATGTATTTATTTACAACATTCTTAGTAACTGTAATTAAATTACCTCATTATGAAAAGCAATCCTTTACGTTTTCAGCAGAAAAGTAATTAACTTACAGTAACCCAACACAGTTAATAGCCATATTTTAAAATTGTATTAAATATTTTCTTACATGTACTATCCTCTTTGTGACATTCAAATCTCCTGGTTTGTCTTCTTCCTCTTGATTTCACAGGCGACACTGGGACATATCTAGACGTTGATGGTCTTGGCTCAGATTGAGCATGCTCAGAATCAGATGCTGCAGGATTAACAAGAACAATAACTGATGCAAACAAGCAGCATCCAAGTGTTGTCATGTATAATCATTTAAAAAACCTCTCTGTTCATCCATAAACAATGTCAAGCAATATACTGTACTTATTCCACAGAGAATCTCAAAGATGTACATATAGTCAAACATACTCATATCAGTTTCAGGCCGATGTCGAGGTAAAGATGCTGATCTTTGTCTGAGGACTGGTCTAGGTGAAATTCCTCTCTCTTTTTCTCCATTGCCAGCTCTCTCTGTCTGCCTTCTCCTCCTCTTTAAAGACCTAATTTGTTTAGTTTGAACCAAAATTTAAGGAGTAAGTCAAGTTCTGTAAACACACTGTACAATAATTTAGCTACCAACTGAAATGTGTTGTATTTATAGTGGTTGAAATTATCCAGTTGTCTGCTTTTATTATTTGTTATTAAGTAGTGGTTTTGAAGGTGACATCAGATAACATTTTCACTTGTGTAGAATATTTTTTGTTAGCTGAAAAAGTTGAAAAGAAAACACAGCTATTATATGTGTATGTACACTCACCGGCCAATTTATTAGGTACACCTTACTAATACCAGGTTGGCCCCTGTTTTGCCTTCAGAATTGCCTCAATCCTTCGTGGCATAGATTTACCAATGTACAAAAAATATTCCTCAGAGATTTTGGTCCATATTGACATGATAGCATCATGCAGTTGCTACAGATTTGTTGGCTGCACATCCATGATGTGAATCTCCTGTTTCACTACATCCCAAAGGTGCTCTACTGGATTGATTTCTGGTGACTGTGGAGGCCATTTGAGTACAGTGAACTCATTGTCATTTTCAAGAAACCAGTATGAGAAAATTCACGCTTTATGACATGGCGTGTTGTCCTGCTGGAAGTAGCCATCAGAAGATGGGTACACTATGGTTATAAAGGGCCGGACATGGTCAGCAACAATACTCAGGTAGGCTGTGGCTTTGACATGAAGCTTAATTGGTGGTACTAATGGGCCCAAAATGTGCCAGGAAAGTATCCCCCACTCCAATACACCACCACCACCAGCCTGAACTGTTAATATAAGGCAGGATGGATTCACGCTTTGATGTCAAATTATGACACCTACCATCTGAAAGCTGCAGCAGATTGTCTTGACCATGTCTGCATGCCTAAATGCATTGCATTGCTGCCATGTGATTTTCTGATTAGAAATTTGCATAAAAGAGCAGTTGGACAGGTGTACCAAATAAAGTGGCCAGTGGGTGTATGTGCCATAATTGACCTGCTTGACGTTTTTTTTTTTTTTTTACCTACAATTTGTCTGAAAGATGTAAGTCATTTTTTTATACATAATTTGTGTTCATTTCGTTTGGTTATTATCTAAAGCCAGCTTCAGGTCACTTGTGTTTACAATCAGATCATCATCCTTCATTTGCAGAGTGTTTGTCAGTGTGTCTTTGATTTACACAGTAACCACCTCAGAAACTACAGCTAAACATTTGTTTGTACAGTCACCTTTCATAATGTATAGATGTTTGTTTGAATACATTTTACATCGATAATGGAAAGCTGTACTGTTAAGCAATGACAAATTATACACAAGTGACAGTGAATATTGTGGAAAATGACATGAAATAATCCTAAATATAGGATAATATGTGTATGTTTGTGAGACAGAACAGACTGTGTAAACAGAAGTATACCCAAAGCTTTAGTTCAGAATGCCTACAATAGTTTACCTTAAATCATGCCTCTGAGGTGTTGATGTCTGTGGATGTGTGTGACCTCTGGTGTCTTCAGAGGCAGAAACTTCTGTTCTCATAGGTCTGGCAGGTTTTGATAGTCTCAGATTTCCCTCTAATCTTTTTTTCAATCGGTTCACTTCTTTTTGCAGAGATTGAAGAGCCTCTCTGAAATGCATAAATAAAAAAGCCATTTTTAATATTTTGAAGAGAGAACAAAATAAGATGTTCAGTTCTAATTACATTTTTACAAACATATCTTTATCAGAACGTCAGTTGGAAATTATAAGAAATGAGAATAATTAGAAACTGTGACAAAAACAACAACAACAACAACAACATGCCATTGAACATCTAAAAATGGCATTTTCTGGATCTTTTTAGGTACACTAATATAAGAGTAGTTTTCACATTTTGCACCACGTTGTTTAAATAGCGAATCCATTTGCGCCACTTTGAGGACTCATGTGCTGATGTAAAAAGGAGGTGTGTAAAGGCGCATTGTTGGTGCCTTGCTATTTTGAAGAACTGAAATCAACCACACCATTGACCAATTGAAAGCAGGTCTAAAGTCCAGCGCAGAGTGTGTTAATCATGCGCCTGTGCAGGTCCAAATGCTTGCACATTGCCTTCTTCACCTCAGGGTGCTTTTTTCACTTTATTCATAACAATCTGCATTTGTATAATGTTATTATTATTATGAGTATTATTTATAATATGTATATTTATATTTGTTTGAATAAAAACAAATTTAGATTTGTCCACCTGTCAGTTTTGGAGATGTACCGTATGCATCATCATATGGGGCATAATAAGACGTGTGTTTGGATATAACCACACTTCATTATTTTCATTAATTGGTTTGCTGAAAGTTAGAAATGAATTCAGAAATAGTTTTAAAACAAATATTTGCATTTAACAAACAAAATTAGATATGTAGGCTAATGGATGTCTTTAGTGGAGTGTGAACAACACCGTTTCTTTATTCATGAAAGTAAAGGAGTAAAGAGTAAAAGTAAAGTTGAGGAGACTTGTTCTTCATCCTCTCACTGCAGATGGTCTGTGTAACTTTCCTTGCTAGTGAAGCATTCAGTTTTATCACTTACAAAGTCCACCATGTAAATAGCAAATGCGCCATGACGCAACGCAACTGACTTTTAAAGGGAATGTGAGAAGAGACTCTGATTGGTTTAATTCACGTTATGCTCAAAACACACCCATAACTCATTAAGAGAATAAGCACAACCATGTTAGATCATGTGCCACATACTTTTCCATCTTTAAAATAGCAAAAGTGGATTCGGATAAGCCCTGAATGCTTTTCTGCACTGCGCTTTAGACTTTGCGCATAGATCGTTAAAATTGAGCCCTTAGTGTTAGAAGGCCACAGCAATTTTTAGACAACTTTTTAGTGTAGAAAACAGAATACAATGTAAGTAATAAAAGCATTGTTACTATTTTGCAATGCTCTTTACAAACAAATTGTACTTCAAATCATGTTGCATGTGGGTTAGAGTCAAGTGGTCAATGTAAGCTCTAGTCTGGACCAGACCTATTGCTGGCAGTAAAATGGTGTGATTAAATGTTTTACGGCGCTTGAGTGTTCATATTGGATCTGCAGATATTTTGAGTCTCTGTTAGTGTTTAGATCAACACAGGTTTTTAGAAATAACCACTCCATTTTTGGCAGTGCCAAACATTGTGGGTGTGTGGATGTGGGTAGGTGAACCATTCCAACCATTAAAACGCATTCCAACCATTAAAACGCACATTTGGCTAATGTTTAATTAATAGCTAAAAGTGATAAATACTGATTTATTGATGCGCAGCTGAATACATACTAGCGAGCTTTGACATCGACTCCTGCTGAATCAAAGAAAAAGGAAATAATAAAAATTAAATCTAATTATCCAGATGGAGGTCTGGCTGCTGGGAAGTGAAAAATTATTTCATGGAGATCACTTAATATGGCTGTAGATTTTCCCAGCAGTCCCTTTTACAGTAGAGCATTTGCTCAAAAGAGTGGCTGTAAATCTCTGCTTGTTTGTGCTGCAGTGGCCGGGTCAGCCTTTAGGAAACTCACTGGTGATTTGTTAGCTGAGCAGAACTGTGGTGATAAGGCCTGTGGAGGGAGGGGCTTCTGTGAGAGCGGAGTTGCTGATTGGTCGGTTGTGGGTATTTGTCTTTCTGTGCTTTTTCTTCTTCTGATAAGAAATGGACAGAAGAGAGATGATAAAAGAAGGATATGGAGAGAAAATATTCAAATATTAGCATTATATACATTGATTGTATGGTAAGTTCACTAAAAGACAACATTTTTGGGTATAGACCAAAATAGTTTTTTTAAATATCAAATATAAATATATTTTTAAGCATAAATCAGGGTTCCCACATCTTCAGGAATAATAGATTCAAGGACTTTTTAAACCACCTTTAATTTTAAATAAAGCAATCACCTTTGTAATTCATACCCCAGCATATGTAGTGCCATAAAAGTCCTTACTGTACTTAACATTTACATTTAAAAAAATTATATTTATGTTAAAAACTTCAGAGGAATTTTCAAAAATTACAGTTTTAAAAAGTAAATTTTAAAGAACTTTAATAAAATTAATATTGAATTCAATACTGTTAATCTTCAATTGTAATTTCTGAAATATTAATTAAAAATGCTTTATTTGTCAGTGTTATTGTACAAGATTTAAACGTTAGATATATAATTTAAGAATTTCTCAGTTTTTTTGTTTTGTTTTTGACAATGAAGTACAACTGTTGAATAAAACCATAAACAGTTTATATTTTATATTTAAAATGTAGTTCAAGCATTATAAAGGACGTGTGTTTGTTTTTAAGTACTTTCCAGACCTTGAATCCATGTGTCTGACATTTAAATACTTTCAAGAAGCGTGGGAACCCTAATTAATAAAGAGCTTTAAAATATATTATCCTAAAATATTGTCCTGTTTAGTTAGATGTTTTTTCTACTTTTGATAATTTGCAGAAGACACCTAAAAAATGTCATTAATATTAAGAGTAATTATAATTGTAAAAATCATTTGACATGTTAATTGTAGAAATTTCCAAATAAAGAATCACAGTGCAGCCTCCAAAATATTGATTAACGTTACCCTTTCACACAGTAGTACTGGTAAATATCCGGAAAATTTCCTAAATGACTTTACTGGTAAACTTAAATAAGCACTGTTCACACAGGCAGGGATGTTACGGAATTTTTCCGGAAAAGACCATTCACACATCCATTCAAAAATACCGTTAAATTCTGACATAATTAACCAGAAATGAGCTCTAAACGGCTACACTTGTATTCGTAAACATTTTACTACATTACAAACTGTGTGGATGGATAGGTATTGTGAACAACTTTGATGAAAACATAGAGAGGAACTCATCACATGTTGAGATGTTCATAATATGTGTGTGTGCTGGTGCTCACTGGCTGCTTTACGTGTACACACGTCAAGCAACTGAAGAAAGCAGAGCTTGAAGGTAAACAAGCAGCGGTTTATCTTAAGCATTTTATCGGTAATTTTTTTTTCACAGTTGGCATTAAGAAGGAACATAGACTATATCTGACTAAAATCTAGCAAATTTTCTGTAATTTTCTGGAAAGGTCTGTATGTGTTAAAGGGGCTTTTGACTCTATTTTTCAAACTACTAGGTTTCACCCATTTGTGAACTCTGTTCCACTGTTAAAGATCTATAAAACATTAATAAATCCAACAGATTAAGCCTCCTTATGAAATGCTATGAAATACAATCATTTGACAACAATCTAAATACAGATTATTTTGATTTGATTAGGTTTTAGTTCTTTCTTATGGTGACACCCACCCTCATCAGCTCCACGCTCTGATTGACTGGTCAGGCTGCTTGTCCAGGGCAGAATGCTGCTACGTGGCCAGTGAAGGGGGGATAAGGAGGAAGAAAGACTGGAAAAAGAACACCTTTCCTCCCCTCCTATTTTCTTATAAGGACCTGTGCATTTTCCTGATGTATCAATGTGCTTTTTTGTGGTGTTTGGAGAAGGTTGGGATGGAGAAGGAGAGACAATGAAAGGCTGACCAGAAGGAGAAGCAGACTCTGGTCTCTCTGTGTCCTTTGTGTGAGGGTCAGACAGTCTGATGGAGCTAAAGAAGATATCACACAAAGAAAAATGCAGAAATAAAAGATGAGTATTTGAGATGTTTTTTTTTTTTTAAAGTGATAGTTCCAGGAATAACATTTAACATCCATATTTCTTTAAATAAATGTTTAGAATTTTACAATGTTATAAAATATACTGCTAAAAAAAAAAATAAAGGGAACACGGAGTTACATTGTGTTGTTTAAGTGTTTCCTTCATTTTTTTGAGAAGTATATATAGAAAAACAGCTCTTTTAAGAACTGTTCAGTGAATGGCTCTTTGGGAATGCAAAGTAATTCTTCAGTGTCATCACTGCCTTTTGGAACCTTTATTTTTAGGATTGTAGGAATGCAAAAACTAGATCTGTAAATTGGTCTGAATAAATTAAAGTGTTTATTTTTTTTTCAGGGGAATTTTTGCCCCCCTACAAAATTCTATCGTAGTAAATAAAACATTAACTGTCAGAATACCAACATTTAAAAAACATTAGATTTTTGTGAGCTGAAAGGCCGTCTGCTGTGTAAAACAATTGCCAGAGAAATTGGTGATTCATTCCACAATGGCGACCCCCTGATAATGCAGTGAACAAGTCAAAGAAAAGTGAACAGAAGAAGAAACTCTGATTATGAATAATTTGAAAGTGAGTAAATGTTTATTTTTGGGTGAACTTTGCTATCCCAGTGTATATGCCTATAATTATTATTAGGCCCACACGGAATCTGTGTGCGCAGAAACCTGCATACAGTATTTTCAGCCCATCATTAAGTCTACTTATTTAGTTATGTGTAAATGTGTGTCACATATACTTTTTCAGTTTTTAAATTGGTTTCAGTAATATTACTGACTAATATGATTAAATTACAATGCAGTTTGTAAAGTAATAATTTCTGTCTTTTAGTAGATATAAGGTATATTATATGACACTTGCTTTGTTTACCAATTAAATGGCTCTAATAGGATTTGCATTGTAAACATTCAATAAAAGTAAAAAAATAATAATTTAATTTATTAACTTTATAATTACAATACACCCAAAATCATTCTGCATAAATCCACAGATTTTTTTCAATATTTTGCACAGATATAGCAAAAATGTCTGCAGATTCTGTCTGGCCCTACTTATTACATATATTTATAAGTGGAACCTTAGAATTTTCTTATTTCACTTTTTTTAGAATAGAAAAACACACTACATTTTTTAGGATGCACAAAAAAAAATTAAGAAAAGATGTCTCTTTTAAGGAAGATTTGTTGAACGTGAAATTACTGCATCTACTGAAAAGCTTTGGACAGCTAAAAATAGCTATCCTCTACATCAGTGTTTCTCAACCACGTTCCAGGAGGATCACCAACACTTGCATGTCTTCCAGTCTCTCTGCTAATGAGCTGATGATCTGAATCAGGTGTGTTTTTTAAGGAGAAATGGAAAACGTGCAGAGCTGGTGGTCCTCCAGGAACGTGGTTGAGAAACACATAACTTTACACCCTTCTAGAAAACTGAAACCATTATTTATGGTAGGATGGCAAAAAAAAATGTTTTTACATTTCCAGAATTAATCAAGATGTTTTAAATTGTTTTATGACACTTTTTTTTTTAGCCCTTTTGTCCTTCTGTTGAACATGACAGTTTATATTTTGTATAATACTAGTAACCATATTTGATTTCCATAGAGGGAACACATAATATGGAAGTCAGTGGGTTTCCTATTTCAAAATATATTTTTTTCTTCTTCAAATGTTCAAATTCATTTGTGAAATTTTAAGCTAAATATCTGTTCATCTCATCTTGCCTTACTAAACATCACATTAAAGTTCACCTGGGGTTAGTTTACCAACAAATTTGCGTTTTATAAATTAACCAAAAGTCTACAATCTCTGGCATGACATAAGGGTGAGCAAACAATGACAGAACTGTCATTTATTTGGGTGAAAGTCAGTCTCAGTTGTCCACAAAGTGAATGCATATCATACCTTATTACTGCCCTCTGGTGGAGAGGACTGTGTAATGCAGGAGTGAGCTGACTGCTTTCAGAGCCCATAAAGCCACTGTCTGTTTCTGGAGACATGACCCCATCCTACATGGCCATAAATATATGCAAAAAAACAATTAAATAATATTAAAAAATAAACATCGAAAATAATATTTAATGTCAAAAACTGACCATAGGGGGCGCTCTTAGAGTCTTGGCCTTCGCTTTCAGGCCTACAGTTCTGTGGTGTGTTCTCTCTTCCAGGCTGGTCAAGCTAGTGCTTTGAGCTTTCATGTTTCCTGCTGTTTTACTCTCTCTGGTCGATTCTTCTGCCAATACAAAGGAGTGGCAAAAAGCCTCTGGGTGAGTTTCCATAGAGTCGCACACCTGTGAACTGACAGATGGGCATGAGGGAGGGACACAACCTGCTGCCGGCTGCCTAGAAAAGAGAGAACAGAGAGGTGAATGAGAGAGTAAACAGACAGGTGTTGATCATAGTGAAGCACACAGAAACTGCTGTAACCCTCAATTATCCAATAAAGCTTGATAACAACATACAGCTGATGTGTAGAGCACAAACACAGAGTATAATCATTATATCTATGTCAATTACCTTCATTTGTACAAGATTTAGATTTATATTAGAGCTTTTTAACACAGAAGATTCATATACCAATGGTTCTCTTTCCTATAAGGGCTTTTATAATGTTTTTTTTTTTATAAACATTATAAAATGGAGGGGGGAAGCAGGGTACTTCGTTTTTTTTTTGCTCTACAAAGTAAATTATAGAAATCCAATAGACGAACATGAATATTAAATGATGTATTTTTACCTTATTCACTCATGTTATGCTCCTTGTTAGTTTTGTGTATTTATTTTCCTCACCCTCCTCTCCGCTTCTCACTTCACTTTTAGGTTGCCTGTTGGTTCAGTTAACTGTCCATCATCGTTATGACTGTGCCAGTTATACCAATACCCGGACAAGCCGTGAGCATTTAAATATCTGGCAGATAATTGTGGTGTACGCTCTGCCTCAGCGTACCTTTATGCTTCACGCTTTTGTGTTTTTGGCATGCTTAGGCATTTTGGTGATTTATTATCTCAGTTTTACTGTGGTAATTGGAGTTTACTTATTAAACTGTGTTGGCTTTAAGTAAATGCTTTGATGGTTGTTGTGTGATTCTAACCTGAGCCTTATGATAATCTTGTTAGGTTTGCTTTAGTTTAGCTTGTTTTTGTTAGATTAACGTGAGTGTTTTGCCCACTGTGTATTTTGAGTTTTGTAGTTTAATTAGTTTAGATCGGGTGTCGTGTGCACTGAAGATATCGGGATTCATTTTCACTATTTATTTTTGTCGCCTAGTTTAGACGATAGATTTAAAAATTGTTTTGTTTTGATCATTTTTTGATTTGGCTTACACTCATTGTTTTCGTTAAAAGAGAATTTTGTAAATGTTTATTTCTTCTCCCATTATTATTGTTACATCTTTTGTTTAAACCATTGAGTAAAACGCTCAAATTCACAATCGATTCCTGCCTCATCCTTGATCTGTGGCACACATAACATTTGTCTCACCTAATTGTTGTTACAGCATACTTTTTAAACATCACAAACTTGTAACAACTCAACTGTTTAGTGTATGACCTTTCTAAAGTTATTTTGACCTTTTGAAAACTCCTCTCTCTCTGCTTGTCCCTCATTTCGCACATTTATTATTATCATTTAGTTAAAAAAGCAATTCCGGTTATTTAAAGTGCACTTTTTTAATTTTGTAAATTATAATAGGGTATTTGTTTTGTTTTTTTTGCTGACAGAATGTTACCCCACAAGATAACATATCAGAAGCCATGGGTACTATTCACCACATGTTAAGTTTTCCTCTGTTGGGAAAAATGGAATATATATTTTATTATTTTTGTCTCTTTTTCTTTTAATTCAACAATTGTATTTGTATTGCTTAAGGTGATATTAACCTTAATTATTAGTATTTGTATAATAACGAAGCATTTTTGCAGATGTAGATGAAGCTGATAGAAATGCAAAGGCCTGGCTGTCTAAAATTAATTTGAGCTCTGCAGCAAAACTTCCTGTGAGCAGAGATGGGTTGATACTGAACACAGAATATGTGCAGTTGAGAAGTCTTTTAATGTTGGGCAGAAAAATCTTAGAAAAAGAGGATGTACGTATGGGTGCGGCCAACAGAGGACTGGAGAATAATTGACAAGTGACGAATTCCACTAAACTCTACCTGTTAATATCAGCTCTCAGAGTCAGAAAATGAAAACTGTACCTTTTCATTTTGAAAATGTAATTCTGAATGTAATTCTTGCATCGCATTGAGGATACCACAATTCTGTGAATTGAATTATTCATTTGTATCTAATAAATTACTAATATTTTTGACATTGAAGAAAACCCTCCCCTGACCTTTTTTTATTAAACACGCATGGAATTGATTAAATATTCCAACATCTCCTAAAATGTCCTCATTGGACGGGACTGAGATTAATTATATTGACTGTAAAAATTTTTTTGGTATCTGGTTAGATGATGAACTGTCATTTGAAACTCACACAAATGAATTGCTCAAAAAGATTTTATTTACAGAAACAAATTTTCCTTTACACACTCTTCAAAGCAGCATTTGGTCAAATTTACAGTATTACCAATTTTGGATTATGGGGATTTAATTTACAGATCAACTTCAAAAACTCCTTCACAAACTGGATGTTATTTACCATGCAGCAATTCGTTTTTTTACTGGTACTCATCACTGTCAACTGTATTTTTTATTGAATTGGGATTCTATTCAATCACATCGACTAACTTATTGGTTTCTGTTTATTTCCAAAATTCTTATTGGGAAAACTTTACTTTATTTACAGTCACTTTTTAACATTCAGGAAACATGTTGAAATCTGCGCTCTGGTAGTTTTATTAACCTTTGCATACCCAAAGTCTGTACTTCATTTGGTCACTGCTGCTGATGCTTGGAATCATTTACAGCAGACCTTAAAGCTCAACATTTTTATTCCACTATCACTATTCAATCCAGTCAATAGTAAAAGATCACAGAGCTTGTATTTAGTTTTTCCTTGGTTTTATTTGTTATTATCAGCATTTGTGAAATTTTTATAGTAATTGTCCCTGCTGTTTTGTACTATATCTGTTTTTATGTTCCCTCTTGGCCAGGTTGTCATTGTAAATTGACTTACCTGATTATATAAAGGTTATTATTATTACTAATTTAGCATTTTGCATATGATATATTTCTCATACTTTTGGATGTTTTTTTTAACTCTCAAAAGAATGGCAGATTTATGAAGAGCCAAGAACCATAGTTTCAATTAGAATTTTCTCAAAGAGTCCTACTGAAGAAAAAAAAAGTAACTTACAACTTGGATAAAGCAAATTAACAGCAAATTCTATTTATTGGGTGAACTATCTTCTAAAAAGTCTTGTTTTAAATTTCTTGTAAAAAACACATATATTCACAAATAAGAGTATATTCATTTAATATTATATTCATTCCATTTTGCAGAGCAACAGTGAAGCTATTATGTGAAACAGGTTCAGGACTCACTGCTGAGCTGGTTTTCTCATCTCTCTCTCATTAACAGTCTTGAGTGGTTGTCTGTCCGTTACACTTTTTTTCCCAGGAGGAACAGAGCTTCCAAAATCCAGCAAGTCATGGCTCTTTAAAGTCACAGCCTGATCCAGTGTCCCGGGGAGCTCTTTAACACTCTGATAGCTGAAGGTGAGAAGACCATGAGAAAGAGATATTGAAATATCAAGCTGTTTATTTGAGATACAGTAAAGAGCCAACCAATAATATTGGCACTGGTAAATATGAGCAAAGAAGAAAAACCTATATTTACTGTTTAAACTTATGATCTTTTTTCTTTCAATCTTAACAAAACAATTAAACACATTTAAGTTTGCCTGAATGTAGTTTTCCAGAATGTAGTTTGAGACTTTTTGACCTTAAAGAACCTACTAACTTGTGCAGTTCTTCTGCTGTAAATCTTGGATTTTTGTTTAGCCACTTAAACCTCTTCAAAACAGTTTGTTGGGACGCAAGACAGGAAACTTTTTAGTCATAATTTTATTGGTGGAAATGGGCAATTTCAGTGTTTTAGTTATTTTCTTATAGCCACTTATATAATTAATTATATAATTTATTAGCAGCTATGTTTTTGTTTAACTAATGTGAAGAAACTGGGTTGAAAATAAAATTTTATTATAATAAGTTTTTATGTTTTTCATTTGTGTTTTAGTACGCCTAGAGTTACAAATTTCAGCTTTTAAGAATAATCTAGACTATTAGTGAAGGCTTGTTTTTGAGGTTTCATCTCAGGAGAGGATTACAATTATTAATTATTATTAATGATTACAATTACGGATAGCCTAATAATAATATATTACAGTGTGATGTTTACGCTGTAATATATTATTATTAGGCTATCCGTAATCATAATCATTCATTTAAAGTGATAAGACATTTAATAAACTTTGATTCCATTCACAGGTTCATTATTAATTAAGGTTAAATAAAAAGTACACACATTCACATAAGTAAATAAAGACAGAACGATTAACTCAATAATCAGAGCAAATCTGCAGAGTTCCTGCAGGAAAATTTATCATTCATTCATCGCTGAACAACTTCCTGTTCTTTGTCTTTTAATGTTTTTTTTGTTTGTGATGTATTTTATATTTTATTTATATATAAATAAATATTATATTTATATTTTGTTAAAAAGAGACCAAAGTTGTTTTTGTATTTTATCTTGAGCAAAATATCAAAAGACTAAACGATAAAGAAATTTTTTTCACTTTGCTCATGTTTACCCCGGGTGCCAATATTACTGTATGCGAGTCAAAGACTTCTCACCAGTCCATGAGTTCACTGAAATCTTTCTCCACACGTTGGTGTTTGTTATCGAGGGGATGAAGAACAAACGGAAGCATTTCCATTTCCTCTCTACCACTATCACTCTCTCCACTGACTGAACTGACCTCCACACCAACACAAGCCTCAGGACAGACTGCTGACAGGGGGATCTGATAACAAATGAAGGTGAAAATCACTTTAATATCTGTGAACCCATGAGGTCATATGTGAGTGATGTTTAGGAGTCATTTTGAGGAACCTCAGGCACTGGTTCAGGCTCCAGCATGGATGCAGAAAGCACATCTGAAGGAGGATATGGGGATAAAGTAGGTTCAGAAACAGGTTGGTTCTGTTCTGCTTGTTCCAGCCACTCTTTCAGCTCCTCTAATCGCATCCCTGACCTGAAGATCTGACCCTCTAGATCCCTGTGTCACACACAAACACACAGCTATTAATATAAGCACTCAAACAAGTCACAGATTTTTTAAGGTTTTTAAAAAGAAGGTTCTTATTTGATCAAAAATACAGTAAGAGGCAGTCATATTGCAAATATTATTAGAGAAATAGTGTATATATATATATATATATATATATATATATATATATATATATATATATATATATATATATATATATATATATATATATATATACACACATATATATATATTTATAATATTTCATTTTTAAACACAAGCAAATACCAAAATAATAATAATAATGCAAATAATAATAATAATAATAATAATAATAATAATAATAATTATATTATTATTATTAATAATAATAAAATAGAAAAAACAAAGTAGTAAAGAATAAGATAATTTATTTCTGTGCTGGAAATAAAATTTATTTTCAGCTGATGTGGTAAAAACAGCTATACTTAATATATTTTCATTCCTTAATTCAAAAGAACCGAATTAATTAATTGCAGAAATAAAGTGAAACCTTTTATACATTCTAAACAATCATACTGAAATTAAAACAAACAATAAAAACCACATAACTAAAGAAAAATGTATATTAAGTAATAAAAGGACATTTAAAGTTATTTAAAATTAATTGAAATTCAAACAAACATTATATCTTTGAAAACTATGAGGGGAGCCCTATTACTTGCACATTGCTCAAACATTTTAAGGTACAATCAACAGCAAAGACTAAACATTCTTTAGAACATTCTTTAACTTGAAATATTATATATCATTATACCTTTATATATATATCTTAAAAACATAACAAATATCTGTACTATAAAACAAACACACTAAAATTACACTGAAATTAGAACCGTATGAACTAAAAAAAATTAGTTGCCTAAACACACACACACACACACACACACACACACACACACACACACACACACACACACACACACACACACACACACACACACACACACACACACACACACACACACACACACACACACACACACACACACACACACACACACACACACACACACAAATTGTTGGTCAAATATTGTGATTTAAGAGACTTTTTGAGAGCTAAAGTGGCAGTGTGCCGATTTTCTTTTGATCTTTTGCTACAAATGTTTGTTTATGATCGAGCACCTGCCTTCGAGATTTTCTAGATGTGCGCACATTTCTGTTTTTTACAATATCTGTACACCAACATTTAAAAAATGGCTACCTGTCTGGGTCAAAGATGGCATGTCCGCCTTGTTGTTGCTGCAGCATCTGATATTGGACTTGTGCATTTAGATAAGCCCTCTCAAGAGACTCCTGCCCCTCAGCCAGAGTGGAGAGACCCTGTAGAGAATTCCCACTGAGCCAATTGACTTCATGTGTTAAAAAAATACACAATTCGCAAACATCATCATACAGTACCTTTGTCTGCTCACATGGCTTGAGCTTCCCACCCTTTAAAAGCGACTCAAATGCATCCACCTGCACAAAAGAAGAAAAAAATACATGTGAGGATTCAAAGTACTGCTTTGAAAATAACAAATCTCCAGCTGCTTGATTTAAAGATGGTGACCTGTAGCTGAAATCTTTGATTCTGTTTGGACAGAGTGTCTGTCAGATGGTCTGGAGAGAGAGATCCAGACCTCCTCCAGCTGATAGAGCCCACAGAAGAAGGCTGAGTTGCTGCTTTTCTGGAGTTTTCTACAATATGAACAACATACATTTTCATATTCAGTTCGACTGCAAATGAGACTTACTGTAGAAGTGCTAGACAGTTCTCAAATTGACATTTTCTTGAAAGGTTTAAATGCTTTGAAATTAAAACAATAAATGTCAATTTAACGCTTTACAAGTTCAAGTGGCACATAAAATGATCATTTCCTGGTCTTTACTTCTAGTTATAGCACAAAGATAGAAAGATAGAGTAAAAAAAGATCGATGGAAATACACAGGGTCAAATGATTTCTGTGTTATGGAAAATATAGATAGAATGGCGCAATTACTTTTTTTCTCCATAAAGTGGATTTAAAGTTGGCTCATTTTGGATGAGTAAATCACAAGTAGGTTTGTACATGTAATCAGTGAAAAAAAAATCAATGTCTATGAATAATAAACTGCAAGAAGACTTGTTAAATATGAAGTCTGGATGCTGTGTTCCTAAAATGATAAGCTTGTTGCAAGCGAAAGTTTATTGCAACCATTACAATTAGTGATGTGTGGGTCATCTTATAACCCCCTAGGTTGGAGCGTGTAAAGAAATTGTAACTTTATTTGCGGGGAGGTCATTAAAAACAAACTAAAAAAGTCCTTGTATGTTGCGTGCAATTCTTTATAGCCTATATTTATATTTAGGAATATCTTTATTTTATTAAGTTCTTTGATAAGGTTACAACAGAAAGGCCTAGTACATAGCAAAGTAACTTTTGTGATGTCCCCAAACCTTTGGCTTATACTGGTGAGGTTGCGGGGCGGGTTGTAAAAATAGATACAGTGGTGAGGGAAGGCTAGGGCCCGACCCATGCACCACTAATTATAATAAAATCCAGGATAATATCAATAGGAAATAAAAGGAACTCAACAAAAATATGGAATTTGGAATATATATATATATATATATATATATATATATATATATATATATATATATATATATATATATATATATATATACAGTTGAAGGCAGAATTATTAGCCCCCCCGTTTATTTTTTCCCCCAATTTTTGTTTAACGGAGAGAACATTCTTTCAACACATTTCTAAACATAATAGTTTTAATAACTCATTTCTAATGACTCATTTATTTTATCTTTGCCATGATGACAGTAAATAATATTTTACTAGATATTTTTCAAAACACGTCTATACAGCTTAAAGTGACATTTAAAGGCTTAACTAGGTTAATTAAGATAACTAGGCAGGATAGGGAACTAGCCGAAATAAAACAAATAAGACTTTCTCCGGAAGAAAAAATATTATCAGACATACTGTGAAAATTTCCTTGCTCTGTTAAACATCATTTGGAAAATATTTAAAAAAGGAAAAAAATCAAAGAGGGGCTAATAATTCTGACTTCAAATGTATATATAAAAAACCCTAATACATAAAAATGAAATCTGAGAAAAATAATACAGGCTTTATAGGGCCTTTATATATTAATACAGCTTGAAAACTAGGCCATATTAAAATACCATTTGCATTTATAAAAGCTTCACACTCAAAGGTTACATACAAACTGGAGAGAGGAGAATATTACTGAACATATGTACTGTTACACATTCATTATATTTTTACAGAGGGTTTTATCCTGTTGAACACAAATGAAGATACTTTGACAAATGTTTGACATTGACATCAAAAAAGTACAATTGAAGAATATATTTTGGTGTTCTTGTGTTCAACACAAGGAAGAAACAATTTTTTGGATCAAGATTTTAGTTCATTTAAATTGTTGGGTGTACTATATCTTTACTCTGTCAGCGATTCATTAAATGATTCAATTTGAGTGTTGATTATTAAATAAAACATACCAATTACTTTTTAAATAGAATTTTTATCTGGTTTCAGTTTTTTTTTTATTTTTGCTGAATAAGGTGATTCTCCTAAAACATATATAAAAGTTTCATTTCAGTGTACTGCCAAAAAATAAAGCACTGTTGTGTTTTGAACTATTACATAATAGATAGATCTGTTTGATAAGGATTACAGTGTGATTTTACATACAGATATTCAGAATGTTAACTGTCGGTGTGATGTACCTGAGAGCTCCTTCTGTTGGGTCAGATGAACAGAACCTGTACTGAACTCTGCCCTCTGTGCTTGAGGAAAACTGATGGTTATGACCTTTGACCCTTCCTGAATAACTCCCGACAGGACAGCTGTACTGGGTTTGGGTGGTTCTGAAGAGAGACCCACCTAAAAACAAACAGCATTCCATAACTATCATAAGTTGATGGGTAAAGCGCTTCTTTGGACAAAAATAATTAAAGAAATGAGTGAAAAAATATGAAAATCTTAGACAAAAAATAAATTATGTAAAAAAATCTAATTAAATGTATAGAAGTACATTTATAAACATAAAATGCAATTAAATGCTAGTAAAGAGTGTACTTTGATGTCTCAAAAAACTTTGGTAACATAAATTAATAAAATGTCAAACTATTTAGGGAAATGATGTTGCAATGTAGTCATTCACCGTAACAGATCAATGTAATACATAAAATTCAACATCGATTCGAATACTTTTTAGTTATAGAATAATAATTGATCATACTTTATTTTAAATAATTAAATGAATTGGTAAAAACAAATGGGTGAAAGGTAAAAACATTGGTTTGAAGGAGAGTGCCAAAGTATAATGATGTAAAATGACAATTAATCAGTATTTTGTATTCTGATTTTTAAAAAAGGGCTTTTTAATGTGTCATCAAATTATTCTTGTTCTATATGTACACACATATTTTGGTTTATAAAGTATTGTTACTAATAGTGTTACTAAAGAAATATTACTAATGTTAATGTTATAAGTGGTACCGTATAAATGTATAAATCAGGCCTATAATGCACACCAGTTTAGGAAAGTACAATCTAAAAGGACTCATTTTAATTTACAGAACAATTAAAACTGCATTAACCTTTGTTTTGATGCTTGAAAACCTTTTTTACCTTTGAACCTAATAAAAAAAAAACAAAAAAAAAAACATGATAATTCAGTGTAAGTACTCAATGTCACCATTCATCTCACTAAATGCCTATTTCATCAAGTAAATTATATTTATTACAGGAAATAATTCCATTTTGGGTGTCTACACTTGGACCTGGAATTTAGTCAATAATTGGTGTCTGAAGCATCTCAAATAATCAGTGTGTTTTCCAAAATGCATTAGGAAAATCACACAACAAAATCCATCACCACCCACTGCAGTATGTAGTTGCTGAGCCCATCAGAGATATACAGCCCTGGTGTGCTCATTCACTTGACAGACCCTCAGATTTACTGCCTAGGGTTATTGTTAGACCACAATGGAGGATGGAGGAGACTTGCATACAATAAAGGGCTCATAAAACAGGGAATATAAAGAGAGTTTTCCACTACTGTGCGTACCGATAAGATACTGGATAGAAAGGTACACTGAAAACACAATGTCAATAGGCATCTTTCAAACACACAGACACACATACATTTGATCAAAGAGTAAGGTAATGGATTTGCATGCTGCATAAAGTCTGATGGAGACTGAATGACTGTCGTGTCCTGATAAGACACTAAATCAAACTCAACATAACCTCAAAATGACCCCTTAGTCCTTTTAATACAGCACAGTATATTGTTGCAAGATCAGAAAAAAACTCAGGTTCTACCAGTCAATTTTTAAAAGTTTCTCATGGGGAGAGGGATAGAAGCATATATAGTATGTTTTAACCTTCCTACAACTAACATCTGACCATTTCCCCACTCAGGTCAGAAATGAATACCTAAAATCTAACGTCAGATTATGAAATGATTGCTACTTTAGACATTGCCTATAGGCATTCTATAGAATCCTAAGTTGTCGTGGAGCAAAGTATGCAGGGCTTGACATTAACACCCGCCAAATGCAGGTAGATTTCAGCGGTGGCGGGTAAGACATTCACTGGTGGCTGGTTGAAAATAATTTCCCCTGGATAATAATTCTTAAAAGCAGGGTTTGACAAAAAAGACGGTCCAATATGCATACAAAGGCGATCTTAGAATTAAGAAGCTACACGACTGACAAAAGTAATTGCGTGTGCGCGAACAATAGAAAGCAGGTGAATACCGAGAGGATAAACACTGGTGCTAACAGCTGAGGTGATGCTCGTGACTGTTTCAAACGCGTACGCGCTCCCGTTTCCTTGTGTGAAGCAACTGTGTCTAGAAACACAACTGATGTGATTGGTTCTCTTTCAAATACAATAGAAAACAAATTATGAACCTGCACCCACAGTCTTACTGCTTTTAAGAGTTCCAGATTTGTCTTTTTGTAAGCAGCACCGATTGCTTTCGCTTTAACCATTCTTTGAACAGATTATTTATGGGTCTAACGTTAACCGTGTGTGTGTGTGATCATCCTTTCATTATCACACAGTATGTTATTTTGCCTTCTTTCTTTTGCATTAATATGGTTTGATTATAATTTTTTACAATAACATTGCTTTAATGGGAGATTTACTCCCCATTTATGTGTTAACTGTTGATCGGGGACCTTGAGCCTGGACAGATCACTGTGCATATGTTTTGTTAAATTAAAAGCATAGAACAGCTATATTTTGCTTGTTTTGACACATTTAAATTTTTGACTAAGAAATTTATTGTTTATGTTTGGTGTGGTCAGATATCAATTTGGTAAATCCTTCATTTTGAGCTCTGAAAATTATGTTAAATAAAAACTAATTGTAATACTATGAAACCATGACCCATTTGCTCATGATTATTGGGAAAGCTCATACATGACACACAAAAAGTGAAATGAATGAGGTATGTGGAGATAACACAAAATCTAAATCAAATAATTTTAGCATGTCAGGAAGTCATATTTATGTGTATAAAATATATTTTCCCAACAATAAAATTGTGGCTAGTGAAAATGGCTAGGGGCTAGTAATGTTGGAAAACTATTAGCCACAGTGGCTGGTGATCAAAAAAGTTATGGCCCTATCATACACCCGGCGCAATGTGGCCCAAGGCCACAATATTTATTAAAATATTACAAAACATTAATTTCTAGCCTACATGAATTTAAAAACCACTGCCTTCATACTTTCTTCATCTCGGGAGGCTTTTTCAGTTCATTCAATTTGCTTTTGCATAATGTCATTATTATTAGAAGTATTATTTATTATATCCATATTTATATTTGTTTTATTAAAAACAAGCTTAGATTTGCCCACCTGTCAGGTTTTAGACCATATGGGGCATAGTAGGTGTATTTGGAAAAAACTCAGTATTTTGACCACACTTCGTTGTTATTGTTCATTTATTCGTTTGCTGGAAATTAGAACTGAATTTAGAAATAGTTTTGAAACAAATCTTTGCGCTTAACAAACTAAATTAATTGTTAATAGGCTAATTGACGTGTGTGTGGTAAGGTTTCCCTATCCACGAGAGCAAAAGCGAAAGTGAACTTACTTTACGTCATGTTAATAGCAATGCGCTTATGGCGCGACGCAGCTGGCTCTTAAATGGTAATGGAAGATGAGACTCTGATTGGTTTATTCTCAAAACACACCTATAACTCATTAAGAAAATAAACTGAACACTTTTAGACCATGCACTATGGCGCACAGCTGATTTTCCCATCCTTAAGTTAGCAAAAATGCAATCTTACACACCCTGAAAGCATTTGCGCCCTGCGTTTTGCGCTCTGTACATGGACCGTCAAAATAGAGCCCTTAGTGTCAACCGCTGATGTTGGCGGTGGAACCTGGGTCGTTGTTTGATGATGGCTATCAAAGCACATGAGTGTTGAACTTTTTTGTAAGACAGCGTATTGCTGGTACAAGGTTCCACCACCACATCACAGACAATATTGTAACAAAGACTTTAATCTTAGTTCGTAGGGTTAGGTGGTAGATCAATAGAAAATGCAGTTTGTAAGGAGGCTGCATAATATATAGTTTCAACATCGATATCACAATGTGTATGTTTGTAGTAGTCACATCGCAGAATATGCAATGTTGTATTTGAACAGCACAACTGAGAATACATGAGATTTGTGAGTCATTGCAAAATATAACCATAACAGAGTGAAACGGTATAATTTGCATGTGTTGTAAAGAAATTTCACGAGACTTTAGAGCAAAAAAGTACATTTGTAATTTTAATGAAGAATAATTTGACTAAATTATTAATACAATGAAGACTACACAGTGTTATCTTATATTTCATTATTCATTTTCTGTACCTGAATACTGTTTGACTGTCCGGAAAACCATAAAGCACTGTTTATTTGACTTTTTTCTTAGCTCTATTGTAATTATTCTTGCTTATACGCGATTCACACCCTTAGAAAAATCACTCCAATCTATCTAAATGAATGATTTTATTCCAAATAGAGCCATTCAAGCCATCTAGTGAAAATGTATTCATATCACAATAATATATTGCAGAAAAACTAAATATCACAATGTCAGAATTTTTCAATATAGTGCAGCTCTAGATTGTAAAGTATTAAAACAATGGAAACATATGCAATGTCCCCATAATTTACAAAAACAAACAAGTGTCTCTGTGTGTATTCTTGATGTAATTTCTGCAACATGTTTGGTAATGTATTTCTGTCTGAATTTTAGCTAATGAAAAGGCCATTTCCTAATCACAGTTTCTAAAGGTTTATCATTTATCACTCAACCCCCATTTCCACACACAAAAAAGCCCACAAGAAGTCAATAAGGGATTAAAGTGAATGAACCCATTCTATCTCAAGCTGTTGTGTGTGTGTTAAAGCAGAGGCAGATGGTCAGGGCATGAGGGAGAACAACTTAATGAGCATTAGAGCAACTGCAGCTGGAGGTGCAAAACTGAACAGTGGAATATCAGGAAATTAGCTACTAAAAATAGCTACCCTTAAATAATTAGTAATGGCTCTGTAAAATCAGCCAGAGGTTATGCGCTGCTGAAATTAGTTTAGATGAGGTTGTGACATCTTGTGACACTGACCTCTTATATAACGATAAAGGTAGACGTGACATCACATTCTGTTTTAAACCTGTGGGTAGGGTGCCGTTCTGTATTAATTAACTGTTTATTGTTTATTAAAAAGAAAAGAACGGATAAGAATTTGTGACATGTGGCAAAGTATGGTGACCCATACTCGCAATTTGCAACCCAGGCTCATTCTGAAAATGTACCCCTATATACATTTCTGGAGTGCGCCAAATACATTTCAGAAGCTACATTTGTTTGCAGTTTTTGTTTTCACCAGAGGCCGCTGTGCTTGCTTTTGAAGATCTCTAATTTCTCTTGCAAGTGCCATTCGCATCTGCTGTATGCATAAATCCACCAGAGGCCGCTGTCGACTGACTGACCTACCCTCTGTCTTCTCTAAACCCAACCAATAGTGTTTTCAAAAGCAACAATTGACCTGGCCACCCACTTCCCTAAGCCCAACCAATGTTGTTTTCAAAAGCCCTCTCCAGATTTTTACCACGTTATCAGATTTTACCACATTTTCACCCTGCAGTTTCCTTGTTGATTTTATTTTTTGGATTCTTTTTTGTCTTACCAGCTTTCTGGAACCATTCTTCACTGGACTTGAACCTCGTCATTGTGGCCAACTTCTCTCTGCGTCTCAAGTCCACCAACGTACATGGCGAACCTACTGGACTAACTGGTAACAGCGGGAAAGCTGTCCATATGGAGATAAGCGGTCAGCTGGTAAGCGTGAAAAGGAATGGCATCATTCCACCCGGTAGCATTCATTTTGAAAACTAAATGCAGCCATACGTACTTCTGTCTACATAATTCACAATCTCCAGAAATGTATATAGGGGTACATTTACAAAATGAGCCTATGTTGGCAATTTGTGCTCTGCTGCATTTAAACCATCCAAGAGATCACACCCAGAGATGTCATACATCATTACATGTATGATTTATCAGAAAGACGCGTAAAACTAAGCCTATTCTACCAAAATAATGTAACATTTTTAAATAATGCTTTTTTTAAGTAAATACATAAATAAATAAATAAATAAAATATGTAGATTTTTATCCATTTACTTTTTAAACTTTTTTGCATTATTGTTTCATTATTATACAATAATCACATCCAAAATAAAAGTTTGTTTTGACATAATATATACGTGTGTATTATATGTATTTATTGTGTATTATTGTGTTATATATATAGGGCTGTACGGTGGCACAGTGGGTAGCACGTTCGCCTCACAGTAAAAAGGTCGCTGGTTCGAGCCTTGGCTGGGTCAGTTGGTGTTTCTGTGTGGAGTTTGCATGTTTTCCCCGCGTTCGGGTGGGTTTCCTCTGGGTGTTCCGGTTTCCCCCACAGTCCAAAAACATGTGGTATAGGTGAATTGGGTAAGCTAAATTTTATGTGTGTGGATTAGCGTGTATGGATTTTTCCCAGTATTGGGTTGCAGCTGGAAGGGCATCCGCTGCGTAAAACATATGCTGAATAAGTTGGTGGTTCATTCCGCTGTGGAAACCCCAGATTAATAAAGGGACTAAGCCGAAAATAAAATGAATGAATGATGTATATATTTATTATGTATATTTGATACACACTCATAGATAAGAACAAAAATATAAAAAAATTATTTTGTTTCATGTATATTTACATTTATATATAATTTACATATATATATTATATCTAAATATAAACGATTATTTTTTTTGAATACATGCATGTGAGTAGTTACATATACATTATAAATATACACAGTACACACTTAAATTGTCAAAACTAATTTTATTTTGGATGCTTTAGGGTTGCCTTAATTCGGCTGTGTAAAAAATATAAAATAATGTTAAATTTTACAGGAGGGTTAATAATTTGGTCTTTTTTGCATAATAATCCTACAATTTTTTGCATTAAATTAATTTTAAAGGAAAGAAAATAAATTATGCAATTATTGTATTTGAGCACTAATACATACATTAATATAAAAAATACCATAAATTTAAAAAATACCATCTATATTTTAACTGAATTTTTAACTGAATATTTAATAACTAAAAATTATAATAAAACTATAATGCTATTTACTATGAAATCTAAAGTATTACGTTCAGCTGCATATAACAGCATGCAAGTATACAGTAGTATGCATAAAAGCATTTGTGCTATTATTACTTTTGTATATACACTTCTAATTGCCTCAGTTGGTTCGTTTGCTAGCCTTTCTCTAAAACGGTTTTGTGTCCTATGAGGTAAGCCTTTCAAAAAATATCACAATAAGAAAGAGCCCTCAGTTTGAAAATGAGCCTGTGTTTGAATACGGTGGTGCTGCTAAACCAAGGGCTGTGATTATGGCCGTCACACAAGAGATTCTGCATTTAAATAGTGTTGACTCAGCCTGAGGAGTCTAAAAATAACTCTGGTCGACATCAGAGCAGACGGGGAAGGGAGACAGGCCTGCTGATATGAGCGAGAGTATTGCACTGAATTCATATCAGCCTTTAAATGAAGAGGGAAAAAAAGCACAAAACTATAAACACTGTCTGTGAAGCCAACCTTTGCTTCAAGGCGAAGTCGATCAATAGTATTTTCAGCTTCTGCATACTTGGTAAGAAGCCTGTTATAGTCCTCCTGTAAGAAAAAGAGAGAAAAGTTTAAAAATTCAAGAGAAGGATTAAGAAAAACAACAGATTGCTGCATCTTTCATTTTAGCTTCTTAGATAAATTAGCATCATGAGGAATGTGTTGGATTGTTTAAATTTCAATACTTGGCATTATATTCTTTATAAACTATGTATGCTACACCTAAATCTTACTACATTTGTCAAACAAGTGATTTACTTGCTTGTCTGTTGTGAGAACTTTACTGTAGGATTATCCGGTGAGGATAGAGGTGTGCAATATTTAATTTCTCTGATAACATTTCTACTATGGTTTCATTGATGTGCAAGCTAACATGGTCATTTGCAAATCGCTTTCTGAATGAATCAGCTTCTTTGAATGAATCGCTTGAATTATTGATTTCAGAAATCCCTTAAGACAAGGACTTGTTGCCACAAATTGGCAGTTTTAGTGTCATTTTAATCACAAAAACCATGTTGTCAAAATATGAATTACTGTTAAAAAAACAAAAAAAAACAAAACAATTAAACTAAAACCAAAAAAAAAAAAGTGAATACAAAAAACCCCCGAAAACATTTAAAGAAAAAAAAATGCTGTTCTTTGTTTTATTTTGTATAATTTCAACACACATCTTCAACAGCACAAAAGTCTGCAACAAATAAAAAAAACTATTTTATGGTTGGTTATTTTGTTGGGAACCAAATAAGTTTAAAGCGAAAAAAATTCTGAAAGATCATATGACCTCTATGACTTCTGGTGTAACATATTTTAATAAAATGTGCCTTTACACCTGAACTAGAATTTGCACTATTTGGGTACTCTCTTTCTCTGCTGGATTATAAAGTGTTCATAGAAAGCACCTCATTTTTTGGAATGATTATTGCCAAGAGTCTCATTCTAAAGCTGTGGAAATCAGACTCTATTCCTCAATTTAAGACATGGTTTACTTTTCTCACTCAAATATTGCCCATGGAAAGTGTCCATATGGAATTATGGGTAATCTTGCTAAGTTTTACAATATAAAGCAACCATATCTGGACCAATATAATGCTGATTCTGATAAGCAAAGTAGTGCTTAATATGTTCATTGCTCCCTATTAAGTGCCTTTTTGTATTTTCATTGAAACCGATTTTTAGGTACTTTATTTGTTTGTTTTTCCCTTTTTATTACTTTTATTTGCTTAGTACTATCATTTTTATTTCTTGTATTTTGTTCTTTTATTGTTGTTGTGTTGTTTAGTAGTTATTGTAAAATGTAAAACTAATGAAAAATACCTTTTTTTTAAAAAGATCACGTGACCCCAAAAAATTAAGTATTGGCTGTTAAATAATTTATTTTATAATTATTTTTTTCATGGATTTTACCTTTAATGGACAGGACAGTAGACAGTATTGACAGGAAAGCGTAGGGAGCAGAGAGAGGGAAAGGATCGGCATAGGACCTCGTGATGGGAATAATACGGTAAACACAGAGTACACGTGTTGACGTATTAACCACAACGTCATTGTCTCTGAGCTGTTAAAATTTTTTAAATGCAACTTTGATATCCTAACAATTTTAAAGAACGCTAAAACAAAAAAAAAAGTTATTGTAAATTGTAATAACATTCCACTAATAAAATAAAATAAATTATCACAATATTTAAAAAAATGCAGCCTGAGTGAGCAAGAGTTTCAAAAACATTCTAAAAATTGTATCAACCCTAAATGGAATTACGCAGACAACGCATACTACGCAGTGTACTGAATAGTAGATATGCATCACATGTGAAACAGCATGTCACAATAACCCAGTATAATCTCAGTGTTTCCTGATGACTCTTTACCTGTAGCTGCTGCATCAGTGTGCTGGCCTGCTGTGGGCAGCGAAACTCTTCTGGGACAATATTGTGCAGGTGCTTCTGAGTCTCGCTGGAGGATGGACTCCCAGTAGTCCCATCATAGCTGCTCAACAGGACCTCTTTCACAATCTCAGCAGGAGATTTGAACACCACTGGAAGACCCGGGTATGATGTTCGAACATGAGGGGGTCTTCGGCTTTTGGGAGGTTTGTATTCACTTCTTTTTGGGAAACGCACCTTCGGCTCTACTTTGGAGAAATCAGGCAAGGCATGATTCAGCTGTCCTTTCCTAAAATAACACACATATAGCAATAATCAGTTCAAAATTGTTATGGCAATTAAAGTAAAAATCATGTTGCAAATTGTGTAAAATACAGGTAAAAGAAAAATACAATAAAATCATCTCAAATGCTAATAACACAACAAATACAGTAACTTTTATGACTAAATCTAAAGTAAGACTAAATATGTGTTCCATCATCAATCAGTGTGACAGTTCATTTATGTAAAAATGAACTAACATATTTATTCTGATCTGTGCTTAAAGTCTGATGGAGGCTGAATGACTGTCGTGTCCTGATAAGACTAAATCAAACTCAACATAATCTCAAAATGACCCCTTAGTCCTTTTAATACAACACAGTATATATTATTGTAGGATTATTGCAAGATCAGAATATTTCAGGTAAATTATGCCAGCCAGTGCCTCAACATTTCTAATCGAGAGGGGGATATAAGAATTTTTTAAAACCTTGCTACAACCAAAATCTGATTACAACATTTCCCCTTTCAGGTCAATTTGACCTTCAAAATATAATATGTACAGTTGAAGTCATAATTATTAGCCCCCCTGAATTGTTTGCCCCCTTGTTTATTATTTCCCAAAATTTCAGTTTAACGGAGAGAAGATTTTTTTCAACACATTTCTAAACATAATAGTTTTAATAACTCATTTATTTTATCTTTGCCATGATGACAGTAAATAATATTTTACTAGATATTTTTCAACACACTTCTATACAGCTTAAAGTGATATTTAAAGGCTTTACTAGGTTAATTAGGTTAACTAGGCAGGTTAGGGTAATTAGGCAAGTCATTGTGTAACGATGGTTTGTTCTGAAGACTATCGAAAAAATATACAACTTAAAGGGGCTAATAATTTTGACCTTAAAATGGTTTTTAAAAAATTAAAAACTGCTTTTATTCTAGCCGAAATAAAACAAATAAAACTTTCTCCTGATGCAAAAAAATATTATCAGACATACTGTGAAAATTTCCTTGCTCAGTTAAACATAATTTAGGAAATATTTAAAAAAGAAAATCATTTAAAAGGGGGGCTAATAATTCTGACTTCAACTATATGTCACATAATTTATGCCTTTTATTGACAAGTTAAATATCATTAAATGAACCTTGTATTAACAGACAATGAGGTCATACTGACCTCTTGGATAGTATGAGGGTTAGATATAAATGTATTATTTAAAAAATTTATTCAAAATAGCTTTACATTAAAAGAAGAAAAGACTGTATATATATTATATACAAACTGACAAAAGGATAAAATTGAGGGGTTTAACTGATATAGGTAGATTTAAAATTTTTAAAAACAGTAAAACAATAGAAAACAATATATTTTATTTTGAGAAGCATTTATATTATTTTGTAAACATGTCAGGCTAAATTATTCAAATGATTAATTGACTTCTGCTGTCTTCATTAGTTTCAAAAACACAGATTTATTTACTATTTAAAATGACATCTTTGGATATGTTCAGTGCTAGAGATACGAAATTGTCCTAAAAACTTAACAACAAAAAAATAAATCATAAATAAAACATCTTATATAAACCATAGGAACGGTATAGCATAACATTTTGGAGGTTTTTAAAACCTTGACATTTCCAAAACTGCAATATACCTTAAAAACGGTAATCATACCATGACTATTTGCATGCATGTTAACTTGGGGGTTATAAAGTATCTGGTAAGATTCCTCCAGCAAAAATCTTGCCACATACCACAGCTGGAAGAGGTGGCCTGTACTGAGCAGAAATTCAACCAATCTTCCTCCGAGTTAACCAGGTTGGATTCTCTCTCCCATTTTAATCTGATGTCATTTGTTAAGAGTTCCTGACACGATTTTTTGATGCACTTTCATGGTATTTGACTTCTGTCTTTCATGCTTAAAATGAATGATGCTCATAATTCTTTTTTTTTTAGAGAAAAAAACTGTAAGCATTCTAATGAATGCTGAAAATTAAACTGTGTATTACACTTTAATCATTTTAATTCCTATTTTGTCTTTTGACACATATGAATATATACAAAATATGATATAGTCCAAGTGTGTGCAAGCACTTTTAGTGCAAAATTAATTTAACCCTGGTATTACAGATAAAAATACAGGAAGTAATTTTTACCAACAGTGATCAGATTGTGTAATCAAAGTCATACTAGATGAACTATGCTGAATTGTAATAGCATTACATATGGACTATAGTGTCTACTTGTAGTTTAAAACTAAGGTGTGCAGTTTTAATCCAATGGTATTATTGTTTTATATATATATATATATATATATATATATATATATATATATATATATATATATATATATATATATATATATATATATATATATATATATATATATATATATATATATATATATATATATATATATATATGTGTGTAATTTATGTAATCTAGCTTTAGTATGGAGAACTCTGCTGTGACATGTGAATTTTCTTTTGGGATTAATAAAGTCAAACAAACAAATAAATAATGTTTTTTATTTATTATTTTCTATAAAAAAATTTTACTTTTTCACCATTTTTGAAGCTAAAAAATATTGGCAAAAGAAATGTATATTGATACAAAATTTATAATATAATATATAATTTATATTATTGTAATAAATATTATTTAGTGGTCAATTAACAAATCATGAACCACTTTAACGGTTCCAAAATGCATCATAAATCACATTTCTGCTTATTGCTGTTTTTCCTCTTACCTGATGTCATCTGGATCCATGTGAGAGGTTTTGCAGTTTCTGTGATTCTTTATTGCTGAATTTCTGTGAGGTGTAGGAGGAGGCGATCGCTCTGAGGGGGAGACGCTTGCTTTAGAAATAGCCTGCGCTGGAATGGAAACCTGAGTGTTGCAGGAAGCAGAGGTTGTTTTTCTGGGAGAGGCTGTTGGAGGCTGCAGATTGTGGTAAGGCCTGTGTAACCTCCCATCTAATTTTTCGCCACTCGTAGCACCTTGGTATATTTTTTCAGCGCTGTTTTTCATTACAGGGCTTCTGGGTGAAGTTTGAGGTGAGATCTTGTGTTTAATCTCTTCCTGGTTTGATCTGAAAGTGTGGTTTGTTTTAGAGACAGGACTCTGGTAAGTGCCAAGAGATGAATCTGACCTAATTTCTAGCTCAGGTAACGTCTCAGCTTCAATCCCACAGTCATTCATCAGTTCCTCAGAGGATAAATGGGGAAAACTGATGGGATTGGAAGTGTTTCTAGAGAAATGATGCGAGACTGGAAGAAATCGGGCATCAAGTTCCTCGCAGTCACTTTGATCAGAGTACTCTGGGACTCCTGAAATTGGATGATCTTTGGAAATCCCACTCATTTCCTGACTGAAATCAAGGGTTTTCAGAGTTTGAAACACAGCTTCCCTCTCCTCTGTGACATGAAATGATTGATCCATGAATCTCTGAGCATCTTCTTGTGTGTTTTTCTCTTCTGTCTCCTCATCGGTCATGTCTAATGCAGTGTCTCTCTCAGGGAAAGAGCTTAATTTGTGCTTTACTGGGCTCCCTGTACCACCCTCATCATCAGCCCAATCCTCAGACAACACACTACGATCATCGTCTGTTTGGTGTTCTTCCTCTAAAAAAAATTAAAAATAAGATAAAAAATGGTGCAATTTTCAGAATAAGATATTATATACAGTGAATAAACATGACATGAATTTACTTCATTGAAGTACCTAATTGCAAAAATTGCTTGTGCAATTCGGTAGTGGGCAGTAATTATTATACAGTAAGTATTTTTACTTCACTACTGCGCTTAAGTATCCTACATATTTGAAGTATCTATCCTTTGTAAGAGCATTACTTTTTAGGAAACGTTCACTTTTACTTCACTTCATTCCAAAACAAAATGTTGTACTTTTTACTCCACTACATCTCCTTCATAAAGCAGTTAGTAAAAAGTTATGTCGAAGGGGAGAAATCATCACCTGTTCAGAGACAAGATAGTGGTGTTTAAAGGTATAGTTCACTCAAAAATGAAAACTTTGTCATCATTCATTCACCCTTTATGACTTTCTTTCTTCTGTTGAACACAAAAGAAGATATTTTAAAGAAAGCTGAAAACCTGAAATCACTGACTTCCATGGTAAGAAAAACAAACACTATAGGTTTCAGCTTTCTTCAAAATATTTTCTTGTGTGTTCAACAGAGAAAAAAAAAACCTCAAAGGTTTGAAACAAGTCAAATGTGAGTAAATGATGATAGAATAGACATTATTGGGTGAACTATCCCTTAAATTCATGAACGAGCTGAATTTGATAAGTCCTTTATTAGCACTTGTTAAATGACTTCACATATTGCACTGAAAAAAATTTTGTTAATTAGACTGACATCTGTGAATGTGTTAACTCGTTGATTCGAATGATGATGAGTCTTCAGTAAATGATTCTACAATTCAATTGATTCATTCAGAGTGAATCTTCAATAAGCGATTCACTGATGTTACCATCTAATCTGAATGGGGTTTAGCATGTGAATGCGTTTATCAGTGGTCATTTAACTTTCTTGCAAAATCAACATTTGTAAGTACTTTTAATTTTATTACTAAATAAATTTTTTTTTAATATACTTTTGTACTTTGATTTAGGTAATATTACAAAGTATGACTTTTTTTATTTTACTGGAGTAAGATTTTACAAAGTTTTTCTGTACATTTGATCAAGTGGATAATTTCTGTATTCCTCCAGCACTGGTTTATACATACACATCGCTATTTTCAGATGCTGTCTAAACTGTCCTTTTGTTGTGTTTATTAGGTTATTAGTTGGCGGTTAATTCTGCTGCAGCGACCTTAATGGTGACCTCAGGGACTGAGCCGAAGAAAAACGAATAAATAAATAATTTGGTTATTGGGTGAGGAAAACCCACAGCACAAATGTCACTCTCAGCAGTGTGAATGTCCACTTAAAGTTTTTAAATTAGTTTTAAACCTGATCATCAACACGTACAAAACGCGCTGACACAGATACATTGTGCAATACTCTGATTTATCCACTATCCTTTCTAAATAAATAAATACTGGTCATAAAAATCTAAAACTTCAGTGTTTGGACACACAGCAGTGAATATTAAACCAAACTGAACTGAACTGAATGGAACTAAACTGAACTTAAATTCTCAAAAATGAACCTTCAATGTTTCAAATGACTATAATCTTCTATGTGAAGCTGCTTTGACGCAATCTACATTGTAAAAGCACTATAGAAATAAAGATGAATTGAATTTTTAAAAAAATATTACCATATCAATTGATGAATAATACCTTTGCACAAAAACACTTTTTATTAAATATTACTATATTTGTAAAATTAGTTATGGATGTTTAATTAAACTGAGCCTTTTACGCAGTGATGGAGAGTAGTAGTGGTCTCCAGTGGCCTGAGAGAGCGGTTCAGAGTCCAGCAGTTCGCTCAGATGACAGCTTATCTCCTCTACTGCAGGCGGCGGCCCATGCTCAGGCTCAGGGGTCTTCACATCCCACAACAGCTCCTCTGCAACCTCCTCCTCTTCTCTCTGATTCACACAACCATTACATGTTTAGCATACAGTTTTGAAAGCACCATTATATGAGCAAAGAAGGCTTGTGGAAAAAAGCGTTTTTACTGTTTGATCTTTTGTTCAAATATTAGCAAAAAAACTGTTTGTTTTAGGATGAGAGTGAAGGCTTTCCTCTTGATCCCTTACAATTTGTGTTGATTGAAGTGACTGAATTGGAGATCTGGAGACATTTGACCCACCCAACTTCTTCAATTCTCCAGCTATTTGGCCTCCAAAACCATCCTTTAAACTGTTCATTTGGACAAGACACATGTCATTTTCCAGGTTGATTCATAACACATGGAATTTCTGAATTATTAGCTTTAAAGTGGATTTTTAGTGTTTTTGTTCATTTCTTACTGTGACTTTTGACTACTGTGATCATTTTAAACATAAAAATGTAAATGTAAAGCATCAATGGGAACACAGAATACTTTTTTATTCATATTAATTCATAAAGGAGACTTTGCCACACATGTAGTATTTAAAAGGGTTAGGTTATTCAGTATGTGGTGGGTTTCTTAGATCATGGTGTTTTCTGTCACTACTCTTTTAGCCTGCAGTAATGCATTCAGTTTAGGCTACACGAATAAAAGATCAGGATCTCAACACTCACGCAACATAAATTATAAATGATGGTGATTTGCAGATGTTTATTAATCCTTCAAATTGCTGCATTCAAATCTTTGTTTGAAAAATGCAAAAATCAAGAAAGAGGTTCAGTCTTTAGTCTTTTGAGTTAGTTCTGAAGTTACAAACAGGCAAATAACACAAAAGTACTGGGATAACAGTTTATAGATAAAACCACCAATGTTTATGATAAAGATTAAAATCACCATCAATAACTTGACGCTCAAAAATAAAAGTTGTAGGCAGCAATTACATCGTTTAACCAAAATGGGGCGACAACCAGCCATCAAAAATATGCCACTGAATAATTCTTTAGAAATTATACATTTAGCAATGAAACATGACGTTTTGTTATAAAGTTAATACAAATTATAAAGTTAGATCTATAGCAACAGTAGCAGTGAATTTTTCACAGTACTGAATATTTTACTATTTATTTTTAATCTGCTGATTATTTTTTCATTTTATTTTTTAATAAAATTATAGGTTCTAAGTTCTGTTTTTTTTTTTTTAACTAAAAGTTTCTAGCAGTACTTTTACATTTGTCTCCTTCCCATTTTGGCTGATAAGAAAAATGGTCCGATCCATGACTAAAAAATCCTAACGCCCCATTCACACGGGGCGTCGACGTCAACGCTCTCCATTCACTTTGAACGGGTGGCGTCAGGTGTTGCCGCATTTGGATCCGTCGGCGTCGCTTCAGAGGGGTTGCTCGCTGCAGAAGTTGGGACTAGCTCAACTTTTCAAGCGCTGATGGAAGCGTCAGCCAATCAGATCGCTGTTTGCAAATACACCAGCTAGACAGTGGCCTATTGCTGACTGAATTTTATTGGCTGACCCTGCCATGACGATCAGCCCCAACTTCAGACATGCCTTCAGTCAAGCGTTGATGCTGAAGCCCCGTGTGAATGGGGCGTAATGTGATCTGAACCTTAAGATTTGTGATCCGTTACACCATTAAGAGCCAGAGAGCTCTAAAATACCTTAATTTGCTTCCCAAAGAAGAACAAAGTTCTCAAGTAATTGGAACAACATGAAGGCAAGTAATTAATAGCAGAATTTTCACTTTTGGTTGAACTAATCCTGAAACATCCTGTTTACAATTGTGAGATCACAGATTTTTGTTAATATTTTGAGCAAAAGATCAAAACAAATAGACTTTTTTTCTGTGTCATATTTATCAAAGGTGACATTGTTAGTCAAGATCAACACTGTGGATGCATTTGTACTCCGCCATCCATTTTTTAGTGTAATGAGACTCTTCAGATCTAAATGAGAAATTAATAGACAGACATCAGTCAAACGTCTCTGCTGTCCTCACCTCCTGCTGCCCTTGCCTCTCTGCCAGACCAATGATCCCATTCTCATCCATCTGGCTTTGGAAGTCCTGGTCCGGTTCTTCATCCCAGCTGAAGTCTGACCCCTCTGAGGCTGAGGGAGAGGAAAGCTGTGGGGCAGGTGTCCAAACCAGAACCCCTGTAGAGGTGCCACCTCTGCTCCGCTCCATTACCTGCCCCTTTTATCTCTTTCTTTTATTCCACCTTGAGCTCCTCAATGATCCACACCTCTGTGACATTGATATTGACGTCATCTCTCATGGCTGACCAGTTATGAATAGGCTGCTTAATGTTCAGTCACAGAGCATCAACCTGTTATAAAAAACACAGTTACACATTTAAATTCATTTTGTTAAAAGTATAAGTGTACACAGCAGGTATACAAGCAAAAAAAATGCAGTATGTATGAACGAATAAGTATGTATGATGAATAATCAATGGAAACAGAATGTACCTAAGCTCAACTTAGAGCTTCACAGCAATACTTATGTACATTTATGTGTATTTCTTTTAGTTTTTTTTTTTTAATACATTTGCAACAATTTCAAAATTTGTTTTTCATATTGTCATTATGGGGTATTGTGTGTAGAATTTGGGACAATGAATGAATTTAATCCATTTTGGAATAAGGCTGTAACAAAAAATGTGGAAAAAGTAAAGCGCTATGAATACTTTCCAAATGCACTGTAAGTAAATATATTAGTGTATAAATGTATTATTGTTAAAGTGTAGCAAGACAATGATAGTGATAGGGCCAAACATATGACTTAGTAGTAATTATCAGTAGTAATAATTAATACTAATAATTAATTCATAGTATTTTTTGTGAAATGAGGCATTTTTTAATCTAGTGCTCTTAAGCGATTAATTGCATACAAAATAAAAGTTTGCATTTAAGTAAGTGTGTACTGTGTATATTTATTTTCAATATAAACACTTACTTACTCCCAGGGCCATTTATATTGCAGTAGATTGGTGTTTCCTTAGATCTAGTTTTTTCATAAAATGGGTTGTTAGCCCAACACTCAACCCCCTTGGATAAAAATATCACAGTTTCACGGCATTGATCACTGCTCTAAAATATATTCTTTTAAATGTTTGTGTAAAAAACATAAACATTTTCCCTTTTGAACAAAATATATTTTATTTTTTGAAAGATTTATAGTTTGGAACAGTAAACATGTCAGGCTAAATAATTTAAAAGATTAATTGACTTCTGCTGTCTTCACTTGATTTAAAAGCACAGATTTCTTTACAATTTAAAACAACATCTTCAAATATTTTTTTCTGTTGAAGATACTGTTGTCCTAAAAAACTATATATAATATATAATATATAATTTGCATAAATGTCTACATATTTTGTTTACTTCTTTGACATATTAAAGTTATTTCAGAGGTGATTTTAATTAATTATCACCCAATACTGCAAAGTGCAAACAGACGTTTTTATTTTTCAATTCATGTATTATTCTGCATAGAAGGCAATTTACGTATGCAAGAACAAAAGCCTCTGTAAACATCTTCAGAATACAGATATAAATAAAACTATAAAGCATGGTTCATGAAGTAGATATTTATAACTCAATATGGAAGAACAAACTACTTTTTTAAAGAGGTTTTGTAATGAAATCTATTGGCACAAATTGACAAAATGTGACATAAGTAGTAATTGAAAGAGCATATTGGATGTTGAATTTACATTAGCCAAAAAACCCAAAATCTCTGTTAAGTGCATGAAAAAAAGTATATTTTCCCTGCATCTTCTTACCTTAAGAAAAACACCATGAAATCAAAAATACATAATTTTCAACTGTTTACAGAAGCATTAAGAATTAATATATCCATTCAAGCAGTAAGCAGGGGAACTGTTCTTAGTAAACACATCCAAAAGCAACCCTCTACAATAGTCTAATTAATTCTGTCATTCATGTACTGTAGCTCTATGCTAATTGAGCATGATAAAAGGCTACGCTAAGTCTGTAACCAGCTGCTCTCAAGTGGAACAGCAAAACATGTGAATAAATAATGCAGCTCTTCACCTGCTTCACCTTGAGACATAGCAACAGAGAGCGTAAACCTACCAGCAGATATACAGTATATTATTTATATATTGAATTGTATATTTATGTTCAATTTGATCTGCTAAAATGGCAAAACACTACTCCAAAGTTGCATCCGCATGCTTTTTTTTTATTTACTTATTGAATGGGGCGATAGTGTCTACAAAAAATCCTTCATCTACCATGGTGCCATGGTGACCACACAACAACAATCTCTGCCCTGCACTACCAGCCACAAGCATTAATGTATCTTTCTAAGATCAGCCAATCAGCTGATCATCAATTCAGAAAACTGCTTCATGGAGAAGAAGAGTATCTGCTAGTAAAGAACTTCAAGAAAACCCCCTTTCATAAGAAAAGCAGCGTCTCATTATTTACTTTTGCTAAAGTAAATTTAGAAGCCTTGATTATGACACAACTAGTTACAAGCTTTTTTAAAGCTTTTTAAATCAAATAAAGGGCATAAGTTTGAAGATACATACTTGTTAAACTCTTACAAATTGACAAAACAATTTTAAAAAGATTATTTTCCACACAGCGCAGTGCACAAAAATTCTAGTTGTTTATTTCTAAATCACAACAACAAATATCACGTTCATCTGTATGTACCTGACCAACAGTATTTGTGTATATTAGGGCTGCATAAAACTGGGAAAACATACAATACGCATTTATATATAAATTAAATATTTTTTATATATTTTTATATTTATATAAAATATATGTTTTTATTTAAAATAAAAGTATATATAAACAATATGCAAAAGTTGGAGAGAGAGATTGGTTCGGGAAAGGTCCACAAGCTGGGAGTCGAACTTTGGACGCCGAACCACACTAACCACAATATTAGTGTCAACAAATTAAATTAAATTATTATTTCTTTCCAAATAGAGAAATTAAATTAATCTGATGAAATTGTATTAATATCACTATATATAAATATATAGCTTACACACACACGCACATATATATATATATATATATATATATATATATATATATATATATATATATATATATATATATATATATATATATATATATAGTTGAAGTTAGAATTATTAGCCCCCTTTTGATTTTTTTAATTCTTTTTTAAATATTTCCTAAATGGTATTTAAAAGAGCAAGGAAATTTTCACAGTATTTTCTTCTGGAAAAAGTCTTGTTTATATATATATATATATATATATATATATATATATATATATATATATATATATATATATATATATATATATATATATTCATGGTGCAAACATTTAGAGAAAAAAATTACAATAATTTGCTGTTGTCATTTTTCTCTCTTGTCTCTACAACTCCCACCATTAGTATTTATTTTCAACCCTCAAACACTTTAGTTTAACCTTTGGGCTAGTCTAGCCAATACATAATAGCAGCTTATAGGGAGGCAGGTATCAATATAGTAAGCACCCATTTGATTGGTCAAATATGGATAAACAACCTATGAAAGAATCAAATGCATGAAATAAAATTCATTTATAGCACCCCTCTACAATAGAGATATAGCAATAATAATGGTTTTTCACTATATAGTGCAGCCCAGTTTTAAATGCAACTTCTGTTTGTGGCAAGTAAGAATTCCACAAAGACACACAAACCACAGCAATCTGTCAGCACACAAACACACTCACCGAGGGAGTCTGCTAATCTCCAGAGTGCTCTGTGTTCTGCAGCATACACTAATTAAACACTCGTCTAGCTCCCGACCATTCATTCAGCGAGCTGTGGTGAGCTCAGCCAAGAGCAACACACACACACACACACACACACACACATATATATATATATATATATATATATATATATATATATATATATATATATATATATATATATATATATATATATATATATAGATATATAGATAGATAGATAGATAGATAGATAGATAGATAGATAGATAGATAGATAGATAGATAGATAGATAGATAGATAGATAGATAGATAGATAGATAGATAACTCACTGTTACTGTACTTAATAGTCTACATAACAGGGCCCGCACATACAGACTGAGCGAATAGGATTAATAAGGCACACAGTGAGCCGTAAAGCTCCTTATAGGCCAAGAAGATCCAGAGAGTCTGAGGAAGAATATCTGTTCACATAATCAACTCTAGTATCTGTGCAATGCAATGAATGTGCCATATAAACCTTGAGCTTTCCTTCTAAGATGATAAAGTGTGTTTGGGATTGTTTCGCCTAAAAAATGTACTGTTAGGAGACATTTTCAGCCCAACAAAACTTTTTTTTATTTTAGTTACCTACAGTAAGAAATATATTTCAGCACAGTAAACAGATTTTAGTTCATATCCCATGTGAAATAATCATTCGCAGGTTCATGGATGAGAAGCCCTTGATTAAGAATAGTAAATACTGGTGAGACTTTTAGATATAGGCATTCTGCTTTCCTACTCTATCTTTCATTTATGTAACATTATAGTAAATACAACATATTTAAATATATGGCATATAATGACATATATCTTTGCATATAATGTATAATATATTATAATAATATATTAATAATAATAATTAGAATAAATAATATTTTATATAAATATCATAAATGCTGCTTATAACAGTTTTTTTACAATCACATTATAGGGTTATTGTTGCTACTTCACATCATGTCAACAACCCATTGTTGGTTTTCATAAACCCACATTTTTACTATTATTAGGCTTATTTTATGCTTCTTATTTTATATATCACAATAAAAATGCTATTAATAAAGCATATCCAAAAGCATGTTATAAAGGATTAATATTTCATAGCTCTGGCTGTAACTAACACAATAAATAAACATATCTAGCTTCATTTTGTTAATGTTTATTATGTTATATGGGTCAGAACCAAGATGCCATATGTTGGTGTCTACATCAAATAAAATTGTCTAAAGTGATTTAATATGGATAGAAAACCTATTAAATGTGGGTAATATACTTATATGTTAATATACCCATTCATATTTCATAGAACTTTCTTCACAATATGGAGTACATCAGATACATTTATGTAGAAATAAAATCTGTTCTGACCTGTACAGAACAAAAACAACAAGTGGGCATTAAATGTACTATACTATAAATCAAATAAAAACTTCTCGCAGACAAATTGATAAAGCTTTGTGGTAGGGTTGCATAGTTTACCGGTACTATGGTAGTATTGCAAAACTATGGCTCCAAAATACTGGCGGTGTCACTGTAGTTCGTTAACGGTAGTATAGTATAGTATAGTATAGTATAGTATAGTATAGTATAGTATAGTATAGTATAGTATAGTACAGTATAGTATAGTATAGTATGAATAGTATAGTATAGTATAGTATACTACAATAGTGCAACAAGACAATTTTTTTATTTATAAAATTTAATGGATTTAATTTTATTTTAATAGTTTGTGAAGCCCTTTAAGATTGTAAAACTGTAGAATTTGCGCCTTTTATGGCAGCCTATTGCACGTTCAAATGTACATCTGAATCAGTTCATATCTGTTCTTGTTAAAATGATTTAGAAGCTACAACAACCATGACAATCTCTTTAAAAGAACGACTCGCATAGTTAAATATTGAATTACTTTGACTCTTAACTGATAAGACTAAAAGAATTTGTATCTTTGTTTTAATGTATTTTTGTTGGTCAGTTATCTACCAAATAATCAAAAAGATTGAATACATTTAAAAGAAGTGACATGCAAATAATACTTTTTTTTTGCCTTGAGGGAATTATGAATTACATTCAAGTAGGCCTATTATAACATACAGTATTTCTCACAATTTTCTTTATAATTTGAGTAAAGAATTACAGTATCGCAATACTACTTGGTATCGTGATACTTGAGCTGGTGTAGTATAGTAAGATTAATTAATGGTATCGCGACAACCATACTTTGTGGTTTAAAAGGAGTGATGTATGAATAATATTTAAAATTACAATTAATAAAGATATTTGGGCATTCACCATTTTTTAGAATATGTTCTATATTGTTTATAATAGTTTATCAAATGATTTGTTTATCTAATCTAAATATGCCTGACAAGATTATTATTATTATATAAATGTTTTGCTATGTAGCCAACTATTATACTAAATTAGGGGAGCGCAGGGCATAAAGTAATGCAGGGTAAAATGTAACACAGAGTTTTAGGGCATTTACTCAGGGTTAACAATTCCAAGGTTTTCACCAGAATCGGCAGACGTCTTCTTGCCAATTATTGAAAAAGTTCAGCGAAATTTGGATAGGAAACACAGAAGAAACCATTTCTGCAGCATACAAGTAGTTTATATTATAGTTTATATTATACTCCATATTTTTTATTTTGAAAAAATCTGTGAAAAGTATGTTAGTAAAATATTATATTGTTGTGATTATCGTCTTCTAGGCTAAAAGACTTAACCATTTTGAAAGATGTAAAAAAAACAACAACCAGTGACCGCTAGCCAGTTTTGAGGATAACACGACACAGCGGGTTAGTTGTAACATGGTGTTATATAATAAAATAAGCCACACACAAATAAGCCACACACGGTTGGACACCAATTAAACTAAAAATATCATTTTTGAATTTTGAGTGTAATGTTGAGAACTTTTTATATGAAAATGGTTTTATAAGAAAATATTTTTATTGCTAATAATGCAAATAAACGCATCGTATAATAATCTAAAATAATGCAAATAAATCCAAATGTGTTTATCCAATAAATAAATAAATAAATAAACAAATAAATAAATAAACAAACATACTGTGCTATGTAGAATAAAAATGTTAAGTACTGAGGAAAAATAGCTAGTAAAGTGGATTTAAATTAATTGTGTGAAATCTGCCTTTTTAAGCATGTTACAACCCTAGACAACTAACCCTCTGTTACAACTTGCACCACTGGTGGGGTAAATAAACATTTTTTCTCCTGGCACCTTTGCCAATACTGCACAGAAACCATAGGTCTGGCGATCATGAATTCAGTGCTCATTTAATGCAGGAGAGGCTTGTGTGTCGTTGGTACAAAAATAAGGTTTGTAACCTCATTACTTTGTTCATTATTTGGCCGAAACCAAAAGGAGTTAACTTATTTTGTGCCCCGCTCTCCCCTACATTGCATGGGTGTCTTCCGTAACGTTAAATCAGGTTTAAAAAATGTGAAAGCTATTACTTTATGTTTATTAAATTATTTAAAAGGACACATTCTGAAAAATTGGGAAACATAAATCTGTAGTAAAATTTTGTTTTGACATTGATATAGGAAGCTCTTGTTTCTGTGTAGTTCTTTAACACTTGTTTAACTTGTCTAACGAGCAGAGGGAAGTTCTACCTGTTGATCAAGAGGAAAAGTCCTCTGTATATGCACGTCTTTCAGCAAAAGCATTTATTTGAAAAATGCAATATGTTATGAGATACTTTAACAAGCAAACGTCCCAACGTCTGAGGTATTATAAGACGTCTTACCTCTTAGCATCTATAAACTGCCTTCCGGTGCAACACAAGCGCCCTTAATGTGAACATATGAACTTCAGACGGTTGCCTTGAGAACAGGACACAAACACCACCATAGTCTCTCAGTCACCAAGCGACGAGGCAAACACCAATTTCCATCACCTGCTTTTTGACAAAATGCATGAAACTCAATGTTCCAGGTCGCTTTTACCTTTGTTATTGTCCGGGTGTTCAGCTCGAGTGCGTTGTGTTGCTCTCGAGCGAGCCAAAATCTGTGTTATTCACTTCACGCGAAGAGTTTTATATCACTTCAAAGCAAAATGTTGAATACAAAAGCAAGTACAAGCAGGTTTTATATCCTGGGGTGAAAAACGTGAACTCTTTCAGCAGAAAAAAAAGTTCCTAATAAAGCTAGAACAAAGATTTGGAGTATTGGGATTAATTAATTATTCACAAGAGAAGAGTGAACGACGTCGGTTTGAGGGCGGGGCTTCGCTGTCAAATTCAACAAAATGCTGAACTGGGCGCTTTGGTTGGCTCAGCAGGGAAAGGGGAAGGGCTAAACTTTCAGATAATTTATAAAGCTCATACAACAGCATTTTTTTCTTTAACTTTAATTTACAAAGAATAACATGCTTTGTCATGCTCAATATTCAAATGTAGCTCTATTCTGGGCATCATTCTTTTATTATAGTCTTAAATGAACGTGATATCACTATCAGCCACACGATGGAGCCATATGTCGTCTTTTTAATATCTGTACAGATCAGTAATCCACACATTTTAACAGTATAGTGCTCTTATTCATCAACTTATACTTACAATCTCATCCAGTTATTGTACATTCGATGCTTTTGAACACAATTACAATAATTAAGCCTGCAATTAATTATTTTTTCATATGTGTTATTCATCCAGCCAGGGTGTGAATTACAGGGGGGTTTGACCCCCTACTTAACGCTTGATCCCCCTGAAGGACTTCATAACAACATGTTAGCTATAGTCAGCTTTTCAAAACTGAGAATTAATTTGCTCTGCTTTTTATTTTAAACAATGTTAATAATTACAATATAAAAAAATCTTATTATTATAAATTTGACCACCCCTATAATGCAAACAAACTCTTTCAACAGTCTGGAACCAGCAGATCTAGAGCACCGATAGACAACGTAACTGTTCACACGACTGTTTTTCTCATAAATAGCTGTTTGTTTTATATATGGCCTAAAAGTAAAGTGAAATTAGATGCACCTCAGAATTAGCTAATTGGATACTGTAGGCCAGAATGCACAAAACAACCCACAAAACACTTAAAACTTAAATATATTTTATTAATAAATTAGATGTAATTTAAATAAATACATACATTTGATTCACTGAAGGATGTTTTACACCGACAGAGGCAGATTTTGTGATTTTGGGACCCTAAGCAATTCAAACCGTAGGGCCCAAGTCCTGAAATGCACCCTTTCTACTTTTATTTAATTGTTATTTATATTGCTATTTTATTTATGTCTTCTTTTTGACATTTTAAATGATTAGTTTTCTTTAAATAAATGTACAAATATATATATATATATATATATATATATATATATATATATATATATATATGTGTGTGTGTGTGTGTGTGTGTATATATATATATATAGGTATAATTTATACTTCGATAGTTTATATAGCTGAGGCCAGCTCCCAGCCTCCACCGCAGAGACTGCAGCTCTGCACAAGACTTTTGGCCAGCGGAGAAATTAAAATGATCGTGCCCAACTGAGTTTGGTTTCTTTCAAGGTTTTTTTTTCTTCACTCGCCTCGGTGAAGTTTTTTTCCCTCTCCACTGTCGCCACTAGCTTGCTTGGTTTGGGATCGGTAGAGCTACCCATCGATGAATTTGCACCCTGCATCCAGCCATGTGGTATATGGTTTATGAGGCTTTCTATTTGCATTGTACACCTAATGGATTTTCTCTGTTCTTTAACATCTAATAAATGAATGAGAAAGCACAATGTGTCTCCTGTTTTGCAGATAACTATAACCAGTCTAGATAATCGTGTGTTTGTGTGTGATTTGATCAAAAGGGAGTGTCGCTGGGGAATTAGTTCATTTTTTAGACAGCAGCGAGGGTCTATTAATTTTACATTATCTCACAGATTATCGTTAATGAGATTTGTACCTGAGAGATGAGGAATGGAAACACATGGGAGTTATTCTGCTTTTTCTCTTGTTCTTTATCTTTATTAGAACATAAAACACTTTCTGTGGGTTATGAATTGTGTTTTCTGTCTATTGTTTGAACCGCACAAGAGTCAGAGGAATAAAGGTGGGTTTTTTGATGTAAAATTGCAAAGGGAATAAAATAAGATGATGAAAAACGAATTAATACATGAATCTATGCTGCTATGTTTCAACAGATTGTGTATTTTTGTTAAAACACCAGCACTTCTGAGGAGTGTACGAATTACAGCGAGGTTTAAGGGGGATTGTCCCCCCTAAATAATGCTTGATCCCCCAAACAACATGTATGGGGGGGATGGTGGGTTGGGTCTATCCTTTAAATCTTTTAAACACTGCTTTTCTTACTTAGATTTTTTGTCTTGTTTCTAATCCAAATATTAAAAAATTTCTTATATCAAGAAGCATTTTCTAGACAAGCAAAACATATTGTCTTGTTTTGAGAAATAATATGCCAATATTAAGTGAGTTTTTCCTTAAAACCTGCAAAATAATCTGCCAATAGGGAAAGCAAATTAATCTTGTTTTTTTCTTTTGACGTAAGATTATTTTGCTTACCCCATTGGCAGATTTTTTTTTGCTTGTTTTAAGGAAAAACTCTATAGACAAATATCTATAAACAAATATTGGCATATTATTTCTCAAAACAAGACAATATGTTTTGCTTGTCTAGAAAATTCTTCTTGATTTAGGATTTTTTTTTTAGATATTTGGACTAGAAACAAGACAAAAATCTAAGTAGGAAAATCATTTTTTGCAGTGTAGTGAGAAATAGTTTCCTCTGATCTGTATCTTATAGAATATTTATAACTAAAATAATAGTTAATATAAATATACATTTGACCACCCCTATAACAGTTCATTGTGAAAGCAAATTCATGCCAATCAGTCTGTGAAAGAAAAGAATCATTGAAAAGTCAGACACCGGCAGATCTAGATCACAGATAGACACGTGTTTAAAAAACACTTTTCATGTCAAATAGCTGTTTGTTTCTATACAGCTAAAAATTAAAGTAAAATTGCTGGGCAGTTTGTATCATTTGACAAACAGTGACCTTTTTATTGCGGTTACTACACCAGCTATAGCAGGAGTAAGGAGACAGTGAGCCAATTCGGTGGATGGGGGTGATTGGGAGGCCATAATGGGCAATCGATGGGACCAATGGATGTAATTTGGCCAGGTAATTTCTCTTAATGAGAAGTGTCATGGGAATTTTAATCCTGAGTCAGGACCTCAGTTTAACGTCCGAAAGACGGCGCTCACTGACATTATAGTGTCCCCTTCAATTTACTTTACTGGGGCATTAGGACTCACACAGACTGCAGGTTGAGTGCCCTCTACTGGCCTCACTAACACCTCTTTTAACTGCAACCATTGTGGTCTCCCATCCAGGTGCTGACCGGGCTCAGCTCTGCTTAGCTTCAGTGAGTAACCGGTCTTGGGCTGCATGGATATATTCTCATGGATGTGCAAACATGACTAAATTGCTGTAATACACATGCCAGGCCAGCAGATGGTGCTGTCACTTTGTTTAAAAAAGGAGAGAAAAAAAAAAAACAAGAAATACCAAGCTCTTGTGCAAATACAGTCATTTTTTGGTGTATATATGAACATTAATTCGGCTTAGTCCCTCATTTATCAGGGGTCGCCACAACAGAATAAACAGCCATCTCATTCATTCATTCATTTTCTTTTTGGCTTAGTCCCTTTACTAATCCGGGGTCGCCACAGCAGAATGAACCGCCAACTTTTCCAACACATGTTCTACGCAGTGGATGCGCTCCAGCTGGGAAACATCCATACACACTCGTACACTACAGACAATTTAGCCTTCCCAATTCACCTGTACCGCATGTCTTTCGACTTTCATGGAAACCAGAGCACCCGGAGGAAACCCACATGAACGCAGGGAGAACATGCAAACTCCACACAGAAACGCCAACTGACCCAGCAGAGGTTCGAACCAGCGACCCTCTTGCTGTGAGGTGACAGCACTACCTACTGTGCCTAAAGAGCCAACTATTCCGCCGGCAACCCTGTATTAAGAAGCACCCACACATTCTCACATTCACACCTACTCATACACTGAGGCAAATTTTGTTTACCCAATTCACCTATAGCACATGTCTTTGGACTGTGGGGGAAACCGGATCACCTTGAGGAAACCCACGTGAACACGAGGAGTACATGCAAACTCACACAGAAATGCCAACTGGCCCAGCTGGGACTCAAATCAGAGACCTTCTTGCTGTGAGGCAACAGTGCTAACCACTGAGCCACCATGCCATCCTATATGTATGAACAATGACTATTCGTTTTCAACAAGTCAGTTCAAGCACTATCATGCCAAAATAAAATTGGCACATTTAAGATATGATTTCTTTAAAATCAACTATCTTTACTGCCTGATTGATATACAAAATAATGTGGGTCTCATATCAGACAAGAAGCACTGTATTAAACTTCACTGTTCTGCGTCTTTAAATTATGGAAATTTATTGTCCCACAATATTTTCGAAGAAGTTTGTTCAATGAATGTTGAACAACTATTGAATAAGTTTATTTAACGGGTTATATTTGAATTAATTTACATCATCGATGCTGTTAAAGAAACCTTTTTAAATTGAAATAATAGTAACATAAAATGGAATTTCATTGAAGGCTGAAAAACACTTGTCGTACATATAGGCCATTAAAGTTTTTGAATCTTCTAAAGCATAAAGTTACCCTAATATGTTTGCAAATATTTAAGAAAGATGCCAAGTGAGCATACTTGTTTTTCTGAAAAACAATGCTGAAAAAAGATATTCTGCATTTAAAATGTGTTTTCTGTGCCGGAACGTTGTCTTTGTTTTGGTAATTTTAACGTGTAATACATTATATTTTATTGATGCCTTGATGGAAAACTGTGTACTGTATTTCATTCATTCATTCAGAAAGGCTCTGAAAGCATGCGTCAATGCATGACCAAAATGTGACCTCAGGTGGACAGTAGTGGACTCCAAAATGAGACACAGATTCAGTTCCACATGAGGTGGTTATTATTTAGCAAATAATATAAATATTATGAACGTAAACATTAGGTGAGCAGGTTACATTGTAACCCCGTAACAACACGCGTTGTGAGTCGTGACAAGATACGCAGAGATAAGCAATTTGGCTGCTTGCCTTAGACAAAACACGGCAGAAATTTAAAAACAGCCATTCATTCAAATTGGTAAGGTTTATAATCTATTTAATACATAATAAACCTCTTTAATGTTATTAAATGTAGCTGCTGAATCACTGATATGTGTTTAATTCTAAAGTTCAATTTCAATTTTATTTTATTTTCAAGATCTAAGGTGAACTAGCTGCTGCTGCTTTCAGTATATGGCATTAAATGGCATGTAAAATGGCATTCAAGCTTATATTGTTAGCATTTAATGCTGAATAAAGCACATGAGGATTGCCTGAGGTGATCATTGTCAGTTTTCTGTTGTTTACCTGTGAGAAATAGAAGCAGTTTCTAATATATCAATTCGAGGTGTTGTTTAGGACAAAAAATCCTTTTATTATGGAAAATATTCCTTTTCTCGGGTGTTGTCGCTTTTATTAGGAACACAGTTTTAAATAACTCGCTCCTGTCCTCAATCTGGCAACCTGCGTATGCGTTTGTTTGATCCAGGAATGCAATACCTAGTTCAGCCACTGGGTGTCAAACTTACATACTGCACTTTTAAAAGTTTGCATAAAAAACCTTTCAGGATGAATCTTAAACATGCAATCTCCATTCTGTAAATATGTTTGGGTACTTGCATGTTAAAGTGCATTTCAAGGTCCGTCCGGTCATGCTTTGTTCCTGGATCTGTATTCTTGTCCACCTACAGAAAACACAGCAGCTCATCACGTGCTGCACAGGACTGATCTGCATTTGAAGAGCCTGTTGCTTTGGGATGAGACACTGGTGCAAAGACGACCCCTTCTCCATTCGGATGCCTTTCATACTGATACCTTTGTGCATTCAAAATTTCTGCATTCGTGGGGCGAGTGCTGAAGCAATGCTTTGACCGAGAAGTACACATCGTTCCTAATGCGGTCAGACAGATATCTGCAGAACTGTTGTTTCTAGCAGAAAATTTAACTAGATAAATGCTGCACCGCGTTCAGGTGATTAATAGAAGCGCACATATAGACAAATTCTCCCAGAAATAAGATAAAAAATATAGTTATAAACAAAACTAACAAGTTATACAATTGAAGCAAGAAATTTGGTGGATTTGACATTCCAGATAAAGCTTTTGGTCATTCAAACTTTCTTGTGAACAATTCGGGAAAAATAACAGTGTGAGGTAACTTTTACAAAAAAAAAAAAAAAAAAAAAAAAAAAATATATATATATATATATATATATATATATATATATATATATATATATATATATATTTTTTTTTTTTATTTGTTAAAAGTTACCTCACACTGTAATAGCCCAATATATATATATATATATATATATATATATATATATATTGGGCTGTTGGGAATAGGTGGTATTGAGGGGCGTTGGATGGTGGAGGGGTGTCGCGGACGAAGGACGAAAGTGAAGAGCAGGAGGTTGTCGTGGACGAAAGTGAAGAGGGTTGGGCAGTCGCGGAAGAAAGTGGGTGGGTAGAAGAGCGGTTGGGTAAAATGAGCATCCGGCATGTTCCGGCACAAATTAAGCCCTGTATAATGCTAAAAGGCATGTTCAGTTTTCCCATAAACAGTTAAAAGTGACCATGGCAAAATTAAAAAATAAAACAAATAAGACTTTCTCCAGAAGAAAAAATATTATCAGACATACTGTGAAAAAAGTCATGAATCTGTTTAAACATCATAGTAAATATTTAAAAAAGAAAAAAAAATCAAAGGAGGGCTAATAATTCTGACTACAACTGCATACACACACTTCCGGAGCTACTGTATGAGTAAGATTGTGGGCATACAGTACATTAAGAATTTGATCACTTGAATTTGAAGAAATCTCTCGTTTGATTAAATCAAAGCCATTATTTACTTTTTTTTGTTTAATATTTTTGTTTCATGTCAATTTAATAAACTGTGGCCGCCAATAAAGAATTAATACCCATGATGACCTATTCATTTTAATCCCTCCTTTAAGTAAACCACAGCACCAAATTTGTCATCTGTTCACTAGTTTAACTAAAATAAAAAAATTCATTCTTTCATTTTTTTAGTACACTATGCATCCAAAATTTACTACCTTATTCACTCAATTCATTAAACTGTGCAACAAATAAAGAATACATTCCAACAACTTATCTTTGGGTGACACTGTAGCTCAGTGGTAAGAACAGCAAGAAGGTCGCTGGTTCAAGTCCTGGCTGGGCCAGCTGGCATTTCTGTGTTCGCATGTTCTCCCCGTGTTCGTGTGGGTTTCCTCCAGGTGCTCTTTCCCCCCCACAGTCCAAAGACATGCGCTGTAGGTAAATTTATTAAAGATAATTGGATGTAGTGTATGAGTGTGTTTTAAAGTGATAGTTCACCTCCCCAAAATGAATATTTCATCATGATGTTTCTAAACTTTAATGAATTTCTTTCTTCCTCAAGAACACAACATGTATTCTGAAGAATGTTGCGAAAAAGCAGCCATTGATATCAAAAGTAGAAACAAAAAATATGAAAGTCAATGGCTGGTTTCCCCCCAACATATTTCAGTATATTTTAGAAAAAAAAAAACTCAGACAGGTTTTGAAAAAGTGTAGGAAATATGACAAAATATTAATGTTTGGGTGAACTATCCTTTTAAATGTTCTTCCACACAGCAGTACTTACTACTTTTCACCTGAAAACTGCAGAAAATGAGATATGGGGGTATAGTGACACATTTTCCCAAAGATTCTTGAGAAAAAAATGGAAAAGATTTCAAGTTTTTATAAATAATTTACTTAAAATATATAGATATACCATATATACACTGTTCAGATGTCTAACAAGCAACACACTATGTGAGGGTTTGTAAAAGTGGGATCCAGGTGGGCCCAAGAAGGCTGTCATATTGAATATAGTGGGAATAAGCAGTCCTGTGCTTTCACCAGTCAATATTTCAAAGCTTCAGGTAGATTTCTTTCAAACACACACACACTCACACAGAAATATCTCATCTGGGCTCGGTGGGACTGTTTCACACTCTGCCTCGCTCACACACACATTACAATAACACCATTTCTCAATTTCCTCTCCCACTTGTTCCTTCTTATGTAACATGACTGACACACTGTTGCTTTGTGTTGCCACTTCTTCCCAATCTTTCCTTTCTTTTTTTTTTTTTTTTTAAATGCATGAATCAGATCCCTAGCCAAAGATCTAAACTTTTCATTAGTTTCAATGGCTGCTTGTCTCTTGATTGCAATGTCAAGTTCCTGCTTCGTCACTCATAACTGGATAAAGGGTCTGCTCATTTTCTGCCTCCATCTAAATAAAATTCTTTGTAAGACCCCAGTGAGCTTGCTTGCTGTCTCCAGCCTGTATTTCTGTATTTGAAGCATGCTATAGTGGTAGTTTGAAGATTTTGGAGTGCTCGGCGTAGGCAGAAAGTTGAAAAGAATGCATGGAGTCTACCGGAGACTCTGACTTTGATTTCACTAGATTTAAATTGATTTTGACAATTTGGGACTAGCATGCTGCTACGCTGACTTTAAATGCTGAATGAATCATACTGTTTTCTTGCTTTGTCCATCAGCCTCAATGTATTTTCATATTGCCTTCTCTGTGAATGATAAATCAGAGCTCAACAGTAAGGTTTTTTCTTTCTTTTCGCTGTAGTTAGGTCTGTAGTTCATACTATTTCTCCCGCCATGTTTAAACTACTCAGTATACATAAATGCACACAACCACATACAATTTTATATTTACTTTTGTATTTAATTTATTTGTTTAAATATAATATAAACGTATACTTTCTATTTTAAAATATATTATTTATTTATAATATTAATGTTGTCGTCACACATACAATCGTGTATGAAAATAAAATAAATAATGTATTTGTAATTAATGTACACTCAAAAAATGATGTTTGGTGTTTGTTATTGCTACTCATTCAAAATGAGCTGAAACACAATTCTTTAGCGTTTTTTTTTTTTTTTTTTTTTTTGCAACAACTTAATAGTTATGTTCAATCCACATACATTTATTTTTATTTACTTAATTCCTTCATGTTGTCCCAACACAAATTAATTGTGTGGAGCCCAGCATTTTTGTAGTAAATTAAGAAGAAGTGTCAATAATATCTGGAAATTATAAAGTTATTAAACAGTAAATGGCAAAACAACCATAAATAACATTGTAAACACTTCTGGCTTAAAATAAAACTACACTTTATTACACTTTAAAAATTATTTGTTGACTTTAAAAAATTGAGTAAACCTAACTTGATAATGTTAAGTTAGCTTAACTTAATTTTTTATAATTATGCATTTGCTAATTTACCTAATCATATTAAAGCAACAGGTTTACTCACTTTTTTAGGCAATGTCAATTTATCACTTTAAAAGCAACAGGTTAACATTATTTTAATAATTGAGGTCAACTAATTGATCTTTAAAGTGTAAATACATTTAATTTTATAGTAAAAACATGGAGTCTGTGATCTTAATCCTTTCGTTTAAAATATTTGTTTGCCTGGTCAGTGTTTTTCTGGGTTTTCTTTTGTTTGATGTTGTAATGGGCTATCTCATATTTGAACCAATCAGATTCAAGCTTGACTGACCCATAATATAATACTGTAAGAAAACTACTCTTTTTTTTTCTAATCAAATACTGTCAAATGAAGGATCTTTCATACACAAATGTTTATTTTTTTTGCTTGTTCAAACTTCTTAATTAAAATAAGTGGAAACAACACAACTCTTAAGATTTCCCTGGGACAACTTGTTATGTTCAATTCACATAAATTTGTTAAAAGTGTTAAGTTAACTTAATCGGTTTGTGTTGGGTCAACATGAATGAATTATGTGGAACCTAGCATTTTTTTACTGTGTACGATGGCAATAGCTATGTTTCCATTCAAAAATGCAAATTAAATTTATGCGCAAAACTGGAATATGACATAAAAGATGTGTTTCCATCCAATGAGTCAAAGAGAACAAAACTGTCACTTCTTGATTATTTGGTGCCAAATATCAAAAGTAAAGACGGAATTTGCTATATTAAGAGAAGCTAAGTGTATTGTTTCTTCATTTAATAATTTACTTGGACCTTAGAAGACAACGCAGACATGCAATGAATGCGAGGTAGCATTTGAAGGTGTGAGACATGAAGCACAGACGCACTTGACTATTCTGGAGGTAATAATGATATTATAACACTCATACTGAAATAGTTAAGGCAGTTTAGAATGACCAAAACAACATTTCAGATGTTTTACAATACATTCAGCCTGCTGGTTTGACTATTCACACATTATTTTTATCTTCAAATGACATTTTTAATGCCAATATCCTGGAATTTGTTAATTTTTTCTTATTGAATCAAAAGTTTATCCTACTCAGTTATGAGTATAATTTTTTAATGTGCATTTAAAAATGTATGTGCATCATGACGTTTCCATCAACCAATTTGTTATGCGCATATCCAAAAAGCGCATAAAAATAGGCGAATGGAAACATAGCTAATGATACTCTTCAATCAAAATAACAGATCCTCTATGATCAAGCACAGCATGACAAAGCATGTTTTTTTCTCCAGTTTGCTCATTTTGAAAATTGTGATATGTCGCTTAATTAGCACTAATGCACCGAAAGTGATCAATTACTTCACGTTTGGTTTGAAAACACCATTCATCTGCAATATTCTTACATTTAAATCATCATACTTAGTGTGAAATGGCCTTCAGAAAGCGTAACATACTTCTTTGAAAGATGTAAAGTGCCGTCCTTACTGTTGAGCCCTGATACATGTTTTCTGCACCTGGAGATATCTTCAAATAGCAAGAGCCTATACTGTCCCTGTAGGCTAGACACTAGTAACCATCTCTGAAGATTCCAGCATTTCTGTCCTAATGACAGATAGCCATGGTTTAATAATTACAGCATGATGCAAAAAAAACTGCAAAACAATAATCAGAAAAAAAATGAAACAGGCTAACTAGTTTTAAAAAAGACAATGACAGATGTTGTAGCAGTTCTGCTTACTGAAGCACTTTAGTTCAGGTCTCTATGGGTCAGTTTGTCACTGTTTACTGGAATCAGTGGTTGTATCCACCTCTTAAACATTTTAATATATATATATATTTAAACACATTTTATCAATTTCTTATAAAATAGCTATGAATTAAAAAAGAAAAACAATGATGATTTCCATGACGTTCACGCAAACTCTCACACCAGGATAACAGTATTGTGCATCAAAAACAATACACAGATCCGAGCTTGATAAAGAGTCTCTTGGGGTCAGGTGACCAAATTTCATTATAGGATCTCATATAGAATAAGCCAACTGAAAAGATGGCCCAATCTTCCAGAACAGACTCAACTGCTCTATCCTGGCATTTGCCATCTAAAAGGTCAAGATGGGGTTGATCCACACGGGATGGCCTTTCAAACAGCGACTGGTTTCAAAACATCACAGAGGAGGATGAGACGAAGTGCGCCATGGATCAAGATTCTGGGGGGTTAATCATGGCAAGACGTGTTGCGGATCCATCCCAATGCTCTTTAATCACGGGGTCCTACAGAGCCACATTGAACTCTGTGATCAAGAAGTCAATGTAGTCCTTCTCTTTGGTTTTAAAGGCCTCTGCGATGAGACGTGCCGCTTCCCGATGCTCCTTTCCTCTGAGGGACACTCCATTCACCTCTAGGATTACCTGACCCACCTTTAGCTGTCCACAGTTGTGAGCTGAACCACCTCTCTGTGGAAAACAGATTTAGAGAAAATATTAAAGTAATAAAGAAGAAATTGTAACAAAACACCTGAAGGAGGTGTTTATAAGACTCTTGTCACATATTTACAATAATGATGAATTAAGGAGATTTTTATGCATGCTTATGACAACTGCCATTAAGTGTAATTTACTTTTTCATTATAAATGCAAAGATGACAATGTTTGAAATGATGACAACTTGACATCACTAAATCAATCATAACCTGTCTTTGTTATGACAATTGGGCATTAGCAAGACAACCTGACTTGTCATAAATCTGTCATAAACATAATCATCTTGAAGCATTATAAGTGTGGCTTGAATGTCACTTTTACAGTGGAACAAAATGCATTTGTCTTTAAAAATTCTCATAAAATGTGTAATTAATCTGTCAAGTGAAGTTTCATAAACTAATTTCGAGAGGAGCACGTGATATGATTGTGCACCGCTGGCCACTCATCCATAATCAGTAATCAGGTTCTCCTGATATGCTTCTTGACCGGGCGGGAGCCCTGGGCTCAAATATCTCCGAGCTCAGGGTTCTCTCCCGGGACAGCATGCCAAACCTGCTATAAGTGCCAAGCATATCTAAGTGGGAACTCTTGAAATAATTTTATAACAGCGTCATCAATATGACATTTAATGGTATTTTGATGACAAATTCATTTTGTTATACTGTAATCGAGGTTAAGAAAAATATTAATAATGCTGTTATTGCAACAGTAGGACGCTGGGTGACAATGTAGTTGAGGATCCAAATGCAGTTTCTTTGATAGCTTAATCAGGCAGGCAATGGTCAAACAGGAACAAACAGATACACAAGAGAATCTAAAATCGTAGTTGTGGTCACAGACAAAATGGTTAATACAGCCAGCAAAACAACATACATGAGAAAACAAGGCAAAGGTCAAAAGCACGGCAAGACTAGACAAGAGAATTTTTAGGAATGTTAGAACAAACAAACACAACTCAGCATTGTGTGCATTGAGAGGTGAATATATAGGCCAGATAATCAGTCCATGATGAGTTACCAGCTTTGTGTGTACTGGAACAGGAACTGGCGTGTGTGTGTGAAGTGTATAATTGGATTTGAAGTCCAGTTCCATGACAGATTTGTAGTTCTCCAGTGATCTGCAACTGCTGGATCGTTGGTGATTGTGACAGTTATTCATGACACATTTATAATGGCCTCTTAGCAATCATGTTTATGACAGATTTATGACTTATTAACAATTTATCATGACAAAGAATAACAGGCCATGATATTTTTTTATGTCATGTTGTCATGACAAAGACATCTCAAATATTGTCACCTTTGCATTTAAAATAACTAGTGTAAAAAAACACATTAGTATTACACTCAGTATTAAGTTGAAAATTCTTCCTAGAATAAAAACTGACAAATTGTTTTCATGTTTAAATCAGACTGGCTACAGTACGTTCACACAGAAGTAGAATGCATCAGAGTGGTCTTGGTGCTAAAGGTAGTTAACATTTACATATTGCTAAGTATTTAGAACATATGTTTGTTATAAATCAACAGTAAATGTATGTTTAAGTAAAAACGATCTGAAAATCGGCCTGGAATGGACGATAAATACAGTTACATACACATGTGCATGGTTTTAGAGGATTTTTTAATTTGCCTCTGAACAGAGTCATATTCCCAATAGGTAAAATCCAAATTTACATTGAACATGTGCCATTCGTTTAAATTCAACAGGGAAATCAGAGAAGGATGTAATCAACTAAGTTGAAAATGAAAAGGTATCAATTCATCACTGAGTGGTCCCAAGTGGAGATCTGATTGATAGTTTGCTGAAAACCCAGTTTTAATCACATTAGAGTTTTGGGATATTGTTCAGCTCTGAAATTGACTTGTTAATTTAGCAAGATAACGTTATGTAAAAGCTGAAATGGATACTAAGCATATTTTTCATACTGTAGAGTTAGACTTGACTGCTCTCTCCTCTTCAGTCTGGTCAGGAAGTATCCCTGAGTCCTGAGTCCTTTAAGCTTGTTTGAAACCTACAGAACCTAAAGGAACCTCCAGAAAGTTTGACACCCAGGGATTTATGCATTTTTTGTTATTTAATTATTTCGAATTAAGTTTTCAACTGAAACAAAGCTGAATATATTCTGTGAAAAAAACTCAACCTTAATAATCTTAAATTGGCAACTAAGCTGACTGTTATTCAGTAAAATAAGCTTGAACTGAGGTAGGGTTGTTATTAACCAAATGGAAATCATTTTCACTTGGTTTAACCCAATATACTAAAATAACTAAAACTAAAATGGAAAGAAAAAACAATAAAACCATTTAAGTAATATTCTAATTCTACAATAAATGCTTTGCAGTATTACAGATACAAAAAAAAAAGTATTTTGGCGGTTCATTCCTCTGTGGCAACCTCTGACAGATATATTTCTGAAAACTGATTCTTGGTATCAGTAGCTGTAGGTATTACTCTGGAAAACTGGTTATATGGTTTCTACTGATGCTACTTTGAAAAACTGTCTATCGGTCTGCATATATTACTCAAATAATTGGTTCAGGGTATTAAAATCAGCAGTTATTCTCTTGAAAAACTGTATATTAGTATCGGTATAGGCAGATATCACTCTGAAATTTGGTTATCGACATCAGCAAATGTTACTAAAAAAAAAAAAAAACTGGATATCAGTATCAGTATAGGCAAACATCACTCTGAAACTTGGTTATCTGTATCAGCAAATATTACTCTGAAAAACTGGCTATCAGTATGGACAGATATCACCCCGAAACTTTGTTAACGGTATCAGCAAATATTACTCTGAAAAAAAATGGCTATCAGTATCCGCAGAAATCACTCTAAAAACTGCCTATCAGTACCGGTATGGGCAAATATCACTCTAAAACTTGGTTATCGGAATCAGCAAATATTACTCTGAAAAAACTGTCTATCAGTATCAGTATTGGCAGATATCACCCTGAAACTTGGTTATCGGTATCAGCAAATAATACTCTGAAAAAACTGTCTATCAGTATCAGTATTGGCAGATATCACCCTGAAACTTGGTTATCGGTATCAGCAAATATTACTCTGAAAAAACTGTCTATCAGTACCAGTATAGACAGATATCACTCTGAAACTTGGTTATTAGTATCAGCAAATATTACTCTGAAAAACTGGCTATCAGTACCAGTATCGGCAGATATCACTCTGAAACTTGGTTATCAGTATCTTCAAATATTACTCTGAAAAACTGGCTATCAGTTTCGGCAGATATCACTCTGAAACTTGGTTATGGGTATCAGCAAATATTACTCAGTATCGGTATAGGCAGATATTGCTCCGAAAAAAATGTCTAATAGTTTTGGAATATGTCATTCTGAAAATTGATTACTGGAATACGTATCTTCAAAAATTACTTTGAAGAACTGGTTATCGGTCTTTAAAGATATTACTCAGAAAACAGGTTACAGTCGGCGCAACAGCCTAGTGGTTAGCACGCCGACATATGGTGCAATAACACATCAGGGAGTCGCGAGTTCAATTCCTGGCTTGAAGACATTTCCCTACTCTACCCCCTCTCTCTCTCTCTCCCACTTCGCTTCCTGTCTCGATACTGTCCTATCTAGTAAAGGCAAAAAGGCCAAAAATAAATCCAACCCGGGCTCATTGTGGAAACGTAGATGTTTCTGCGGACCGCGATTTACGTCCCGGGAGGTACGTATTCGAGCGTTTTTTTGTTTTCGCTGATCCGCGAGAGGCCGCTGTGCGCACTTTCTTGTGTCTCGGTGCCTCTCGGGAGACAAAAAAAAAAAGCAAAAGCCCTTGTCTTCGATTTCGACCGCGTTTTCGGATCCCGCCGCGTTCTCGCCCTTATTTTTCGGATTCCGTTTTTCGTCTTACCTGATTTCCGGAACCTGCTGTTCCCCGGAGTCGATCCCGGTCGTCGTCCACCGCGGCCGGCTCCGGCTCCTCCGCTCCGCCGACGCAACGCTGTGAGCTAAGCGCGGAGGCGAGCCGTCAGCCGGCGAGCGCGAAGAGGAGGGGCGGAGCGGCGCCACACCACCCCGCAGCGTTCGCTCGAAAAAAAACAAACGCAGCCTTTACGTACCTCCGGCCACGTAAATCGCGGCCTCCAGAAACGTCCATCTCGGCTGGTATCACTCTAAAAATGTGGCTTTCGCAGATATTAGTAGTCTATCAGTAACAGCAGATATCACCCCCAGAATTTACAATTTATGACTTCTCAGAATCCAGAATCCCAATTAAACCCCTTTAATCTTGAAACTACAGATCATGAGTCAGCCTGCTGGAGAGCCTGACAGCACTTATGCAATAGGATGCATTTACTAATGGAGGCTAAAATGCAAGAGTCACCCACTTAGATCTCCGCAGAACCCCGTCTTCTTTCATTCAGCGGCTGAAAATGATCGAAAACAAAAGCACTCCACATTATCTAATCCATGGCCGCTTTTGTTGTTGGATTTTCATTATGACGCTGATGAACCGACCGCAGCCAGGGAATTAAAAGCCACTCATGCCTGTCCATTTCTCTGGTCCCACTTTCTCCGTCTCAGAATCACTTTCATTTGCTTTCTTTCTTTCCAGCTTACTCTCAGCATCTCTGTTTGGGCTCGGTCTCTCCTGTTCTCTCGCTTTGGCTCTTCGTCTTTTATTCAGAAGCTGCTGATTTGCTGGTAAATCAATGCTAATCAGCAACACTGTTATTTTAGTTTTGTCTTTTACAGTCGAAGCTTAGAAAGCACACCATTTCTTCTCTAAAGCGGGCAGACACAGAAACACAGAGAGCCTTTCATATAGCATCAATTGTACGGACATTTCTATTGCCTGTTTGGTAACACTTTCTATGAAACCTGTATTTAAAATGTATTGTTAAAGGGGTCATATTATGCTTTTACACTTTTTGTATATTTGTAATTATTATAATGTAATGTAACTGATGTAGGTGGCCTCACAGCAAGAAAGTTGATGGTTCGAGTCCCGGCTGCATGGGCCAGTTGGCATTTCTGTGTGGAGTTTGCATGGGTTTCCTCCGGGTGCTTTAGTTTCCCCTACAGTCCAAAGACTAAACACTACTTGACAAAAGTCTTTTCGCCTATCCAAGTTTTATCAACAATTGGCTTATATGAAAGGCAAAGACCTCTAGATTACGCTTATTTTACCAAAATAAATATGATCATGCCTTGATTTAATTATTTAATTAGTACAGTAAGGTTTGACTTTGCTTAGACAAAAGTCTTGTCACTTAACAGAAATAATGTTCAGTATGGAACATAAGATCATGGTGCAGTGGGAATAGAATTAATATTGTTTATGACTTCCATGGGATTGGACAACTGCATCCATACATCTCTGCAATGACTCAAATAACTTATTAATAAAGTCATCTGGAAGAGCAAAGAAAGGGTTCTTGCAGGACTGCAGGATTGCAGGAGTTCATCAATATTCTTTGGATCCATCTCCCAAGCCTCCTTCATCTTACCCCAGACCTCCTCAATAATGTTTATGTCTGGTGACTGGGCTGGCCAATCCTAAAGCACCTCGATCTACTTTACTTCCAGGAACTTAGATGTGGAGTCTAAATGTGTGTGAATAGGTGTGTGAATATGAGAGTTTATAAGTGTTTGCAAGTACTGGGTTGCAGCTAGAAGAGTATCTTCTGCATAAAACATTTAGTGGAATAGTTGGCGGTTCATTCCGCAGTGGTAAACCTTGATAATTAATAAACTGAGCTGAAGGAAATTTATTGAATGAATGTACAGAAACTGCTGTTATAAATGTTTTTCAGATGTTATTATATTTTGGTGATTTGGCAATTATCATGCTTTACAATGCATTAAAATACCCAAATAATGCATTATAAATACAAAGCTCATAGAAAGTGTCACAGCCTGTTCAGTATAACATCAACAGCTGCCCACAACTGGAGGTCTACATCGTGTACTGTTGTTCTTCTGCACTCATTTAATTCACCAAGGCTGTCGGTGCACTTATAGACCTTTATGTGGCTGACGGCAGGGAGCTCATGATTGGGACTCATTTTATGTCTGTCATTGTCTCAGGCTGCCGTTTCAGACCTGACAAAGGGGTTTGAAATTGTATAATCACCTGTTAAACCTGGCAGTCGCCCAATATGAAAACCACAGGGTACTACTGTGATTCATACTTCGATTCGGTATTGTCTGATGAACTACAACAGGAGAAAATGTGTAGCCTGTCCATATAAAAAGACATTTGCTGTTGAGTTTGCTGTTGCTAAGTGCAATTATAATGTTGCTATGCAATTGCTCTGTGGCAGGTGGTTGCTTACGAACCCTGGTCAAAAGATCCCTACATATGACTCCAGTTGCTCTCAATTTGCCTTCTTCCAGGTTACAATCAAATCACTTCTGATTTTCAAAAGTCCTAGAAAACATCTCTTCAGTTTTACGGAGCAAAAAATAAATTAATTAATTAATTTAAAAAATAAGCACGGTCCCTTAATGAGAGCTCCGCTCAGCGCAAACTCTCCCGGCTAAACGCAGATTGTGAGGGCTCAAACGGAGAAGTGGTCGTAATGTCGAGCAAAAAAAAAAAGAAAAAGACAGCTGTGAAACATAACCAGCTTTGTCTTTTTGTAGGAAATTCACTTTAGATCTTTTTATTGTAAGAGGTTTTTGAGTTATTGCTGTCTATCGTACTGGTTTTGATTCACCACAATGTAAATATAGCTGCAGCTATGTGACGTTGCGCGACCCACCTTTGTTCACTGTGCGACCCACTAGTGGGTCGCGACCCACAGTTTGAAAACCCATGACGTAGAGTGTTGTTAGGACACAGGGTTACAATGTAACCTGCTCATCTAATGTTTATGTTCTAAATATTTATATTATGTGCTAATTAATAACCTCATGTGAAACTCTGAATCTGCATCGCAGATTTCAGAGTCTGCTACATTCCACCAGAGGTCGCATTTTTGGTCACAGACACATGCTTTGAGAGCCTTCCTGACTGAATCAATGAAATACGTGGTTTTCCAACAAGACAACTCGGGGTGCTGAAATATAATTGGCTAAAGTGGCAATAGGTGGATTAAAAGAACCAAAAAAAAGACAGCCATTCCAGCACGTAACTTACGTTTTCAAGGCAGAATATCTGACTTCAGCATTGTTTTTCAGACAAACAAAGATGTTCACTTAGAATGTTTCTATCTGCAAACATTTTATGGTATTTTTATAACTTAGAAGAGTCAAAAACTTACATACAGCACCTTTAAGTAAACACTTCATCCATGCAAGTTAAAGCACTAATAAAAAAGGTTGTTTTGGTAATTTAAATTTGGCATTTAAAGTCTGATTATTTTCTTCTCCGTTTGGAGTTGTGGTCTTTCTCTGTTGACGTCATTTTGACAGCTTTAGCCACAACATTCTTAACCACACCTCCCTTATAGCCACGCCCCTACTCAGTATTCCGTGTCAATTGGAAGTACATCAGCATACTTAAAAACTCTTATAGTATTAATAAAATAAGCAGTGACATCTATCTACGAAAATCAGTATCACAGTATATTCTAAAACTAAAGACATTTCAAAACATTCACACTCACCTGAATAGTAACGATGCGTGGGAGGGGCTGACGTGTGTTTGCCCCGCCTTCTATCGCGATGCCCAGTGTACTGGCGCTTTTGGCCACTCTCACTAAAGTGGACATCGGCTCCAACAGACCTGGCTGTGGGTAGATTCACAGACCGATTAGAGACAGAAAAGGGAAGATGAAGGGAGATAGAAGAGAGACAGGAAAGCAGCAAATCAAAAGAGAGAATGAAAGAGAACAGAGATAGAAAGCAAAGACACATTTGGGCTTTGATGACAGATATTACTTTGGCAAAAATAGGGCCAAAGGAAGTGACTTCTGCCCAACCACTGTGCCCTCAGATAGCACTATTCGCTCCCCAACATAGGAAAGCTGGGCGTATAGCTAAAGGACGGCCAAAAGGAAGAAGGACAGGTCTTGATTCAGCACACTGAGATTGGTTTTTCAGAGAGCTGTTGGATCACTGATATGAGATGAGATGAAGTGGATGAGTCAACAAAGATAAAACAGCGAAGGAAAAAAAAGAAGGAAATGAAATGTATGTAACAAAAAGAAACAAAGTGAAAATTAATTGTTAAAAGTCAAGCACTCTCAGTCACAGGAAACAGATTTATGCGAGCGCTCTCTTCTCTTTCACTCTCATTCACACTTTTAATACCACCTCTCTGTCATTAACTCACACACATCCATCTCTCTCTCTCTTTTTCGGTCTCACCGGTTTGGCAGACGTTTCTCCTCCTCCATGCCCATCCCGAGGGGCTCTGGTGCGAGCGGGACGTGGGCTAGTATCCTTACTGAGACGTCCTGATTCAGGTATGTCCACACCACTGTCCTCGCTGAGTGTCTGGCCACTGTCTGAGAGCTGTGATAACGTTCCTCCTATGAGCAGATAATGATGATAAGTATGTTTACATGCCATTAGAATGGATCTACTGAAAGTATTTGTGTAAACGCGCTACAGTCTCTATCTGTTTGTTGAAGTAAACATGACTGATAATGTGATATTTAAAGGATGAAATATACTTTGAGCATCTCTTTTGTCTTTTATCTACAGTTATAATTGCATTACTTAGACACACAGCAGAGTTTCTGCAGGTTTCACCAAGTAAAGTTTAAGACTTAAGCCCCGGTCAGATCACACGATTTTTATTGTCCGTTACGAAAGTCACTGTCAGATTATGCGATTTTTTTTTTCTTAATAAAATCTTGACTTGTTGTGGGTAACAAATGTGCCAGACTACACGTTCCTTCATGATCAGTCATGCCGTGATATCTACGACAAGCATAATTTCCCAAAGCAGTTACAAGTGTTTATATAACGATATTTCTACATTTTTTAAAAACTTATTTTAATCTCAATAAACACTGATGCTTGCAGACAACGAATAACAACTTGTAAAATATTGAGATATTTTCTTTAAATTCTAAATATATATTTTCCTGCCATGGGTTTCTTATTAACCACACCCTTGCCTGAGTTTGCTGCGAATGAGACGGAAAAAATGAAAGCACATCAGCACAGAGGATAATCAGATGCTCAAAGATTATATGCACATAATCTTTAAAATATTGACATATTAAAAAAATATGCTCATTTATAACTGAGATTTGTGATACAATCACAGTAAAGCATAAATCCTTATTTTCCTCAGAGCGAAACAAATCATCCACTTGTATAGTTGAGTAGTGGAGAGGCACAAACAAAAATATAATTGGTATATTTTTCTTGGACAAAAATATCTTCTTGAAATTAATTTCGTTTGCTATAATTTTTATCTTAATTTTAATGTATTTTTTGTTGGTCAGTTATCTACAAGCAAGAATAACGAATAGCATCTATGTGATGCGCTTTAAAACAAATCCGCTACTATATATGCACCAAAACACGATTTTCCATTAGGTTGTGTTGGTTTGTTATATAAAATATTAATCCAGCCTAAATAAAATTGAAGTGACATATTCAGTTTCAGAGAAGCCTATATTAAACTGTTCTCACTATTAATGACACATTTGAATAAGCTGGAAATTCTTTTGCAATGTATTCGCAGCACTGAACATGTTCTCAGATTACCTCAGAAGAACAAAAAATAAACAGCTTAAATCACATTAATATTTTAAAAAAGGTAGTTAAAGTTTGCATAACCAATCATCTTATCCACACGAGACCCACTTATGGTAAATTTTTATTTGGCTCACCATCCCATCTGAGAAGAGAGGAAGAATAATGGGGATGGTTTAGAGATTGTAATTTCAAATCTAATGTAACATTTTGTTTGTTTTATTGTTAAAAAATAACTGAGATTAAATGTTTCAATTCAATTTGGTTCGTTTAGTTTAAATGTGCATACTGTCACCTGATGAATAGAGGACAATGAAACTGTGGTTGAGCAAGTCGAAGGCAAAAGCAGATTCAGCATTATTCAGCATTACACTGTTCACTGTTATACTTTTATTACAATAAGTTATAATTTCAAAAGTAATAAAGGATTAACTATTAGGATTTAGAGTATTTTATTTTATTTTATTTTTTTTAATATTCCGAAATAGGTTGAGAAATGACATATGACAAATTGAATGCAATGTTTGGTATATTCACTTTCGGCGCACGGCTCATAATGATATTTGGTTTTTGGCCCTTTATACGAAAACGTTTGGGCAGCCCTGTTTTAGATGAATTGTTGGTTGTACCAATTGGGTAGCAGTGGTGCAGTAGGTAGTGCTATTGCCTCACAGCAAGAAGGCCGCTGGGTCGCTGGTTCGATCCTCGCCTCAGTTGGCATTTCTGTGTGGAGTTTGCATTTTCTCCCTGCGTACAGGTGAATTGGGTAGGCTAAACTGTCCGTAGTGTATGAGTGTGTGTGAATGAGTGTTTGTGGATGTTTCCCAGAGATGGGTTGCGGCTGGAAGGACATCCGCTGAGCAAAAACGTGTTGGATAAGTTGGCGGTTCATTCCGCTGTGGCGACGCCAGATTAATAAAGGGACAAAGCCGACAAGAAAATGAATGAATGAACCGATTGGGTAGATTTACATGGACAATGGAAAATTAAGATCTGTGGAAAGGTATTTAAAATCTTATTTCAGTAAATTTAAGATTAAAAACATAAAAATTATTATTTTTTTTAAATGTAAGACATTGTAAGACTTTTTAAGGGCCAGTGGACACCCTGAATTACAAAAAAATAAAAAAAGGCTTAAAGGGATAGTTCACCCAAAATTTGATTTTCACTCTTCTGTTGAAGATAAAAAAGGGAAACAGGCATTCCCTTTCATAAAATGTTTTTCCCCCTATAATGGCTTCTGATTTCCAACAACCATGTTCAACAGAAGAAGAAGAAAAAAAAAACATTTTATTATTTTTTAGGTGAACTATACAAAACCTTTAAAGATCTCAAATGCATCTGCAAAGTTTAAGCTTGAAATATCTCTAAATATTATTATATTGTGCTGTGAATGCCCTATTTGTTTTTTGTGTATGTGTTTTTTCAAATGCAAATGAGCTGCTATTTCCCGTACCCCTTCCAGAAGAGGGCGGGCTTTTACAGCTTGTGCCTCAGTTAAGCTGCGGTCACACTAAAGTTTGAGCTTGCAAAATTTAGTAGTATGGCGCTGCGAAAAGGGGCGGGATTAAACAAGATGATTAGACATTAAAAAAAGCGAGTGATTGGTCTATATTTTAAATTTCTGTCCAGAGAGGTCATGTTTTGATCCTCGATTGGTCTCACATAGTCAACTGATGCGATTTTATAAGTTAGAGTTCTTTAAGCTTGAACTTTGTAACGCAGCGAACTGCGAAACTTGACGCACGAGCTTGCATTTCCGGTCTGACGCATTTGTGTGCGTATAAATGGAAGTCTATGGGTGGAAAAGTCTAGTGTGACCGCAGCTTTAATCAACACTATAGGTCTTAAACTCAATTCCTGGAGGGCTGCAGCTCTACATAGTTTTGATCCAACCCTTATTAAACTCACCAGATCCAACTAATTAAGGTGTTCAAGACTCATCAAAACTGTGCAGAGCTACAGCCCTTCAAGAATTGAGTTTGAGACCTATGCTCAACACCAAACAAAACATATTTTGTCAGTTTAAACTTTCGATTTATAGATTTCTGAACATAAAGATATGAAGTGTGCACACAGAAATTCTCTGTTTTCAGAAAACTATTATTTGAGTATTAAACTTGATGACAACAAACAAGTTCAGAGAATGGTGGTTATACTTGTAAATGCAAACAGTTCTGCCAGAACTCAGATATACATCAATATATTAGATATATAAAATGAGTTATTTTAGACAAAGACTTAACACAATACTAACAACTCAGCCAATCCCCTCTGGTTGGGAATTATTTAAATGTGAATTATTTTGACGTGTATTCTCTGAGGATAACACATTTGCACAAGTTCTGAAACAGCGTTTACTGCTATGGATATATTGAGTCTACTCCCTTTAGAGTAGACTTTGTGCTTTCTATCTTTGCAGATCTTTTTCATGCTCAAAGCAGCAACATTATGCACTGAAGAATTGAAAGTGTTAGAATGGCCCCTTTAAAGCTGGAATACCCTACACTTTTGGCCAGATTTGCAGTCTGGAGAAGTCAGCTCTAGTTGCTGAAATTCATTACCTGTCTAGAGATTCTGGTCAGTGGAAGTTGACAGATTTCACAGCAAATTATGCATGATGGACCCAGACTTCACATTTTTAGCTTCAGGCTATGATATAATCTAGTCTGAGGTTTGATATGTTAGGCTGAGTTTAGTACTTTTAATGTTTTCATTTGTCATATGCTTCCTAGCAGCGAAGCTCAAGAGTTGTTGAGTTTGTTTTGAGCCAATTTTACCTGACATATTGTGCGTGGTATATTTTACATAGTGTTGTGTAGCATATTCTAGCTTTGTATGAGTTACAGTTGGACTGTGTAAAGACAATTAGACAAATTTTAGTTCCTTTTTTATACAAACAAAAATAGTAAGTAAAGTCTAAAGCACTTTAGTATATTTTTTAAAGACAAATTGGTGTTTTAGCCAGATGAGTAGAGTTAAACTATATATATATATATATATATATATATATATATATATATATATATATATATATATATATATATATATATATATATATTTTTTTTTTTTTTTTTTTTTTGCTGCTTACACTCTCAGAAATAAAGTTGCACAAGCTGTCCATATAAGTACCTTAAAGATCCATATTATATAATAATACACAGAGGGGCAGATTTAGTTTTTCTTTTCTTGTTCCTTGGTTTTTCTTTTCTTTTTATTTTTCTTTATCTTATTTTCCTGTATTTTATTTCACTCAATCTTCTTTTCTACATTTTATCTTAATGAACCCTCTACATTTTAAATGATTAGTTTTCCTAATAAAATGTTTCAACTAAAATTTATATTTAAAAAATGTAAATAAATTTGACTGCTAGGCTGCTCCATGATTGGGCATGGTCAAACGTTTGAGCAGATGTACAAACAATGTTTTATTTTATAATATTACTATTACAAAAAATATATCAAATTACTATAATAATATTAAATTTTATTGTAAAATAAATAATATGTAATATTTAAATAATTTTTAATATTTAAAATATATTTTCTATATTTTTAATAAGTAATTGGTTTCACCCTTACAATACAAAATATGATAGAAACCAATTTTATATATAGTTCATAAGTATAAGTTGTATTTTTTTGACTGCCTTGGACTAATTTTTGCTTTTTATTTGGATGAAACCCTTACCCAAAGAGCACTAACATTATTTAAGCTACCCCTCAGCACTTTTTGTTAGATTTTGGTAAACCATTGTACTCTTTATGCACTAATGCTAAATTTTAGTCCGTGTAAATCCTGTCATTTTTATTAATTCAGGTATTATTTAGTGTTGTGGACTTCAACTGTTTTATTAGTTTAACCTTATTTTGTTCAAATTATTGCAAATTGCTTTGGACAAACACATCTGGTAAAAGACTAAATGCACCAATACAGCTTTAAAAATGTACTCAAGAGAAAGTAAAAGTAAACATTTTTTAAAACTACTTAGTAAATTACGATTTCTGAGAAAAACTACTCAATTACAGTAATTTGAGTTTTTATAATTTGTTACTTTATACTACTGATTATAACTCAGGATCAAATCCTAGAAGTGGTTATGTTATCCATGGAACCCAAAAAGAAAGTCAATAAATGATTAAATTTCCATATCTGTCTGAGTGATTCATTTAAAAATGAACATTCCCACTTTTTTTGCAGATAACGATTTTTTTCAGCATTGAATGGCTGAAAATAACTAGATGGGATAAAAACCGACAGCTGGTTATTGATTTATTAAACATCCAGCAGCTGCCGCACAATGCATCAGATCTGGCAAGTTCTCACCTCGAGCCTGTGGCAGCGGCCGGACCTCGTTCACATCGGGCTCTGCGTTGGGCCTGTGCACCTCCACCATCACAAAATGCTGATTGGACGCTGGGGAGGAAGGGGTGGGTTTATCCGGGCAAGAGGGCGGAGGCAGAGGTGGAGGCGGAGGAGGAGGCGGACCGGGCGGAGCGGGTACATTCGGTGCAGGTGGAGGAATTGGAGATGAGGACTGAGCAGGCTTCGCTTTATTAGGAGACTGAACTCTTGGGAAAGGTCCGATTGGATGCTGACTCACGACTGAGAGCTGAGATGCCGGGACGTCTATTTTGAGGGTGCCAGGAGGAGACATGAAAGCTTTGGGTGCTTTAGGGTGTTTGGACTCTCTGGTGTGGGAACGAGAAGGAGCGGTGAAGTACAGGCCTGATTGGGAAGAGCTGGAAGAGGGACGTTTGCTAAGCGTGGCTTTTCGACTGGGACGCCGCTGGAGCCCTGGGGGAGGAGGAGGTTTAAAGGAAGGAGGAGAATCTGAGGTGGAATGAACCTCATCCTAGGATGAAAGAGGAGAACGTTAGTGATGCCCTTCGTTTTATGTTATGAAAGGAGATCAGTAAGAGATTCAGTAAGTTATAACACAGCATTTTCACATACACACCCAAACATATAAAACAGGACAAACACTATTGATTCGAGGACAAGAGCGATCTGCTCATTCAGACCAAAAACAAAACAAAGCCAAAAAATAGGGTATGAACAAACTCATGGTGAGCATAAATCAGATGAATGAAGTGTCAAGAAACAGAAATGTGAATAATTTGTGCCTTTTTTAGTATATATAAAACTTTGCTTTCACTTGCACCTGTGGAAGCTCCTGATAGAGCTGATAGCGTTTCATCAGATTTCCAACAGGAAACTCTCTCAGAAAAAGCCCAATCTCTCCCAGCCATCTCTCTTACAACGAGTGACAGCAGCATCATTGCATCTATTGCTCTGTTTCCTTCAAACAACCATCAGCTGTCTGAGCAGTCAAGCCTTTACTACTGTTTGAGACAGAGCTGGGCAGCATGACAGTGTAAAATGTGTCAAACGGGAGCGATTTTTTGCTATACTGTGCTGTTGTAGATAGTACATTCCCATCAATGTGCAGGGCTGCTTTACTAGCGCTATCTTCACTGATTATTAATGTAGGTTATCTACACATAGCAGCAGCAAGAAATATGAAATAATGTATAAATTAAGATTAGGACTGTTCATTTTCATGCATGTGAAGAATTGTTATTTAGTTTTATAATAAGTTGGCCTTAAGCTTGCAAACCAACATTGCAGATTACCGCATTATTGTAGAATGTGTGGTCAAAACTGTTTATTAAAGTGTGCATGCTTCACTGTGTAGTCTAAATGTGAAGTTAAGAATTTTGATTTATAATGGCAACATAAATCTCAGTAAGTAAAACAAAAGCTTTAGGTCGAGGTAATAAAATGACTGAAATCAAATTAATTATTTTTTTTATATATAAAACAAGTAATAAATAAAAACTAAAATCACAAAAATTATACAGCTCATAAAACACTATAATTGCAAGTAAAATTATTGTAAAAAATGTTAAATAAAAATTGAAAAGCAAAATTTAAACATACATTTACAATATTTACTAATTGTGCATGTACTTTTGTATGTGTTTTTAGTATAAGAAGTAATAAATTTAAAATAAATGAGATCTTTTTATATCTCGGATACAACATTAGACTTTTGGACATAATTTTAAATAAATATTACAGCTATACTGTTAACTGAAATTAAAATAAAAATAATCAATTTTTAAATACCATTTGCAAGATAAAGATCTAACAATTATTCAATATATACTCAGCGGCCACTTTATTAGTACTGGGTTAAAGCCCTTTTTGCCTTAACTGTCTTAATCCTTCGTGGCATAGATTCAACAAGGCATTGAAAATATTTCTCAGAGATTTTGGTCCATATTGACATGATGGCATCACGCAGTTACTGCAGATTTGTCGGCTACACATCCATGATGCGAATGTTCCGTTTCACCACATCCCAAAGGTGTTCTATTGGATTGAGTTCTGGTGACTGTGGAGGCCATTTAAGTACAGTGAACTCATTGTCATGTTCAAGAAACCAGTCTGAGATGATTTGCGCTTTACGACATGGCGTGGTATCCTGCTGGAAGTGGCCATCAGAAGATGGGTAAAGAGCTGGACATGGTCAGCAACAATACTCAGGTAGGCTGTGGGGTTGACAAGAAAATATCCCCCACACCACTACATCACCACCCACCTGAACCGTTTATACAAGGCAGGATGGATCTATGCTTTTACGTTGTTGACGCAAAATTCTGACCCCAACATCCGAATGTCGCAGAGGAAATGAAGACTCATCAGACCAGGCAACATTTTTCCAATCTTCTATTGTCAAATTTTGGTGAGCCTATGTGAATTGTAGCCTCGGTTTCCTGTTTTTAGCTAACAGGAATGGCACCCGGTGTGGTCTTCTGCTGCTGTAGCACATCCACCTCAAGGTTGGACAAGTTGAGAGATGCTCCTCTCCATACCTCGGTTGCAATGAGTGGTTATTTGAGTAACTGTGGCCTTTCTATAACGCATTTGCACTCACAGAACCACTAGATATTTTTAGACCATTTTCTGTAAACCCTAGAGACGGTTGTGCATGAAAACCCCAGTAGATCAGCAGTTTCTGAAATATTTAGACCAGCCCGTCTGGCACCAAGAATCATGCCACATTCAAAGTCACTTAAATTACCTTTCTTCTTTATTCTGATGCTCGGTTTGAACGGCAGCAGGTCGACTACATGCCTAAATGCATTTAGTTGCTGTTATGTGATTGGCTGATTAGAAATTTGCGTTAAGGAGCAGTTGTACCTAATAAAGTGGCTGGTGAGTGTATATCATATGCTGTAATCACAGCTATTTTATAAAATATATATATACTCAGTATAGTTAAAATTATTTGTTGTTGCTTATTTTGTAATTTATTCACTTTTTATATGCTTGCTAAACTACAAAAATCCCATTATTTTCACACAAAAATGTCTACTTCCACTTAACATTTGGTCATGGTGCCCAGCCCTGTGTCGAGAGTTTCAATATCTGAATTTCACACAAAAGCCATCATCGCACTGGTCATAGTCTGCCGCTGGTCATTTTCAAGGAGTTCAATTCCAGGCCTCATAATGCCCTCCATTTGGCGGCTCGGCAACACTGCCCTTTTCCTCTCTGTTCTCCCTCTTTTCTCATTCCTGCTCTCCTCGAAACTGATGGCTTACCAGAGAGATGTCTGGCAGGGCATTGCTGTGCTCCAGAGACCCCTGTTCCCCGTTATTCTCCGCCACACCGTCGTTCTGGGAGAGAGAAAACCACAACAACATACAATGAACAAATGAGACGCACAGCTGTGTGTTTATCCACTAAACAAATGCTCACTTCAAATTGCAATTTGTCGAGGACCCATTTCACAGAGGGGCATTGAAACACAGTTGCATTTACAGTCCGACATTTCAATCTCATTTTCCATCCAACAAGCATAAAACCACACAGAGAGCAGGAAAAGCGTTGATGTGATGTTTCTGTATAATAAGGCTAAACTGTTAATATGCATTTATATACCGTTTCCATCCCATTTTGAGTGACCTTAGGTGTGTTATGATGTTATTTAAACTGACATTTAGCCAATTCCAAGCTAATGTGGACTGTGTGCGTTGAATTAGTTGCTTACTTATGATCCATTGGCAACAATGCTTGATGGAGGGCATGTCTTATGCTTCGCGCTGCTGCGACCATCATAGTGTCGTTAGTCGATCACATTCAGCTTTGATTAGCTAGCATCTGCATGAGTATATTTGCATAAAGCGATCTGATTGGTTGACACCTGCATTGGCACTTGAAACGTTTAAAGTTTTTCAACTTTTGCAGTGAGCAACAAACCCAACGTGACTATTGAACTCATTCGTACTCAATTCAGTTCCATTCAAAGTCAATGGGAAGTGTTAACATCGATGCCCCATGTGATCAAAGCATTTGAGGTAACACTTTACTTAAAGGGGTGTTCAAAAGATACCTGTCATGAAACCTTTATAATCATGACACGACACATTATGCATGCTTATGACAAATGTCATTAAGTTCAGTTATGTAATTTGAAATGCATTTTAACTATGTCATTGTTTGAAATGCCTTTGTTATGACAACTTGTCATAACCAAATATCAATCCAGATTTATTGGGAATAATGTTACGTTGATTTTTGGTTGATTTTAGGTTGTGTTGGAAAGTGACCAAAATCCAACATCTGAAAGATGCCATAGTGGGAACGTTTACACAACGTCTAGATGTAACATAATTAGATGTTGATATTTGGTTGATTTTCAGTTGATTTTAGGCTGGATGTTGGACATTGACGTTGCCCTGACGTTGGGTTATGACATCTACCAGATATTTATTTCCAAACAAAATCAAAAGTCCCGATGACCTTGGGATACAACATCAATATGATGTCTTGTTGATGTCCTGTGCCTGGAGGGTTATATCTATGAACTTTAATAATAAATCTATAAACAACTAAATCTAATATGCTGCGCTTCCCACTTCCTTTATTCAGCCGCAATGACTTCAGGGACTTCTCGAGTGAGTTTGGCGCTCAAGTCTTCATCAATGCGTTCTCGATATTAAGAACACATCCAGGAACTTTCATGCATCCTCCGTTCTTGTGGTCTTGAGTTTTGGACGTGAACTTTGGCAGTTGATGATGACGTTACACGAGATTGCGAGGACGCAAGATCGCTGAAGAATGCATATTGAGAAACAGTCAGCGTGTTTTTAAAAATGAACTGTCAAGAAAAGCTTTCGTGGCTGCGTCTACCGCAACCACATGTGTTTTTTTGGGTTTCGTTTAACCGGGTTTGTGAAACCATCATTTGTTGGACTCAAACCCCGGTCTGCTCCGCTCCACCTCCTAAGTCTGGCGCCGTATGTAGCAGGTACTGAGGAATCCAGTCACACTTGAAAAGTCGAACATTCAGAGGTAAGCAATCAGCGGTGCCGGCACATAGCGTTGGTTTTACACACAAAATGCAGCAATATGTACCCGTGACCACATATTTGTCGGATCTCAAATATGTACACCAGGGTACATTTTCCCAATAAGCCTGTGTTGCCAAATACATAGCAACCTGTTTTTAGCAAACAACCTACTTTTTTCTACTAACACAGTGATTACAATACAATAGCATCAGATGCAGCATTTTGATTTTATAACAACAGGTTAAACTTTCTGCAGAATTTACAGCACTGACATGCATTAAAAAAATTAAACAAAGAATAGACTTGGGTCTATTGGTGTGTGCGCACCATTGCATGTAAGGTTTTTGTATGTATAACTCAGAGGATATTGGGGGTTCGCGAGTCACTGCCAATGTCATTTTGGGGGCTGAAAAGTTTGAGAACCCCTGCACTATTGTACTGAACTGCTCTAAAAACAGTCGGTTATGGTTCCACTGGTGTTTCCACGTGAGCCTGGAATGGCGCAGCTTGATTACAAACTGTTCTCTGACTAGAATTCTAGGCACAGTTAGACAACCATGCTGGATTGGTAGGGTGCAAATTAGCATGACATCTCCACTCTGTTGTCAGGCTGCCAGTTTCTCCATAGCTGGCTAGGTAAAAGCAAACTTATTTATCTATTTTTTTATTTGAAGAACATATCAGAAAAAAGGAGTGTCAAAAACAGAAATATCTGATCATTGTCCATAACACTGTTTACATCACATTACCTTACCAAAGTAACAATTGATGCATTCGTAATTACCCTCTTACAGAACCACAGAAATGCATTAAAATGTGTATTATTTTATTCAAAATTTGACTTAATCTCAGGTGGGACATGAGGACAAGGCAGGATATATAATAGCTCCTCCCCTTTATAAAAATCAGCCAACAGTGTTTAGTTTTTACCACAGCTCTGCCACTGATAGTGGTTGAGATCAAGCGCATCAAATTTAAAAGCAAATGAGAAGAGCCTTGAAAGGTCGGCACATGTCAGAGAGCATTTGAAAGCCCTGAAGATTTGCTGAGAAACTGAAGTATGAGGCGATGTCAAAAAAAATAGATCCAATTAGAATGTTTGGTCCCACTTTATATTAAGTGTCCTTAACTAATATGTACTTACACAGGAATTAATAGTTTGTTACAATGTACTTATTGTTTAAATACATGTATTTACTGTGTACTTATGCTTGATTAAATACATGTATGTAACTACATCTGTAATTAACTTTTGTAATTAGATTTGTAAATTCACTGTTGACCATCCCTTACACCTTAACCCACCCTTAAACCTACCCATACCACCAAACCTGTCCATAACCCTACCTCTATCCCAACTCAAAAGCACCACAAGTGTTCTCAAATACATTATAAACAGAGTAAGTACATTGTATTTATTTTTTGATGCAAGTACACAGTAGTTAAGGCCACTTAATATAAAGTGGGACCGAATGTTTGTATCAGGTTTTTGTCTTCTGAATACAAATTTTGTCACTGTTTTAAAACATACAAGCTTACGCATATCCTTAAGATTAACATGGTGATCCTAACATTTTTAAACACTTTATTTTAATTACACAGGACTTTTATTGTATTTTCACAGGCCCAAAATATATACCTACATGACATGCATGTACTGTTTGCATGTAATAGCCACTAAACATAATGTAGAGCAATGTTTGTCTTTGCTCTATTTCATGCTTATATCCATCCATGGTGCAATATATTGAAAGCATAAGAAGTAGTTTTTCCTCCATAGGAATGTATTCTGTAATATATACACATAAGAGGGCTGATTTTGTGATGCTGACGGTTCACTGCATTCAGACTAGTGACCCACCTCATTAAAGCTTGCCTCAACCAAAACAAAAGCCTCATCAATTCACTTCAGTTGCCTGCTCACAGCTTACAAAGAAGCCACTTGTGGACTCATTTGTTTGATGCTGGATCAGCTAATCTTCCTTTGTATGCGTTTTGGCTGTCATCCTTGCAGCTTTTTTGCTGTGTATTTGGATTTCATAGTTCACATATGACACCTTTGTATTTCAGGAAATATTTGAAATGATTTGTTTGTAAGAACATTAAAATAATGAAGCAGAATTACTTAAAAGTTTTAAGCAGTGTATCATGAAATAGCATCATACCTTACTTACAGTAATATACTAAGTGATTAAAAAAGTTTTATGTCCAGAGGAGAAATGATCTAGCCCAACTCAGCCTGGCTTCTCTTAATTATTTTTTCCCTTCACTTTCATTAATTGGTGAAGTTTGTTCCTCGCCACTGTGGCCACTGGCTTGCTTGGTTTCAGACTTGTGGAGCTGCGCATCGATGGATTTGCTCTTCAGTGTTTAGACTTTCAGCAGTGACAATTAAATCACACCTAACTGAACTATACTATACTGAACTTCAACTCTGAAAACTGGACTGACAGTTTTAATTTACTAAAACTTCTATGTTAGGCTGCTTTGGCACAATCTACTTTGTAAAAGCTCTATAGAGAGTCTATAATTCTATTTTCATCATGATACAGCATAAACAGCATAGTCTGATACATGAACAACTGACTTTGATGAAATGGCTATTTTCATAGATTTATTATTATTATTATTACCTTTTATATATAATTTATTTTTTATTTTATTGTATGATGAGCTCTGCTGTGACATAAATTTCTCTTTGGGATAAATAAAGTTTAAAAATACAAACAAATAAACAAACAAACAAAACCCCACTTAGAGTGATTAATGAACAAAAAAATGCATCAGACTGTTCTTTTTAAATGATAAAAAAAAAAAGTCAGTAGAATTTTTTAAACTAAAAACAAACACCACAACCTCTCCAGTCTGCTTCATGCAGAAATAACTCACATAAATTATTTGTTTTTGGCAAGTGTAATTCAAATCAAATTTATTATCAAATGGTAAAGAAAAAAACATAGAAAATTAATGTGAAATATTATTACAAATTAAAGATGAGTTTCTATCTCAGCATATTTTAATACCTAATACTGTATCTAATATGGTGTCACATAATAATAATAATAATAATAATAATAATAATTTCTTACATTTATATATCGCTTATCCTCATCCATTGTGTAGCATCCAACTGGATAATGCCACGGCAGCCATATTGCGCCAGACCGCACACCACACACCAGCTGATTTAAGGAGAGGAGCCATGGGGATGATTAGGAAGGCAGTGGGCAATTTTGGCTAGGATGCCGTTGTTATACCTCTACTCTTTTTTTGAAGAACGTCTTGGGATTTGAACCACCACAGAGAGTCAGGATCTCGGTTTAACGACACATCCGAAAGACGGTGCTCACTGAGCAGTTTCGAATCCCCATCACTATACTGGGGCGTTAGGACCCACACAGACTGCTGGTTGAGCACCCCCTGCTGGCCTCACTAACACCACTTTTGGCAGCAACTTAGCTTTCCAATGTGGTCTCCCACCCAGGTACTGACTAAGTGAAACCCTGTTTAGCTCCAGTGGGCAACCATGTGAAAATTGCAGAGAGATAGCTGCCGTCAATGCTGATTTTATCCATCACTTCACTCTTCAGTGTCATGTGATCCTTTAGAAATTATTGTAGCATGCTGATTTGCTGCACATTTTTTAATAATTTAAATAATTTTAATAATAAAATGTTTTAAAAATTGTAAGAACAAATATATACTAATAAAATAATAAAATATTAATAAATAAAACCAAACAATCCATCATAAAAGCAAATCTGTCTAGACAAAGATTTCAATTTCAGACTCAGAGAGCACTGCTCTGCTGGCTTAGGTCCTCCACCTTCCCACAATCCCCCGCTGTGCTCTACTGACGCATAAATCAGGACTCTCTCTATTTTTTGCCGTCTAGGGGGGCTTATCTGCAGTGACAGCTCTGCATACGTCTGATGAGGAGCGCTAGTGGGATGAGAGTCCCAGAGCGAGTGTTTGGTCTGCGGGCTCCACGGGGCTGCAGTGTGGGCCGCCGCCGCTGCTTCTTGTAATTACTGGAGCCGGAGCTGGCAGGCTTACAACAACACCAATCCACAGAGGAGGGCCGCGAACAAAGCTTGCATACAAATGTGTCTGCTCATTTCCAAAGTGAACACACACATACATACAGACGAATGACCCATGATGAAGAGGTACAAAGTCACAGCGGACACGGCTTTGATTTGCGACATGCATGTGTGTGGTTATGTCAGATCACTGCAACCCACACTGCACACACACACAGACACACACACACTTAGAGTGTTATTAGCTTCTTTTGAACCTCTATGTTTATTTGGAGAAGTTCACATCATAGTACAAACAGACTTATTCATTAATGTGTGTGTTTGCAAGAGAGAAAGAAAAAACACACAAAATTCAAGGTTCAGACTACACGATGCACACGAAATTTGTTTGATGCAGGGAGTTTGTGGGGATTTGTAATTGACACAGTGTAAAAATGCTTTTATTGTTAAAAATGGTCTCATTTGTAGTCCAAATCAATCAATTAAAAGATGATGTGTTTTGTTTTTAGAAATAATAAGCCAGAGAAAGGACTTCCGGCAGCAAGAGGAGGAGGTGGTTGTGTTTCGTTCACGCTTTCACAAGACCAATGAAAAACCACAAAACAACTTATCAGTGTCTGTGATTTGTTATTGAATATATTTGTTATAGTTTGTTATCATCAATACATTTGCTCGGTAGCTCACTTTGTTTGCTGTTGTTTTTGTGGTGCAGAGCATTCTGGTTCGATTCTGGTCAGTCATGGTTTTACAAAAGAAATATGTGCGAAAGCAATGTAAAATAGATGTAAAACTACGTCGTTGCATGTTTGCTTTTGAAAACACTAATGGTTGGGTTTAATGTCAGTGGTTTGCTAAGTGATCTATTCGACAAAACCCGCCTTCTCATGGACGTGTTTTTGAAATCTACAACAAAACCTAGCATAAATAACATATTTAAGATTTGCAAAATTCAAACAGCGCCCTCTAGTGGAGTTATCATCTGAAACGTGCAACAAAATACACCCAAAGCAGCGTATTTTTTGTTTTGCAAAATTGTTGGCACCCCCTTTCTATTGAGCCTATGCTGTATTTATTGCAATGTCAAAATGAATTTACACAAGTCAAATCACAGATAAAGCGACTATTATTGTTTTTGAGTTTTTGCAATTACCAATTCCTCCGTTAAATGTGCAACCCCACTCCCCTAGACAAAACACGGGGTTGTAACAATAACAAACAAAAGCATTGTGTAGTCTGAAAATGGCATATAATCATACTATATGCATGTACTCCTGAGATCATGCATAGTCACATCCATACCTTTAGAAAAATCCACTATAGTAAGCAGAGTTTCCACCACATGGCACAGGTATTAAACTATAGAATGTCTGAATTGCACTGGATCATTAGTCTAGGGTGTTGTGTACTGTATGTATGCAGTTGCTAAGGGGCTTGATTGGAATTGAGTGTGTTGTTAGGGGGTTCTGATTGAATTTCTGTGTGGCTATGCTGTTGCTTAGGTGTTTTGACTAGATTTGTGTGTGTTGCTATGCAGTTGCTAAGGAGTTCTGACTGGTTCGAATGTGTTGCTAATACGCTCTAAACATACTTCTCTACTGCATGTTGCTTTGCAGTTTCTAAGGTGTTTTGGGTAGATTTTTTAGCGTTGCTATACACTTACCTTATTTTTTAATTAATATTACTTAGCATCTACAAAGTTCTAAGCTGATTTTGTTGTGTGTTGCTATGCAGCTGCTAAGTTTTTTTTTACGGCGGCCGCCATTTTTAAACACAAAAGCGAGGCTGTGGTAGGAAGAAACCCGGAAGTAGGATTAGCACTGTAAACACTGCAACATGCTGTGGACAATAAACCTCCAGCTGTTGCCACAACTTAAAAGTGCAGATGTGGTGTAAACATCACTTTAATTTAATTCAGTTGAGTTTAATTGAAACAATTAAAAGCATATTAGGCATCCAACTAAATCACTTTTCATCTCTTTAGGAGTAATAGCTTAAGTGTCCTCCTAGGCTTCAGTTCATGGCACCAGGTAAACACCATGGGGACACTTCCCTGCTTCAGCCTGTGTAGACCGGTGAGCGATAAAACAATGCAGTCCTCTGTATACACACCCTCATGTTTTCTGTAATAGTATTGTCGGTAACACTTTATAATAACTACACACCATGAATCATTTATCAATCATTAGCATATAGTGAATTCATTTTCTGTTAAGCATCAACTTCACATTAATAGACGTTGGTAAGCGGTTTATAACTGCAGCTGCAGACTTTTAAGAACATTTATAACGTGCCTAATAATTGTGTTTTCATAGTTTGTGTGTGATTTATTTTTCATTACTAAATTAATTATCACATTATTTACAAACCAGTTAATTAAGAGTAGGTGATGGTTTTTAAGATCATTCAAAATAGTGTAATATTCAAAATAGTGTAATAAGTAAATGATTAATAAACTTTTGAATAATAATAATAATAATAATAATAATAATAATAATAATAATAATAATAATAATAATAATAATAAAAATAATAATAATAATAATAATAATACACACCACCATTTATATATCATATTATACAGGCGTATGGTAATGCTAATGTTAATGTCTATGTATGTTAATAAATGCTTTATCAACTCAACCATATGCAGATTTGTGACCTAATCTAAAGTGAGGACTATTTATGCTTTGTAAATCCTTTATAAATATCAATTAAAGGCTTCATATTAAATAAACATTAATCTTTGTAATCTTATATAAAAATAGAACTACTGTAAAATTATTGTAAAAATGGATTAAGCAACAACAATATCATAATTTAACAATATACTATGATGTAACATTTCAGTGTTATTTAGCGATGTTTAAACTGTACAGTAATTTTATGTTAGTTTATTTTTAAATTGCAAAGATTTATTTTCATTTGATACAGTTTCATTTGTGTATCGTCAAATAAATATAAATTAACAAAGTCGCTTGTTTTCTTTTTTTTCCTGTTTAGAATATATATGACCCTTTATTTGTCATTTATTTAAAGCATAAATAGTCCTCACTTTAGATTAGGTCACAAAACTGGAAGAAGTCGGCGACGCAGTGGTGCAGTAGGTAGTGTTGTCACCTCACAGCAAGAAGGTCGCTGGTCGAGCCTCAGCTGGATCAGTTGGCATTTCTGTGTGGAGTTTCTGCGTTCGCATGGGTTTCCCCCACAGTCCAAAGACATGCAGTGTGAATTGGGTACGCTAAATTGTCCGTAGTGTATAAGCATGAATGGATGGGAAGGGCATCTGCTGTGTAAGATGTGCTGGATAAGTTGGCGGCTCGTTCAACTGTGGCGACCCCAGATTAATAAATGGACTAAGCCGAAAAGAAATGAATGAATGATGAAGTTGAGTTAATTAAGCATTTAGTATACGCCAGAATTATTCGAATTATAAATGTTGATTTCAATAATTTATTAATCATTTACTAACTCATTCTGAATGATCTCAAAAAACACCAACTAGTCAGCACCAATAGCCTAGTGCAGGGGTCACCAATCTCGGTCCTGGAGGGCCGGTGTCCCTTCAGGGTTTAGCTCCAACTTGCCTCAACACACCTGCCTGGATGTTTCAAGTATGCCAAGTAAGACATTGATTAGCTGGTTCAGGTGTGTTTGATTAGGGTTGGAGCTAAAATCTGCAGGACACCAGCCCTCCAGGAACAAGTTTGGTGACCACTGGCCTAGTGCGTTGACACATAGCACCCAGGTGCTCGCGACGACCTGAGTTTGATTCCCAGCTAGAGGTCCTTTGCCGATCCTTCTCCTATCTCTGCTCCCCACACTTTCCAGTCTGTCAATCTCCACTGTCCTGTCCATTAAAGGTGAACACCCCTAAAAACAATTATAAAAACACCAACTATTCTTAAATAACTGGCTTGTAAATAATGCGATACCTAATTTAGTCATGAAAAATGAATCATTAACAAACAATGAAAACACAATCATTAGACACATTATAAATATACTCATAAGTCAAGAATAGAGCATTTGTAGCTGCCTTTATAAACTTAATAAATGATTTATGATGTGTAGTTATTATAAAGTGTTATCGACAACATGAGGGGGTGCTACAGACGACTCCATTGTTTTAGCGCTCACCAGGTTACATAGGCTGAAGCAGGGGAGTTTCCCCACGGTGTTTACCTGGTGCTCTTACTTGGTGCTCTTTACCTGATTACTCTTAAAGAGATTGTGATATTGTTTGATGCCTAATAGGTGTTTAATTGTTTCAATTAAACTTAACTGAAAATGTTACCGTGTTGTCCCAGTACTAGAATTTTAAAAACGTAAATTTCTTGCAACAAGTGCCAATACAGGTTCAGATACAGCGAAACTGGACATCAGTTAAAATCAGTTGATTCATCAGTGGATTGCTTGTCTGTGTTTGTACTTTGTAAACAGCGGTGAACTGATGACCTTCACAGCCAATCACATTCATTTCTGTTGAGCTCTGGTGAATACTATGGCCAATTGTGAAACTGACGTTTTTAAAAATAAATTTCAGTATCATGACAAGTCTAACATAGTGAAAGAATCAGTTCACTAACTTGCGTTTGATAAATGGCAAAGAAAACGTTAAATAGTGCTATTTCCCTTAACTTAGCTGAAAATGAGGTCTGAAATCTTTTTTTATTTTCAATATCCATTCAGAATGGACCTTCGAGTCACTCGGAAGGTGGTGAAATGATAAATTTGTGTCACTTTCTCTTCGCTGATAAGATATACAGCCAGGTTTATGTGTTACGCAGGTGATACTACCAGGTTTCTTCCCACCGCAGCTAGATTTCGCTTTCGCTTTCGCTAATTTTCCAGTACCTCAGTCAATGCAAATATAAGAGATTTTCTTAGTCGATTTATTGCTAACCGAGGCAATCACCATAAGTCTAATCACTCTGAACACACCTCAATATTCCACATCATTTGAGCTAATATCTGCAGTGCAAACGCTGCAGGACACACTGTTCTGAATATTAAAGCTCTAACAGTGGAAACAATGGTTACTATAGTAGACTTTATAAAGGTAAGCAAGAGATTGTTTGACCTACCTCCATCATATCTATCAGCCACAGCAGTCTTTCCTGTTTTATTGAGAAGGATAGGGAATTGGGTGTTAAACTGTTCCTGCAATTTACACTGGGAGTCAGCAGGCTTGAAAATCTGTCAGAAAACACTTCTCCATCTGTCACAGCAGCAGCACACACACCCCTGAGACAGCAGCAAACCTAAACAGCTGCACTTTCACAACAAGACGTAGATGAGCGGAGGTGAGACATGCCTTGACAGAGTGAGACAGGAGGACAGACGGTTGTCGAGAGATGGGCATGAAAGCCTCCAGCGGAAAGGACAAAAGCTGTTCCCCACAGCAACTTTAAAGCCCTTCATCTTGAATCCCAGTCATCTGCACACTCCTGCTTTGTGCCCAAATTGCCCAGCAATTTGAGAACGGATTTTTATGTCTATGTCACAACAATGCTGTCCACTTATCCTACACAAATAACGATGCATAGCACTTCCTGTCTGAAATTACAGATGTATAGACACTGGAACTTGTTCAATAATAATTGCTGAATAATTAGTGTAATAGCTGCATCGTGCTGTGAATTTCTGTTTGAGTTGCATCCAAATTCTTGCTGTTTTGCCTTTATTTTTTGGGGGGGGGGGGTTTGTCTTTTTTTTGTGGAGTGAGGGGACAATAACACTTTCCCTGCTATTGATGCTGTTTTCCATCAGTAATGACACAGCGCTTTCCACCATTGACTAGTTTCAAAATATCTTTCCATGTTTTCATGTTTAAAAGGGAGGCATTATTTAGAACATTTTAAAACAGTATAGAACATTTAGGTCCAAAAACAAGCAAAAAAGAAACAACTTATAGAAGCATTCCTCTGTAACATATAAACTAATGCAATCACCTAACCTACAACAACATGTTAAGAGTTTACACTTAGCTTAACTTAGAGAGATCCCTGAACTCATAAGATCCTCGAGCCTGGGGCTCCCTCCTGTTTGCATGGTGAGAGGGGAGTTTGAGCTCAGATGGGTCTCAAGAATTCCTGCCCCTTATTTTGGGTTAATGACAAGGATTGTTATGTAGAGATGTACTGCTGGTTAAGAGCTCGACTATAGTGCCAATTTTGATTGGTCAATTCACCTATGTCCCATGTCTTTGGGAGGAAACCGGAGAACCACGGAGAAAGCCACGCGAACACAGGGAAAACATGTGAACTCTGCACAGTCTACTGGCCTGTTAAGGCCTTGAACCAGTGACGTTCTTGCTGTGAGGCAACAGTGCTAACCACTATGCTGCTATAAAGGAAAAGGGGAAATATATATTTATAATTTTATTTATAAAAGTCAAATTAATAAAGTTGAAATATAATAAAATACAGTACTGAAAATGACAATTTGAAATCCTTTAACCAATTATCACAACATTTTGGCCTCAATAAAAATCAGTTTTGGAGATATTTACAGATTAGGCATCTATTAAAAATTACGCTTAAGATTGGTTAATCGAGCTCCAGAGGAAGACTGTAATTTAACAGTAATTCTTAGAGTTCTTTAATATATTATAAATGGTTGATGGAAAAGATGGGGTGTAGTTCCTATCCTGCTCTCAAAACAGTTTGGAGTAAGGAGCTAAATTGAATATTTAGTGATGACCATTAGAAAAAAAATTGTAAAAACTGTAAAGTAATGTCAAGAAATTTAGGAGTGTTTTTAATACAATTTAAAATCTTAAATGTTTTTTACTGGACTCCAAGTCCACCATCATTTCAAGAATGGGTTAGAACTGGGGAAGGTGGCAGCATATGAAAAAATGACATATAGAATACTAGATAAATTGGATGTTTATCAGAGAAGATGGGGAAATTACTTGGCATTTTTGGAGAAGGAATAAGGTTATTGTGGTAAGACGCACAACAAAAATTTCATTATTTATTTGTTTATTATTTGTATTTATTTGATTTTTTTTTATTATTTATTTATGTCTTATTGTATTGTTACTGTTCCTATGGAGTTTAATAATAAGTATTTGTGTTTACTGGGTCTATGATAGCAATACTCAATGACAGCACTGCCGCTGTAGGGGAGGGGAGGGATAAGGGGATGTTAAAAGAAGGTATATGTGTAAACTGATTGTAATGTGAAATTATTGAAGAAAAAGAAAATAAAAATTAAATCATAAAAAAAACAGTACGAATATGTTATTAATACTGTATATTTGGTCATTATGATTATTAAAAAATAACAGTACATATAATAATAGTGTACTGACCCACTTTTGATTTATTCATTTAAGTAATTCTGTGACATTCAGTTAAACACATATCATTTATATGACTGAATCCCACAATTCCATCATGTTTTCCTTCATAACAATAATGATAGGGCTCTAAAATAATGAGTGTCTGTGAGTTCTTACCCTTGCGGAGCTGAGGGTAGTGTTGGTCATGAAGCTGGCGGAGGAGGAGGCCAAAGTGTCTGGATACGAGACCATGGAGAAGGAGTCTTGGAAACCTGCTCCCCCACCCTGTCTCGCCTTCAGGGCATCAATCTCTCGTCTCAGGACCAGACCGTCAAATTTCTCCACATCCTGAGGGGTCACGATTCCCCTGACCTCGGACAGCAGAGAAAACTGCCAACAAACACACGCACGCACGCACGCACGCACGCACGCACACACACACAGAAGCGTGAATATGACTAGGCTTGTGTTTAGTGCTTTAATCTTAGGGGTTTTAATACGTTCATAAATGTTCAAGTAAAATGATGCAAGTCTTGCTGTAAATCAACCCAATGAACCAATAAAATGAAGACATTTTTGATGGTGTCAGTGTGTTTTATTTTGTGTTTTTATTAAGATTAATGAATTCAGCCAGTAACGCCTATTATAAAAATATTTCAAGTATAAAATCTGAACTCTGAAGCGAATCCACTACAACGCAAAAGTTAGGAGTTGGCAAGACTTTTTAAACGTCTCTTATTTTAACCAAGGTTGAATCTATTTCATAAAAGATTCTGTAAATACAATAGTTTATGAAGATATTTTCATAACTTAATTTAAATATAAGATAATTTAAAACAATTTTGTTTGTACTGTACTTTAATATATATATTTTCCTGTATTTTATTTATTTCCCACCTTCAATTTTTATCAGAAATAATTTTAATGCAGATTTTCTCATCATTTAACATTTTGTATTATTATCCATGTACAAATAAAATACAGTGTAATGTTTTTGTTTTGTTTAAAGGGCAGAGGGTTGCTTTAAACTACTGAGCGATTTCAGCTGCTGTCTGGGCTTTCACTGCCTTTCTACACCTCCCTTTCTTCATGTGTTCAATACTTTCCCTATGTCGATTTATTTTACTACACATCACTTCATTCATAAATTAATTTGATGTCTTTTCTTTTCATATGTTTTTCATTGGTTGCTACCAACATCTGGTGAAAAGTTTAACCCAACAAAACCTTTAGAATTATGTTTTCTGAGAAAAATGATGACGTGTTCAATAATTTTAAAGATGATTTCAGTCCCCCATTGTTCTAGAAGATACTTTATTTTACAAATGTGATTTACATTTTTCTTTCTCTGATGTTGTAAACTTTATTTTACTAATGGGTAAATTTCATATTCATTGTTGTAAATGGAAAAAGTGCAGGCCCTCTTTTCGATGTTTACTTTCTGAGGAAAGTGGATCAAAGCTTCAATTACTTCAGAAACCAAAATAAAATAACTGAAGCTCTCTCTACTTCATTTTCAGAATCTTTATTGTTATAGGGTTTTTCCCTCATTTATGTAGGTCTTTTGTACAACTCTTTGCTCTTTGTTGCAGATTTGACAATTTTAATTTATTTTTATATGGTAAACATGCCTAGCGATGTTAATTGTTCCCTGTTTTGTGGAATATACTTTTTGCAACAATAAAAAATAAATAAATAAAAAAATTAAAAATGGGATGTCCCAAATTAGGTACCATTTGCTTGCACATGCGCCACTTTCAGAATAGTTCAATAATAGTTCGTCCCCCTCTGTGGACATACCACCTGACCAGCTAAGACCAGGCTGGAATGGCTGGAAAAAAAACCCTCTAAAACCAGGCTGGTCGATTAGCTAAAATCAGCCAACCAGCCTAGGCTGGTTTAAGCTGGATTTTTCAGCAGGGAAAAAAAAAATTTTTTTCAGTGTAAAAAGTAATTTTGTAAGACTTTTTCAATTTAACTAAATAATATTGTGGCATGCTAGAAAAGGTTTAAGTACCATTCTTGTGTTATATTTTGGTGTGTGATTATGTTGTGTATGTGATGCTGGATTATGGTAAAAAGTGAGTCTGTGCACTCGAGAAAAAGGAGGGGGGGGGGGGGGGGGTTCCTTAAGAGGAGACAGGTATGGTTTTGAGAGGGTTGTTGTTGCAGCGAGCTAAAGGGATTACTCTTTCTAAAACGTGTAAAAATTCATTAAAAGCCAAAGTTGAACTGTTTCCAGGCCTTCTACAGTCTGTTAAAATATCTTAAATTATACTTAAAATATCTTAAATTATATCTAAATTATACTGTCATGCTAAAAAAAACAACATAAATATATAACCATATTTTATCGACAGTCAAATTTTACTGACTGGTTTGTCAACGACTGTTTGAAATTTAAAGTGGTTTGTCATTTAATAAAGTAATTCATTTTATGATTTAAAATTAATTATAAAATATATAAAACATTTTTAGTTTTGGTTTCACCCAAGTGCATCCAGAATGTCCAGTTTCATTCCAGAATATCCATTTCATTGCATCCCTAATGAAAATAATTTCAGAATTCTAATGTAGCCTCTTTATTGTGGATGGAAGTGTCTGATAAATGCACAAAAGTCATGCAAAACCTTGGCGTGTGTATTGAAGAGCTCAAAGAGAGCCATGACGAGCTGCTCAACACCGACGTGCCCGTCCCGATATTCCTGGATGTAGTAACCCATGGTCTGCCTCTCCGGTTCGGTCAGAAGATGTCTGGCCTGTTCCTCCAGCATGGCCCTGCTCTGGTTCACCAAACTGGACAGAGTCACCTGAGATCCCGCTACACCTTTATAAAAGCCCCCCTGAGGAAAAGCGAAAAGAAGAAATGCAAATATTTAAATATGTTAAATTACTTCTAATATCCAGATTCCTGTGACTTACTGAGCCTCAAAGCACACATTGGAAATCTTGCAACGAGTCTGGGGTTCACTGCTGATTTCATAACTCACATCTTAGTAATGGAGAGCGACTGGAGTGGAATCTCTACCCTCCTTCTTATTTTCTCTCTCACATGTTTCAGTCTCTCTTCTTCGAGAGCAGCTTTCCCTTTAATTAGTCTCCTAATCAAAAAGCTCTGCACCAGAGTCAACATGATCATTGATCAGTGCTGTGATCAGCCTAGAAAGGGCAAGCTCTCAGGCAAATCATGACACCACAACAAGGGATGTTGGGAAAAATTGATATGGAGATCTGTGATATAGAGTAAAGTGCAAAAGTCTTAGGCCCCTAGTTACATTTGTTGTTTTAGTCAGGGTATAATAACATTCTTTTAATTCTCTTTATTAAAAAAACAACCAAAAAATACAGGTTCTAGCTGGATTTTAGTTAGGTCTAATTGTTTAAGACAGATGGAAGAATGAATGAAACAAACTGGAGCTTCTGTCTTGGTTGGTTCTGCCAGAGCTGTTGTAAATATTGCATGAATTGTCGGGATTTTGAGTGCTGAAAAGTACAGACAGATTTTAATTTGTCATGTAATTCCTACTAAAAAGCACCTAATTTGTTATTTTGTATTTGAAATGATTTAACTGGTGTTGCAGTATTATAAGCTTTAACACAAAACTTATAAATGACACCTCATACATACTTTCCAACAACTCATATTCCAACAGCTTTCATTTATTCCATATTTTTTTGCTGATTAAAAACAAACATAATATTGTATAATCATGTAACATTATTTATGTAACATGTAACATTCAACATACAGTAAATATTAATATTTTCTCAAGTAAATATTATAACAAATAAAAAACAAGTCTAATATATCCAGATGCATCAGAATAATGTAGCTACTAGCTAATAATGTTTATATATTATACTATATACTATTGACCTTATTCTAAAATGCGGAAGTGCGCCTGCTTTTGCGATTGTCTTGTCCGATTCAGTCGCCTATTGAAGAAATGACTAGGAATAATAAACGGCAGAAAATGGTCAAACTACTTGCTCTACTAACAAATGTTTGCATGAATATACAGACCAAGTAGAATAGTATAATAAGAAAATATCAAATTGCAACATCAAGCAGCGTAACGAGCAGTTTCGTCAAAAAATTAATGGAAGTGAATGTGACCGGAAGTCGCGAGACAAAAAGATTCAAATGGCAGCGCCCGCTCGTCGGCGGAGAATAAGGTGAATACTATGCCTGTCTTATATGCCCCTGAGCTAACCTACCTAAACTGCCTGCATCACTGCTCTTATCAAATGCCCAGTCTGTATTATTCTCATGGTCACTCAAACCCATCTCACGCTCACTTTCATCTGCAGGAGGAGCCAGTTCTGTCATTTTCTTGTTTCACTTCCCTTAGAAAATGGTGGCGCTCGCTAATACACTGTTCCCTGTATTTATATCTATTCAAACGCAGTACAGCCATTAAAATCAGATTTTATCCATAATGCAAATTCCATTACCATATGACTAATCAACATTACATTACTAGCATTCATGTTGTTATTGTAACAACTTATAAGTTCACAGCTGACCTTGCTAGCTAGCTAATCCATTGGAATATTGCACGTTCCACATTTGACTGATTTACAAAAAACTAATTTGATAAAAAAACTTGAGTGATGAATATGTCATCATAACTTACTCGAGGTGATGTTTCAGAATTTTTTGTGGATCTGACATAATTTGATCCATAATTTGCAACTACTCACAATAAACACCAGTCTGTCAAAAATCGTGCTACAGAAAAACACTGCATGTCATGTGACTAAACCAAAGCACATCATTGGCTAAACTAAGGTCTTCTCTTTCCAACAAAAACAATTTTTCACATTTGAAGAAGGTCAAAATCCTGTAACCACTGATGTCCATACTATTTGTTTTTCCTACTAAGGAAGACATTGTTTACAGGTTTTCAGCATTCATCAAATATCTTCTTTTATGTTCAACATTAGACAGAAACTCCCAACAGTTTGGAACCACATAAGTGTGAATAAATAGGGTGTAAATTTTCATTTTTAGGCAAACTACGCCTTTAAGTCTGACATCACAGTTACAGATGACAAAAGCGGACAACAAATGCTACTAAAATATGTTCATGGTGTGCTGTAATGCTATTAAAAATCCCGATTGCACTGGTAACATCCATCTCCAAATATCAGATGGTCAAACAGGGATTCGTTTTTTATAAATGGTTAAAATATTGGAGTCTGGGATAGAGCAAGACTGTGGATTACACTACAATTTTGTAATTTGCTTTAATGTGTTATTTGACCAAACAGTGGTCATGAACGGGTTTTATAGCTACTGAGAAACCCGACCTGAGGCTATTATTTCCATGGGCTCACAAAAACTGGACAATAAAATTTGTCTGATAAATCTTAGGAATTGTGTATAAATGATGGAAGGGGGTGAAATGTTTTTTTTTTTTTTTAATGAAGGAATGGACTTTTTATGCATCAGGAATTGCGTGGATGGTGGTGGCTGGTATTGGATGATCTCATGACAGATTATTCCACCCTCATACCAACAAACACAACATCAGAGATAAGAAAATGTTGTAGAAGAAGGTGGGAAAGTTGTTTTGATTATTAAAGATTATGAAGGAAAATGAATTAACCCCAAACACCCAGCCCACAATGTTATACATCAAAAATGAAGTGCCCGTTTTTACATATTCTCTAGATTGACTTGCATTTGGTGTAACAATATATACATATATAAATGTGTGTGTGTGTGTGTGTGTGTGTGTGTGTGCGTGTGTGTGTGTGTGTGTGTGTGTTTGTAATATACATATTTATTGATTTGAATAAAATTTTGCAAGGCTCAACCATTGATATCCCACCATTTTAATATACACGCCACCTTCAAGTATTCTGTTGGCATAATAAGTTAGAAATCATGGAGTGCACTATGATCAACTTTACTTGTTTTTTTGGGGAATTTTGTTTAAACACTATAATCTTTAAGCTAGTAGAAAGAGAGAGAAAAAAAGAAAGTGTACTTAAAAAAACTGTAAAAAATAAAAACAACCCCCCCCCCTCCCTTTGCATTTGGTATTTGTTTTGCTTTTCTAGATGTGTGGTCATGGAATTTCATGTACATACATGCTTTCTTTTTGTAAAATGCAAAAAGTTATTTTTAAATGTAAATTAAAGATTATAAAAAATAGACAAAGCATTGTAGCTGATGTATTACAGAAAATATATCAGTCAAACATCAGCCTCTCCTCCGCCATGTTTAAAGTTTGTAAAATATCTGCCATGAAACTCTATGCGAGCGCAAACTGAAAGGTTCACTTAATCTGCTCCCGTGTCATTAACTTCATGCCGCAGGAGATTGGTTGCTGCCACCTCGGCAGCCAATGAGCTTGCTCCTCATCAGTTTAAATGCTCCGTGTCAATTTATGATGTTAAGCTGCGGGGCATTTTCAGAGACCCTCCTTCACCCCAGCTCCACTTGTTTTAGATCTGCTACGGGGGATATATATGTATTATGTTTGTAGCAGCAGCATATTATATTCTCCGACGGCATGTCTGTGTATATACTGGCAGTAGCAAGTCTCGTATTTTCTCTGCAATAATAATCGCAGCAGCAGCAGCAGCAGCGTAGCAGCTCTAACATTGCATATAGAGATTCATTACCATACTAATTCCCAAGAGTGTTCATGACAGAAATGGCTTTCTCAAATTGGAAACCTCAGGTACAGAAATTATTAATAAGTATGATTTTTTTTTAAAGACCACGTTATGGAAGGACCACTGACACTGCTTTGGATGTCGCGTTTGTCTGTCACACCCATTACAGGTCTATCAGTCTCTGCTGATGATCTGAATCAGGTGTATTTGGTTAAGGAGACATGGTAAATGTGCAGAGCTGGTGGTCCTCCAGAAACATGGTTGAGAAACACTTCTCTAGGAAACATATATTTGCACTAATGCAGAAGAAAGATAAAGGCAGTACCAGTGTACCACAAAACACAACACTTCTGCTGACCAATCTAAAAAACTGACAGGGTAACCAATCCAAAAAAGAAAAACTTCCTTAGTTTTTTTACAACCAATAGTGTTTGTATACTACATGTTTGATTTCATCTAGTTATGTCTGCTTGAACAGTCTATTGACAGTCGTGTTGTGTGAAGATGCATGTTTGTTGCTTGTCTGGCTTTCGGGTGCAGTCGAGCAGCGCAATTGTCTATGTTATCAAACCGTCAAAAGACACAAGTCTTTGAACTGAGCTGGATCAATACATACAGAGACGGTGGGTGAGGTGAGTGAATGCTGATCCTTCCTCAACTATTGCTTTCTTCCCTCTTAATAACAAAGCGTGTTCTGTGCAAATGCTGCAATAAGTTCAAGTGTAGTGCACTTTAAGAGGAACTAATACATATCAGCAAATATACACCATTCATTTTCAGTTTTTCATAGGACATTCCCTGAGTGGTTTGACCCATGAGGATAATATTCTTCACTGGACATTGAAGAATAGCTAGTGTTCAAAGCCAAGGTAAAATAAATAAATAAATAAGAAAAAAAATCATAATAAAATTAGATTAAGAACAAAATTGGCAAAGTGAACAAAAAAGGTAGAACATTATTAAACATAATACTTTTTTTTGGAAATTTTAAAGTGCATTTGGCCGAATAAAAGAATAAAATAATGTCCTGTCCCACCTACTGTATTAGTCTCACCAAGAGAGTCCAAGAGATTAACTTTAAGCTATGATTTATGTCAGCCATTTACTTTATTTCCTTTTTCTCTACACTGTATTCTGAAAATCCAGGGATAACACAGATTCCCTCGGTTAGGTCACTTTACTGATGAACTCAAATTTCTTCTCACTTGGAGAACAAACTGTTTCTAAAACAATCCAGAGACCAATTACTGCTGCTGGGATAAAATAGTGAGACACTAGATCAGTGCCAGACTGAAACAAAATAGAAGTGAACTTATTAAGAAAAAGTTTGGGGGCATTAAGATTTTTTTAAATGTGTTTAAAGGCCTATATGTTCACCAAGGCTGCATTGATTTGATTAAAAACAATAATATTGTCAAATTAAGAGCAAAGAACAGAATAATGAGCTAAAAGCAAGGCCAAATGCATCAAAGCAACTACAAAAATTAGATTATTTTAAGGATTTTTTTTTAACATTTTTTAATTAAAACTATAAAAACCATCAACTTGCAATGTCATACACTCAAAAAATAATTTTTTTGCTGCTTGTTCAAACTACCTATTTAAAAGTCCTAAACACAACAAAAAAGGTAGAACATTATTAAACATAATACTTTTTAAATAACACAATCCAATTAAATTTATTAAGCTAACTTAAAGGGGTGGTCCACAAGGATATCATATTTTAAACTTTAGTTGATGTGTAATGTAGCTGTGTAAACACAAACAACATCTCTTAATGTAATATGCCCAAAGTTCAATGCAAAGGGAGACATTGGCTTTTACAGAGTTAGCTTAGCAAAGCCTACAGCGAACGAAGTTTGAGGACTACAAAAAACATACATTCGGGTAGTCTTGATAACGAGTCATTAGGTGTTTCGCCATGACGTACTAACGAAACCAAGTTATTCATGGCACGCGCAAAGCCGGAGATTTGAAACCTGTGGCCCCGCCCTCTAACACAGAAACCCACCCACACACACACACAAACATGCCGGTCGATTGAAGTCACACTGCAGATGGATATTACTGAGTCTCTACCCAAAGATGAAACCTCAGCATAAGCCCAGCTTTAAGCAGTTTGAAACTACTGGAAACTTCTGGAAACTACATGCTACAAAGAAGATTTAATTTGTTAAAGGAAGGGTCAGTAAAGGCTACTGATGGACATGTCTGGACATGGATCAGTTTCTTCCTCCATTTCTCAAGTGTAAGTACGTGCGATTAAAGTTGTTATTTTGTTGATTAGCTGCTGGGCATTTTACTCTGTCGCATAAGGCAGTCAGTGACGACCAATCGCAACAGACTGTCATCGGTCCAATCAGAGCAGATTAGCTTCGCGCTAAGGAGGGGTTTGGGAACAAATGAATCACTGGACGATTCCTTTGTGAGTTGCTGGGATAATTAGGTAAAAATAAATGCAGATTACAGGACAATGAAAGTGTTTTTTGATCTTGCATGCATATTAGACTGTTGTTGGAGACCCTTACAACCAAAATATGACCCTATATCATGTATAATAAGGGCTCTTTAACAAATTTGTGTTGGCACAACATGAATGAATTGTGTGAAACTGGAATTTATTTTGGTACCTCAAAATTTGATTAAAATTGATCTTTTATCATCTCAATCAAATTACATTTCAAAATATGCTTAGATTTGATTCAAGTTTTTTGTTTAGCATTACATTTTTTCTACTTTTATTTGAAAGACAGTTAGGTCCAGAAGAAAAAGTATCACACTACACCAAACCATGACATTTATTTAGTATTTCCTGCAGTTTGGGACACACACACACAAAAACTATTTAAGCTGTCTTCAACCAAATAAACCACCACTCATTCACACAGACAAGCAGAACATAAAGCTTTCATACTTTCATATTTATATTGTATTTATACATATTTATACATCTTTTTGCTCATTTTGATTGTGTTGCTCATGCGCTGCTTAATCTTTTTGTGGAAACATTGATGCATTTTTCTTCAGGATCATTAGGTGAATGCAGATAATATTATTTATTCATTTTTCTTTCGGATTAGTCTCAGATTTATCAGACGTTGCCACAGCGGAATGAACTGCTGACAATTCCACCATATTTTTATGCAGAAAATGCCCTTCCACATGCAACCTAGTACTGCCAAACATCCATACACACTTATTCACAAACATACACTGGCCAATTTAGCTTATTCAATTTACCTATAGGACAGGTATTTTGACTGCGGGGGAAACTGGATCACCTGGAGGAAACCGGGCGCCAACACAGGGAGGACATACCAACTGGCACAGCTGGGACTCAAACCAGCGACCTTCTTGCTGTGATGGGATAGTGCTAACCATTGAGCCACTATGCCGCGAATGCAAAGTTTATTATTGCTATTTTTCTGTAATAAAACACACTATACTTTTACTTTAGATCAATATAATGCATTCCTGTAGAAATAAAAAATATCTATGTTCTCCAACTTTTGAACAGCACTGTACAGATTTCAGCTATCACACTTTCTCGGGTGACACAGACACAAGTGTCTCAGTCTAGTTTGAACTTGAAAGGTTCAGAAGCTCCTCTCCACAGCAATCTTGAACATCAGCACTGCAGCTCAATTACGAAAAGCAAAGCTCCAGCAGAATCTCTCTAACAAAAGATGATCAATATAACGAGCAAGAAAAATGTGCGGCTTTATAATTCTTTAAGAATGATAGCGGCCAAGACAGGATCGATTACGCTGCATCTGTGGTGTTACAACCTCCGTGGTTAGCCATTATGACATCACTGGACCGACAGCCTCTTTAATCACAGGAACACATAATTGCTGATCAATATCATAACTTTAAGACAGCTCAATCAGAACAAGTATATTGTCTGCCAGAACTTTTCAGCATTGTGTGGCACAGAGAGAGCAGAAACTCCAGCCGTGTCTTCACATATCGCACCCTGGAGAATTTGAATAGGGTCTGAATGAGACAATTTACTCCCAGATTGTGCGTTATCTAAAAGGAACTTGAGATAACTCGCCTCTAGAAAGAACAGAAAGGCACTTTCTTTTAAATAAAATGGAGTACACAAAAAATGAGAAAAGAAAATGTATGCTTGTCCATTTAGCTCAGGGGCAAAGTGAAGGTCAAGTAAAGTAAATGCAAAGAACTTTGTCCGGTAAAGGGGTGACAGCAGTAATTCATATAATACATAATAACAATTAACAACAGTCAAAAACTGTGCTAAAAATTAATAACTCGAGCCTCGGCTGGGTCAGTTGGCATATATGTGTGGAGTTTGCATGTTCTCCCCGTGTTCGCATGGGTCTTCTCCGGGTGCTCCGGTTTCCCCCATATGTCTAAAGACATGCACGATAGGTGAATTGGGTATGCTAAATTGTTCACAGTGTAGGTGTGTGAATGGGAGTGCATGGGTGTATCCCAGTGATTGGTTGCAGCTAGGAGGGCATCCACTGCATAAAACATATGCTGGAGAAGTTAGTGGTTCATTCCACTGTGACGATTATGTGTGAATGATCAAATTGACAAAAGAATAAATTCTTGGGCAAATCATGGACAGACAGATGGATAGAATCTTAGACAAATAATGAATGGATGAATGGATAGATGGATAGACAAATTAATCTTGAACAATTCATGGATGGATGGATATATTAACGGATAGATAGATGAATGGATGAATAGACAAATGAGTAAAATCTTGGACAATCATGCATGGACGGATGACTAGATAGATATAATCTTGGACAAGTCATGGATGGATGGATGGATGGATGGATGGATGGGTGGATAAATTGAATCTTGGACAAATCATGCATGGATGAATGAATGGATGAATAGAAAGACAAAAGAATAGAATCTTGGAAAAATCATGGATGGAAAGACAAATAAATAGTATCTTGGACAAACCGTGGATGAATGGATGGATGGTTGGATAGACGGTTGGGCATATTAATACAACCTTGGAAAAACAGGGATGAATGGATGGACAAATTAATAGAATCTTGGACAAATCATGGATGGATGGACGGACGGATGGATCGATGAATGGATGAATGGCTAAATTGAGCATCTATAATAGAATCTTGGACAAATCATGGATAGATAGAAGAAACAATAAGGAAAACAACAGATGGAGGCATAGATCTGACAAAAAAAAAAGATCCAACAAACTACAGATGGACTGATAGAATAAATTATGGGTGGGTGGATGGAACAAAGAAACAAATGATGGATATACTGTATGGATAGATGGATGGGTGGATTAATAGATAGAATTGACATGAATGAATAGAATACAATCTGGATTAAGAATGATGGATGGATAGATGATAGATGGGATAGATGGGTGAATGGAACAAACAAACAAGCACAGATGGAAGGATGGATGAATGAATAGAGCAAACAAATGATGGATAGATACAGTAGACAGGAAAAAACAAACAATGGATGGATAAAACAAATAAATTTACAAACAGATGGATGGATGGACAAATCAATAGAATCTTGGACAAATCATGGATTGATGGACGGATGGATGGATAGATGAATGGATGGATGGATAAAATAATAGAGTCTTGCACAAATCATGAATGGATAGAATTTCGGACAAATCATGGAAGGATGGATGGAGGAAAGAAACAATAGGGAAAATAACAGATGGAGACAGATCTGACAACAAATAGATGGAAGAATGGAATAAACAAACAACAGATGGACTGATAGAATAAACAAACAATGAAAGGTTAGGTGGACAGATGAATAGAATCTTGGACGAATCATAAATGGACAAATGGACAGATGGATAAAATCTTGGACAAATCATTCATGGATGCATTAATGGATAGTCAAATTAATAGAATCTTGGACAAATCATGGATGGACAGATGGATGGACGCATGGATGGATGGATGAATAGAATCTTGGGCAAATCTTGGATGGATGGATGGATGGATGGATGGGCATATAGATGAATTGATAGATAGATGGAGGGATGGATGAATGGATGGATGGATGGATGGAAAAATGGATGGATGGATGGATGGAAAGATGGATGGAAAGATGGATGAATGGATAAATTAATAGAATCTTGTACAAATCATGAAAGGATGGATGGAAGGAAGGAACAATAAATAAAATAACAGATGGAGACATAGATCTGACAACAAATAGATGGAAGAATGGAATAAAAAAAAACTACAGATGAACTGATAAATTAATAAACAAATGGTGAAAGGCTAAGTGGACAGATGGATAGAATGAACGAAGGATGGGAGGATCGAACAAACAAACAAATGATAGATATATGGATGGATGACGGATGGATAGAACTGACAGAGTGATGAATGAATAGAATAAAATCTGGATTAAGGATGATGGATGAATAGATGGATGGATGGATATATAGATGGACGATAGATGGGTCAATAAAACAAACAATATACAGATGGATGGACAGATGGATAGAGCAAACAAATGATGAATAGATACAGTAGATAGAGAAAAAAAAATTGATGGATAAAACAAATAATTGAACAAACTAATGAATGGATGGATGACTAGAATGAACAAATGAACAACCAATTTATGAATGTATAAACCACTGACAGGCACACAGAAAGATACAGAGAGACAGACAGATAGATGTGGCCCCTCATTCTAAAATTCATCACAGAGAATGAGAAAGCCAGTCCACTAAAACTTCAGCATTGTGCTTTAAAGTCATTCTGCTCCATCAAAATGAAGTGAAAACAAATTAATCTCGCTACCGCTGTCACATTACTTCTAACTACTAAAACATAAGGCCATTGAGCAATAAATTGAATAATTTGATGATCAAGATCGGTGTCACCTTGCTTTAGACGTTAATTAAAATGACAAATGTTTGGGTTAGGGAGCTGCTGTGGAGTTACAGCTCTATCTGTCTCATTATCAGAGTTTTAATATGCTAACAGACGACATTGGCAGAATGACGAAGCTATTCACGCAGGCATCAGATCTGACTATAGCGCTGTCCCAGGCTGACGATGGCCCGTGTCGAAATTGGAGCTTCATTTCCTCCCTCTTGAGCTACATTAAGTCCTGCGCTTCGGAGAGCACGTCTCTCTCAAAGAGATGATAGATGTTATAGCTCTTTATAGAAGAGTGGCAGACTGGAGCAGTCAATAGATGTCCTAAAGGCACAACGGAGATAAGCTCTCAGAGATAAGTGAGCGCTATTATATAAACACCAAAGCAAACATATCAACAGCCTGTGAGAGCAGGTGGAAGTTTGGAAGTCTCAAATCAGAAATGCATGTATAAAGTGAATTAAATATATAAAAATGATATATAAAATGTGTTTTCCATTACCACTTTACAACATTCAAACACTATTTAGCAATATGTATGAGGAATTAAGTTAAATAATAACAATCATAATCAATCAGATCTGTTTGTATGAAGTTTTAAAAAAAGAAAATACAATGTTCAACATCAGGAGAGATCCGTTTTTTAATGAATGAACGTCATTTCCAACCACAATTAATAAAAACATACATTAAAACCCTTTAGAACCCTTTTAAAAAGCTAAAGAAAAATTTTTACAAGATTTTATATAAAAATTTGAAGAAATGACATCAGATCTTTATTGAATAACGCTAATATATACTGACATCTGGCTGTGGATCCCAGATGTAAGAGCAACAAATAATAACTTGATTTTTAGATGACCGTTCGGAAAAGTAGCAGAAGGTCGATTTTTCCTATGAATTATCTATTAAATACTGCAGAAAATCTATCGCAACCCGAATGGACCCAAAATTCTCACAGATATCAGTCAAGTTTGGTGAAGGAAAAATCATGGTTTGGGGTTACACTCAGTATGGGGGATTGCGAGAGATCTGCAGAGTGGATGGCAACATCAACAGCCTGAGGTATCAAGACACTTGTGCTGCCCATTACATTACAAACCACAAGAGAGGGCAAATCCTTCAGCAGGATAGTGCTCCTTCTCATACTTCAGCCTCCACAGCAAAGTTCCAGAATTAAAAAAAGGTCAAGCTGCTCCAGGATTGGCCAGCCCAGTCACCAGACATGAACGTCATTGAGCATGTCTGGCGTAAGATGAAGGAGAAGGCATTAAAGATGAATCCAAAGAATCTTGATGAACTCTGTGAGTCCTGCACGAACACTTTCTTTGGCACTCCAGATGACTTTACCAATAAGTTATTTGAGTCATTGCAGAGATGTATGGATGCAGTCGTCCAAGCTCATGGGAGTCATACACAATATTCATTATTTTTCCGGTACTCCATGACTTTATTCAATCTAAGCAAAGTCAGACCTTACTGTCCTAATTAAGTAATTAAAAAAGTCTTTCTTAAGCCACTTCTGAAACCAAATTATCAGCTAGAAGTCAAGTTATCATTTGTTGTTCTTAAAACTTGGAATGACAATTACTGTTAAAGTACTGTACAGTTACTACTACAAAAGTAAACATGAATATCAGTGAATTTTCAGATACGTTTGTATAAGGGTTTAAACTTTTTGTGCTCTACAGTGCTTTGTTTACTTTCTTTGTGTGTTGTTTGCTAAAGCTGTTGAGCTGAGCCCCCAAGGGCCACCGTAGTTCTTATTTTAAAAGGCCAATGTCAATTTGGAGAATTCAATTAACTTCAAAATGAGGGCTGCCGAAATGGATTTAAGCCGCAATGAGTTGGCAAACAGGGATTGGCGTCAAACAACACGAGCCTCGCTGGGGATATACTGAGATTTCACATCAGGCGATGGAAATAAGTGCCTTACTCAGCGAAGAATCAACAAGGTCACACAGCGAGGAATTCTGGCCTGCAAATAAGCAAAAAAACTATACAGAAAACTTCTGAGGCGGAATAACTGTAATACTGCAGAAGGGAGAGAATTTGTCAGGTTCTCTCCTATGACTGAGAAGGATCGCAGCTGTGACCTCATATCATTGTTTGACTCGTTTTCGGTTTTGTGTGTGTTAAACTAGGCGTAAAGCAGCAAAATACATCCAGACGTGAGCTCCCTGTCAAACACCTGAATCAGAAACGAGTGCCGACTGCAGTAAACGCAAGCTGATTTCAACAGAGTATGGTTTATTCTGCAGTTTGGAAAGTTTCTGAAAAGTAATAATATCATCATTTTCATTGTTTGCCCTTTACACAAGTTTAGCTCGCTCACTCCCGCCTCACCTACAATCAATCAAATCCACCCTCCCTGAGCATTGTTCAATTACATTTCCAATTATTAAGTGTTTGCAGGGAGCTTTAAACGTATACTGATGAAAACATAATGAGGCATTTATGTGATTATCAGTTTACACGCTTGGATCGTTCTGCAGGCAAATCTCCTCAGTGGCTGAAAGACTATACAATGATTTGTTACACAACCACAAAAATATCATTTTAAAATATCATTTTAAAAGGTCATATCAGTTGTCCTTCAGGGTGTACTGTTTAAGATCTGCAGTTACAAAGCTAAACAGATTTATTTGATCCAACTTAGTTCAGAATCCAAACCTAAAACACACCAATCCAAGATCACATATTACTGTTGCAAAAATACATCCTTACAGATTTGTATCAACTAAAAGGTAAGACAGTTCACCCAAAAATGACAATTTACTCACATTTACTCACCCTCAAGTGTTTCCATACTCTTATGCATTTCATTTTTCTGTTGAACGCAAAAGAACATAGGCATTTAACCTATGTTGGTCCTGGAACAACATTCCAATCAGCCAATCAGAATGAAGGGATATGTTTACAATTTATGTGAAGTTTAGGCTTACTGTTAGGTCTACATGATTATTATTCAACTATTATTCTCCTTTGATTTTAGGAATAATTTACAGTTGGGTTTAGGGGTAGGGTATAGGTATAGATGATATTTTCGAACAAAAATTATGTTCCAGGATCAACATAGATGTTAATTGAGGATCGCATCCTACATGGCAAAATCATGGTGTGCGTAAGTCAGTGGTTACAGGTTTTCAACGTTTTCCAAAATAACTTCTTTTGTGTGGCAAGGCAGTGGCGCAGTAGGTAGTGCTGTCGCCTCACAGCAAGAAGGTCGCTGAGTCGCTGGTTTGAACCTCAGCTAAGTTGCCGTTTCTGTGTGGAGTTTGCATGTTCTCCCTGCTTTTGCGTGGGTTTCCTCCAGGTGCTCCGCTTTCCCCCAGTCCAAAGACATGTGGTACAGGGGAATTGGGTAGGCTAAATTGTCTGTAGAGTATGAGCGTGAATGTGTGTGTGGATGTTTCCCAGAGATGGGTTGCGGCTGGAAGGGCATCCGCTGCGTAAAAACTTGCTGAATAAGTTGGCGGTTCATTCCGCTGTGGTGACCCCGGATTAATAAAGGGACTAAGCCGACAAGAAAATGAATGAATGACTTCTTTTGTGTTCAACAAAAAAAGGTGATGGTTGTGTAAGTAAAAATAACTGCTATGGAATATGAAACCAACTTTTACCTTATGTTCACAGTGTTATGTTACGTGATGTTCTTTATCAGTATTTCTGTCTTGTTTTTCAACAAAAAGATTGTTATGTCAATTTAAATTTACTCAATTGGAAGCTTAACGCCTTGTTTTTTTTTTTTTTGGTTTGTAAAATTGAACAAAATTAAGTCAAAACATGCTTAAAACAAATACAAGCCAAAAAGATTAAGAAACACCAGTTTCATCAAAAACGACAAATATTTCTGTAGCTCTCATTTCAAGTGATAAAGGATTAGTAAATAACCCTTCATTCATCTTTAAAACAGTTAAGATATTTTAGATGAAATCTGAGAGCTCTCTGACCCTACACAGCAGTTTTGAGATAATTAAATGGCAGTCACTGGCATTGTTATTTTGGGGGTCGTAGGCTAAAAAGTATGGGAGCCCCTGCTTTAAACCGACTTAAATGATAAAAACATATATAAATGATGTTTATAGTTAAACATTGCAATGACTCCACAAATCATGAGTGTTTTCAAACAATAAAATCTTCTTTCCATTAAACAGAAATTAGGGAACAAAATAGCAATAATTCAAGAGGGCTAATAATTTGAACTTCAACTGTATTGCACAGCCCTAAAAACACTATATAAATAAATGTGAGAAATTTTAACTGATGTGTTATCGTTCAATCACATGCGTATATCTGCATACATGCAGTGATTTAAAGCGGACTGTGGCACTGGTGCAAAAAAACAGATGCATGTAACTGATCAATGTCCTCCAAAGCATCATGCGGCTGTGAGTCTCTGGAATACAAAGTGAGTAAAGCTCAGAGCCCTCCAACACTCCATCTGCCCGCGTCCTTTAGCCTGTCATTCCCACTGTACGCAATCATCAGCCCCGTCGTAATAAGTTAGTGCTCACGCTTTATTGCAGCCCGTTGTTTTGTGCATAAACCCCTGGCTTACAGAGGAGACCTTGTAAAACCCTGTTCATTTGCTGGGTCACCTTGATGCTTTTATTTTTCTCGTCACTTACACTGCTTCTGTCTTATTATGTCCTGCGCCTTCTTCCATCCACATTTTGTCATTTTGCATAAAAGTTATTCCTGTTACGTGGACTGTTTTCATGACTGTTTTATTCACTGTTTACTGTAAAGTTCACTCAGAAATGAAAATTCTGCCTTTGGTTTAACCACTAAACCATTTTGTTTACCACTGAGTTCCTGTGAAAAGAAAAAAAATATTCTTTTGTGTTATACAGAAGAAATTCAATGATATACATTGAAGAAAACATATAAATGTTTTTGAGAACTAGTCAACAAAACCTTACAATTTTTTAAATAAAAAGCATACATTAAAAAGAATTCCGCAAAATTGTTGCAAAATGTTTATAAGAGTTGAATTTAAACAAACAAATAATATTTAGTAATGTTCAACTCGATTTGTTTTTTTAAATACAGCCCAAATAAATTGTTTACAACCACTTAACTTAAAAAAAAGTAAGAAAATCCAAGGAATCATCTTGGAATCCTTTTTTTTAGTGTGTTAGTTAGTTTTCAGTGATCAAAAAGATCATCATTTAAAAAATAAAAAGAAAATCACCAGATTTGAATGAAATGTTATTTTTTTGGTCTGTTCAGGTTTTTGTCTGATTATAACTTTACCTTTAATTTTTCCTTATTTCACAAAAGTCCAAATATATGCATATGCTTACAATAAACCATCTTGTTATAAAATATTTCATTTAATAAATACTTGTATGTTGAGTTTTGTACTATAGCTTTATAGATGCTTACTGATCTTGTATTGAATTGTATTATATAATAATAATAATAATAATAATAATAATAATAATAATAATATATAATATTATATATTATATTATACATTAATATTATATTATGTTATAGTTATGATCACCAGTAGTGTTGCCCTTGCAGGCTGCTGGAGAACACTCACATATCAACTGCACTACAGATCCCATCATGCACTTCACGCTCTCACCTGGCCCTGATTGCAAACACACAGCTGAATCTTGCGAAATCTGATTACCAGGACTATAAATACATCTCACTGACTCACACACACACACACACACACACACACATTGCTGAGTCTTGTTTTCTGTAAGCATTATTTCTTGTCTAGCCTTCTTGTGCTTTTGACCTGTTTATTGTTTATCATGTTTGCCAACTGCACCGATCTCTTGCCTGCTTTTGACCATGGTTTTTGGATGCTCCAGTTTGTACCCGTTTTGACCGTTGCCTGCCTGAAATTCTCTTAAATAAACAGCATGTGGATAGTCAATTATTTTATTCCCTGAATCATTACTATTATATTATATTATATTATATTATATTATATTATATTATATTATATTATATTATATTATATTATATTATATTATATTGTATTTGCTGACTTCTAGGTGACTAATATTTTATCTCTCTAAAAGTGAGTTCACCAGCATGGACCACACCACACTTTAAGCTGGACTTTATTGTAAGGATGAAAAGGGGTGGTAAGGGAACAGTAGGATGAAGGGGAATGGAAGAGGAAAAATAATGAATAAGTAGGTAGGTTGATCAGGTGCCATACAATGATACCCAGAGACTGAGACTGAGTGGGGATACTGTCTCTGTAATATTTTGGTAGAGTCATTAACTTCCCGGTTTAACCTAGGAGGGAGGAGAGGGTTATACGGTTTGTTAATAGGAAGCAAGAAAATAGAGGGTGGGTGGGTTTAAGAAAACAAGAGCAACAATGCTAGAGGCCTTGTCTGCAATAAACCAGTTTTAGGGAGTAGGTGATAGGTTAAGAAGGCAAAGTAAGGCGTGGTCCTACTGCTGAACGTCTTTTAACAAGTTAACTTCATTATGACTGATATGTCTAGCAGATTTTTTTTTTCTCACAGAGCAAATATTTTAAAACAGAAAGAAACATATAAAAATAAAAGACATAAAAGACATTATTAACCATTTAACCAATATAACTGATATATTCAATATATTGAACAAAACTAAGTTTGATTTTAACTTATAATTTCAACATGTTCCCAAATTTCACTTTACATTATGTTCTTATTTTCCTTCTATTTATTTATTTATTTATTTAAATTAGTTTTTTACTAAATCACTTTATTGTTATTTTAGTGGTAACAATCAAAAGCCATCTTTCTGAAACAAGTAACTATACTTGGTAAAAAAAAAAATAGGATTTTTTTTTTAATTGCCACACAATTATATGAACAATTGTAGAATTGTGTTCTTAATTTTCTTTTATTGTTGTTGTATACATCTTCATCATTTTTAATACACCAAGAAAAACTGAATAACATAATAATAATAATTTACACACTCTCTACAAAAACATAAATGCCTTGATGGTCACAATCTAAAGTGCATGTCTGTTTTGTGAAGCAGAGATCATGTTGAATGCCATATGCCCGACAGATTAAAGCCTTTACCAATAGCAAAATTATTATTCTTTTTTTTTTATTCTCCTCACTGTGTCTGCAGTGCAGGTGTGTGATTGTCCAGCTAGAAACAGTGATTCTGACGGCTTTTTTCCTGAGTTTGGCTAACACTGAACGAGCACACAATGACAGGTTCTTCAGGTAATCAAAGCTATGCAGATCCACCAGTCTGATCTATTATGCTGCTTAATCGCTGACTATGAGTTATTAGCATAATCACAATACATATATTCAGCATGGAGGACAAAAAGGAGGCTCTTTGAACATAAATAGACCTAGAGAAAAGATCCTGGAGGCATCTGATTGTGTTTTTAGTCCTGTGAGGCCTTTTGTCTAAGTGTCTTTTCTTAAGAATGTAGAATATAATATCAGGAATATGCTCTGATTAACTCTGCTCATCAAAAGGGTTATTATAGGCAACATGGTTAATATGGCAAAAATGTATATAACTAAAACAAAGCAGAAAAAAAACATACAAAGAAAACACAAAAAAAAACACAGAAAAACAAAACAAATACAAAATAATGATTCATTTAGTTTGACTTGATGTACAAAAATAATTAAACTAATGACACTTTAAAAATATGAATAAAATGGCAACACAACTAAAACATTGTAAAGATAACCATATATCTAATTCTAATTATATAATGTATGACATACAATTATGTATTTATTCAAAGTTAATTATTTAACATTCTTTTAAGTTATTTATTTATTTATTTTTCAATTCTTGCTTGCAACACAATTAAAAAAAAAGTTGGGACAGTAAAGCATTTACTGCTTTGTAATTTCCCCCTTTCTTTTCACTACACTAAAAAGACATTTAGGGACTGAAGATACCAAGTGAGGAAGGGTTTCAGGTGTAATTTTATCCCATTCTTCCAGCAAACAAGTCTTAAGGTAGGCAATAGTATGGGGTCTTCGTCGTCACATTTTGAGCTTCAAAATGCACCACATATTCTTTACTGGGGACAGCTCGGGACTGCAGCCAAGTCAGTCAAGTACCTGTATCCTCTTCCTCCGCCGCCAGGACTTTGTGATATGTGCAGAATGGGGTTTTGCATTGTCATGTTAAAATTTGCATGACAGCACCAGAAAAACAATGCAGCATATTGTGCTCCAAAATCTCTATGTACTTTTTAGCATTAATGGTGCCACCACAGAAGTGCAAGTTACCATTGCCAAGAGAAGTGACAAAACTTCACACCATAATAATAATTTCTCACCTTTATATAGAGCTTTTTTAGACACTCAAAGCACTTTACACAATGGGGGAATCTCCTCATCTACCACCAGTGTGATAGCATCCACCTGGATGAAGCACATCAGACCGCACATCACACACCAGCCAATTGTTGGAAAGTAGACATGAAAGAGGCCAGTGGGCAAATTGGGCCAGGATGCCCGACTCTTTTTTAGAAGGACAAGGATTTTTAATGCCCACAGAGAGTCACTCACGTAGCAGTACAGAGTCCTGTTCAATATACTGGGACATTAGGACAGCAGGTTGAGCACCCCCTGCTGGCCTCACTAACACCACTTCCAACAGCAACCTAGCTTTCCCATGTGGTCTCCCATCCAGGTACTGACCAGGCACAGCCCTGCTTAGTTTCAGTGGGCGACCATGTGAGAGTTGCAGAGAGTTAGCTGCCGGCGTACCATGACAGACTCTGGATTTTGGACCCGTTGCTGGTAACTGTCTGGATATTCCTTTTCTTCTTTGTTCCAGCGCACACGGCGTCCATTTCTGCCAAACACTTCTCCGCCAAAAAAAACCCTGATATATTGATTCATCTGACCACAGTACACTTTCCACTGTGTAATGGTCCATACCAGATGCCTCCGAGCCCAAAGAAGATGATGGTGCTTCTGGACACTGTTAACATAAGGCTTCCTTTTGACACAGTACAGTTTTAACGGGCATTTGTGGATGTAACTACATATTGTGGTACTTGAAAAAAGTAGTCCTGAGCCCATGTGATAATGTCACTTATAGATTCTTGAAGTAGTGGCACCTGAGAGATGGGAGATCATAGTTGTTCAGCTTAGGCTTGTGCCCTTGTCATTTACGCACTGAAATTCTTCCATATTCCTTGAATATTTTAATAATGCTATGCCCTGTTGAAGGTGAAATACCCAAATGTCTTCCCATCTTTCTTTGAGCAACATTGCTTTTAGACATTTTAATAATTTTCTAATGTATTTGTTGCCAAACTGGCAATCATCTGCCCATCTTTACTCCTAAAGGACTAGACCTTTCTTGGATGCTGCTTTTGTACCTAACCATAATTACAATCACCTGTTGACATCACCTGTTTCAAATCACATCGTTATTTAACCAATTTACCTGATTATTAGCCCTAAATTTCTCCTGTCCCAACTTTTTTGGAATGTATTGCAGGTCTGAATGACAAGAGATGATGCATATTTACAAATGAAATGAAGTTGACCAGACAAAACATGAAATATTTTGTGTTCATATTGTCTGCAATGAAATACAAGTCAAAGTAAATTTGGAAATCACTATTTTCTTTTTTTATTTGCATTTTCCATACTGTCAAAACTTGTTCTGATTTGTCGTTGTATTAATAATGAAGAATTTAAATAACATGTTTAGAACTTAAACCATTTTCTGTCTATTTCCTCACACTATCAAAGATTTTTATAAATTATTTTTTTTCACATTTACTGACTTGACAACCCAAATGAACACAAATATGTTACATTATTGATTCATGTTACGAGTTATAAAAAAAACATACTGAATATTATGAATTAGCTTTATAGGTTCTTGTAAACAAAACAACTCTATAATGATGGTAAACAGGCCACTGCTATAAACAGTCTGAAGCACTGGGGATGTGCCGAGGGCTCTTTAAAATCAGCTTCACAATATCGCCCACTCTTCTAACACTGTTGAACCCAAACAAGAGAGAAGATCCTGGTCAAATATAGAAACAAAAGTGCTCACCTTTGCTGATGTTGATGCTCCCTGGTCCAGAGAGATACTAAAAGAGGGAGAGTAAATATAGAGAAATCAATAACATATATAAGCTCTATAACATCCACACACACTCACAAAGACAAACACAAGTTTTAGTTTCAAATATTTTTTCAGGTCTAGATAACTTTTGCAGATGAATAGTCATTTAAAAAATAAAATATAATATAGTATCATTTTATTAAAGGACAGTGGGCTCTTTTCAAAGCAGAATGATCTGAAGAGCGCAGTTTTTAATGGTAGTGCTGATTGTTTTATTTTATTCCTTTTTGTTATTTAATTACTTTTTGTTGCTTCATTCTGTCATGTCAATTTATTTTGTTGTTTTGATTATTTTGTTGTTTTGTTCTGTTGTTTGTTTCTTTTTGTCAATAGTTTTGCCGTTTCATTTTGTCATTTGTGGTCATTTTGTAGTTTTTTGTTTTCTCATTTAATTTTGTTGATTCGTTTCATTGTGTAATTTAATTTCTTTTTGCCATTTCTTTTCATTTTATCACTTCATTTTTTGTTTCATCTGTTTTAGTTGCTTTGTTTCGTTGTTTTGTTTATTTCTGTCATTTTGTTTCTTTTTGTTTTGGAGTTTTATTTCTTTTCGCTTTGTCATTTTGTCATTTAATTTTTTTGTTTCATTTTGTGTCGCTTGTCCTTTTGTTTAATTTTTTTCGCTCCATTACGTTGTTTTGTTTCTTTTTGTTGCTTCATTTCGTTGTTTCGTTTAATTTTATAATTTTTTTCTTTTCATTTTGTAAATTCTTTTTTTCGACTTTCTCAATTCATAGTTTCATTTTGTCATTTTGTTTAATTTTGTCATGTCATCACGTTGTTTTGTTTCTTTTTGTCGCTTTATTTGGTTGATTCGTTTCATTTTGTCATATTGTTTTTTTGGTTTGTTGTTTCGTTTGTTTTTGCTTTGTCATTTTGTTATTTTGATTTGTTGTTTCATTTTGTCATTTTGTTTTCTTTTGTCTTTTGGTTTCATTTTGACACTACGTTATGTTGTTTTGTTTCTTTTTGTCACTTCTTTTGGTTGTTTCATGTCATTTTGTCATTTCATTGTGTTGTATTGTTTTGTAGTTTAGTTTCTTTTGCTTTGTCATTTCATTTCGTTTTGTCATTTAATTTCGTCTTGTCTTGTTTCGTTTCATTTCATATTTAATTTTCAGGAAAAATGCACATGCTGTCATGGCAATGCTAATAAAATGATGCCTCTAAACTTATTCACTATCAATAAAATTTTGGTCTCAATAATATGTTTATCTAAATTGGTTTGTGCTTTTAAATCAAGAATAATTTAGGTTAGTTACTGAAAACTCAACAAAACAAACTTACTAAAAACAAAAATCAAAATTACTTTACATACTTAACAAAATAAAAAATAATCATTACAAAATATTTTCTGGATTTAATTTTTAATTTAAGTCAAGTGCATTTTCAGTTTTGAGTCCAGAATTTCCATTTTGGTGCATCTCAAATGACAACTTTATAAAGTACTTGCAAATTTCTCAGTAATCACAAATTAAGCAAGTAACACTAGGTTAAACATCAAACTTTGAAGCATAAATACTGAAATAGTATTTTCTTGTCTAGTTTACTTTAATAAACTATATTTGCAATGTTTGTTCTTTTGTTATACGGTGTGATTCTCTGTTCAAATGTGTTTATATATTGACCACTGAACTGTAAAAATCAACAATCATTCCACACAACTGATTTCCTACACATTGTACTGCTACAGTAGCTTCATTTCTCTCCTATTACAGCCAGTTCTGCAACTTTTCAGTATAAAAAAAACTGTTACTGCAACTTATCAAGCTGTCAATTTTCAAACTGACAGTTACAAACACTTCCTCCTGCCGGTTCTGTCCTTGGCTTTGACTGGAGCTCGCAGCCTCGACCACCGCAAGCTGGATAATAAGCTTTTTTATAAAATGCCACCTTGCATTTTTCCCCTGGCATGAGAGCAGAGCGTCGGCTCACCTCATCAGCTCACCTCCATTAAAGTGAAGATCTGAGCACTCACACACACACATTTATACTCTCCAAGCAGGCCACAAAAAAGCAGCAGTGTCTGGAATAATCCCATCAACAGACTCTACGATTTACAGTCCTAGCAAATGCTTTGCAAAGATGCTGATATTCAGAACAGTCATTAAGGCTCAGCTATCGTATAATCTCCTCTTCAAACAGTAAATTAAAACCAAGCCTAATAGATTCACCTCAAGCCTAATTGAATTACTTTGGCTTAACAGTACAGTACATAGCTTTTTGTATTTATTAGAAAAAAGCAACATTTAGTCACACTAATATGACATAATTTGCTATTTAAAGTACCTGTGAAATCAAAATCAAAGTTTTTTTTTGTTTGTTTTTTTAAAATGCAGGTTGCGTACAATGATTGTATGAGGATTTGCTTAAAAAACCTAGATAGTGCGGTGAAAGCAATTTATTTTGTAAAGTAAAAATGAGCAAATGTATGCGCCAGGGGTTCATTCTTCATATTTGGATTACTCAGTTAGCTGGATTTCATTATTGACGATTTGACACGATCCAGGACCATTTAATTGTTTAAAAGTGGTGGGCTGTTATTGGCGTTAACGCAAGACTCTTATAGCATGATGAAAAATCATCGCCGTTAATCTATTCTCAAAGTTGGGTTGGGAGTTGGATCTGTTCTACGCAAGCTATGATGACTTTCACCTTTATGTTTAAGGGCAAATCTATACCTGACCGGTGAGCCGTCTGACAATAAAGTGCTCTTCTGAATCATATCAGCAGGACGCCCTTCTGGATCTTTCACTTACTTCGAAGACACTACTGACAACGCTTACATGGACATCTGTAATATAGTTATTTGCCTTACACAATAATATAATTAAGGTGCTTACGGAAAGTGCTTTCAAGTAAGAGTTTTCAGTAATTCTGAGTGACTATAACTGCAGTTCAGCAGTTTCACATTTACTCATGAACATTTCATTCATGCCCTCGTGACAAACCGGGGAATTAGACGCAAATAAGGAGTAAGGACTGGTGGAAGCGTGTTATGGAATTTAATAACGCTAGCCAAATGGAAAGTAAAACTTTCGTATTTCACTATGTGTGTGTGACCTCCTTTACTGACAGCCGTGTGTGTGGATCTTGTCGAAAAATATGACGAAAAGTCTTACATGACGTAATAGTTTGATTGCAGTGTTTTCTTCAATAATGCCACTCCATATGCATACTCCACATGGCTTAATTCCATTTCTGTTTAGTTCAGTTATGACTTTAGTCAGAATGAGGTAATCAAAAAAAAAATTATAATTTAATAAAATAAAATAAAACTTCAAGCTTATGTAGGTCTACAGTTCAAAATTCATGTTTAACTGAATAAACATTTAGTAAACATCTTATTAAACATAAATTATTTTCATCACCAATTATCATAGTAGAACAGTTTCCTCAAGCAGTTTGTGATGTATTTTGGAAACAAAAGATGACCCCCTGGTCTAATGGGCTACCTAGCTTGAGAAACTCGTTCTTAAAGACTTCTATTTAGTCATTTCACCCTTATTTGGGTAGCAAACATATCCTGAATGCCTTCGGCAGAATTCAAAAGAGCCAGTTTAATATCGATTAATCTAGATTAATTCCAAGATTACAGTGAGATTAATCTAGATTAATAGATTAATCTAGATTATATATATATATATATATATATATATATATATATATATATATATATATATATATATATATATATATATATATATATATATATATATGCATGCCCAGTAGGGCATGATTCTGGCTAAAACGTGAATTACGAATAATTTTGCTTAAAATCAAGATCATGATTTTCTCACGATTCCATAGATGTAAAATAAAGGTTAATATGAGTAGGCTTTTGTTATTGTTAATTCTCAAACATATTGTCACCTTGGAATTATAAGGTTTTCTGCGTTCTGAATGATTTTGAGATAATGAGCTTCAAAGTTTTTGCATCCCACATTTTTTTTTTAAGTCTTAAAATGTAAACAACTTATAAAAAGCATTCCATATTGCAAATAAGTTGTATACATATAATTATTTGTTTATTAATTACGTTTATTAATATGGATTTTTTAGATACAAACGTGCACTATTTAAGGTATCAGCTTTGGTACAATTTGTGTATGATAATAGACATGCACATTGTCTATTTACAACCCAAGCTCATTCTGGAAATGTAGCCCCGCAGACGATTCTGGAGACTGCGATTTTGTCCGGAGGTATGAATGGGCGCATTTAGTTTTTCTCGAGCAAACGCTATGGGGCGGTGTGACGCCGCTCCGCTCCTCCTCTTCGTGCTCGCCTCCGTGTAGAGGGCTTTCCCGCTGTAACCAGTTTGTCCGCTTAGCTCACAGCATTATGTCGGCGGAGCGGAGGTCCGGAGGAGGAGGAGCCGGCCACGGGGATGACCGGGATCGAGTCCGGGGAAGAGGGGTTCCAGAAATCAGGTAAGATGAAAAACAGAGTCCAAAAAATAAGGGCGAGAACGCGGCGAGATTTGAAAATGCAGTCAAAATCAAAGACAAGGGCTTTTGCTTTTTTTTTCTGGACGGCTTTTGCAAATCGTCGCTTGGGTTTAGGGAAGGAGGAGGAGGGCGGCTGGGTTGGCTGATTGGCCGGCCGCCCTGTTGATCGTTCAATCGTTCAGCCAGTCAGTCGGACGGACGGTTACTCCACAGCGGCCCCTGGCGACTTTTCACGCGAGAGCAGCGCGGGCGCGAACGGCGCGTGCTCCCAAGAGGCGTTCGAGACACGAAAAAGCGCGCACAGCGGCCTCTCGCGGATCCGCGAAAACAAAAACTGCTTGAATACGTACCTCCCGGGACGTATTTCGCGGTCTGCAGAAACGTCCGCAGGGCTATGTTTCCACAAAAAAACCCAGGTTGTCTATTTAACTGTTTTTTTAAAGAAATAATAATTTATGCAGTCATGCATATGTTTTGACAGCTGATATGTCGGTGACTTCATGCTTCGCAAATGTTGCAGACGCCTTTACCAATATCAAAAGCTTTTAGATGCTAAATTAAAGCCAGTTATTCCTTACACTAATTAGGAAATTTAAATATGGGCTACTATAAAAAAATCCATACTAAATGTAAATAAAAGTGTACACATAAAAGTGTAAAGCCTGCAGCCCACAACAAAGGTGGAAAGTTATTGTGCATCATATTTAACAAACCATTTACTATAAATTTAATGTCATTTTGCTCATGGATAGTTTAATATTAATCAGATGATGTCATTACGCTGCTGTGCTGTGCCAATCGTTGAATTGCTGATCATGATTTCGAGGATCGATAGATCTGTCCTTCACAACACACGCAGCGATCTCAGATCAGTTCATCCAGACATTTAAATCTGATTCACGAACTTGTTTAAAGAAAAAAATTAGTCAGAGATCATTTATCAAGATTAAAAGATCCAGGATCTGCCAAATCATCATAAATAATTAAGCGCTCTATGAAAAACGGACCATAAGGACAATAAGGCCTATATTTTCAATGTTGAATTGACAGTTTCAGTACTTTTCACCCACCCTTTTTCACCCTCAAATATTTCCCAAATGATGTTTAACACAATAAGGAATTTCTCATAGTATTTTAGATAATATTTTTTCTTCTGGAGAAAGTCTCATTTGTTTTATTTCAGCCAGAATAAAAGCATTTTTTAATAAAAAAAAACTAACATTTTAAGGTCATTATTATTAGCCCCATTAAGCAATATTTCTTTTGATTGTCTGCAGAACAAAACAGTTATACAATGACTTGCCTAATTAATTAACCTAAGAATGCATACCTCTGAGGTGTAGCATAAGTTTGGGATGTTTTTCTCACTCACCCAGTGACGCTGCTGCTGGCCGAGCTGTCAGAAATCTGTGAACTGGCGATCCACTTGGTTTCTCCCACTACAGTTCTGGTGTGCGGCAGCCGTCCCACGTCCTTCACCGTCATCATGAGGTGGTGTGAAGACTTCAGCACTCGGACCGCTTCATCATGTGGGATGCTGAGGAAACTCCGTCCGTTCACCTCCAGGATCTGATCTCCCACCTGTGGACAGGACGGGGGACACACAGGAGAAGGTGTGTGGGCTGGTGAAGGCAGAGCGGGACGGGATGAGGCTGGAGACGGGACGGTCTGGGCATCCAGAAGGCGAATAGAGTGGTTTGATCAGGTCAAATTTGTGGAAGGTTTTGATGAGATAAACAGAGAGTCAATTATGATGATGGACGGAAAAGAAAACAGCCAGAGACAAACTCGTCATAAATATGCATGAGAAGCTGATGAAGAGAATACAGAAAAATTCAGAAATATGCCTGCTGCAAAATAATAACTGGTGTTGAAATGGATAAACTGTAGTCTAATGTTTCAAACGCAAACGTTAGGAGAATATACAATGGGGAAAATAAGTACACTTCATGATTTTATGGGAATAATATTTTCTAAAGGAGCTGTTGACATGGAATGAAACCAGATTTTGGTAAAAACCCAAACAATACAAACGTAAAAATCAAACAAAACAAAAAGAAATCTGTAAAAAAAAAAATAGTTACATTTAATAACAGTGGAATGACACAAAGAGAGAAAGTCCTGAACTGCTAAAATGTATTTAATACTTTATATAAAAGCCTTTTTTTCTGATAACAGCATAAAGATGCCTGTCATTTGGAGAATGAAGTCACATGAATTGCTCAGGTGTGATTTCTTTTCACAGACTTCTACAGTGTGTAAATGTCTTGATGGTTCTGTGGGTCTCGTTGATCAAATTTAGCTTTATTTTGTATTTTCTATTGGAATTAAGTCAGGTCATTGGCTGAGCAATTTTACAGCTTGATTTTCTTTCTCTGAAAGCATTTAAGACTTTTCTCGGCTGTGTTTTAGATCATAGTAATGCTGAATTGTCCACCCTAGTTTCAACTTTCATCTGTAGATGTTGGAGTGAAGCAGCTAATATTCATTTACAATGACAATGGGTTGCTAAATAATTACTGAGAGTTTTTAGCTGCTGTCTGGGCTTTCACTGCCTTTCTAAACCTCCCTTTCTTCATATGTTCAATCATTTTTACCTGTATCGCTTAGTTTTAGAACACATGACTTTATTTGTATACTTATTAGTTTAGTTTTTTTGGTTGACATCAACATTCAGTAAAAACAGCACCTTTAAAAATATGTTTTTTTTTAGAAAAATTATGACATGCTCAATACTTATTTTCCCTGCTGTATGGAAACAGCACTTTAAGAAACTTCTAAAGAAAATAATCTGACCAATGTACTTTTTCAATATGTACAAATACTCAGAAATTATTTGTACAGGTGTTTATGAATGTATTTATAAAAGTACATATGCATATTTTTTTATTTGGATGTATGTTTTTTTATTTGTTAGTTTACTTATACTGTTTGGGTTTTTAAGACTAGCCTGCAGCTCTGCGCAAGAAGTTTGGCCAGAGGAGAAATGGTCATGCCCAACTAAGCCTGGTTTCTCTCAAGATTTTTTTTTTGCCACTAGGTTGCTTCGTTTTGGGACTTATGGAGCTGCGCATTGATGGATTTGCTCTTTAGTGTTTGAGCTTTCAGCAGTGAAAATGAAACCACACTTAACGGAACTCTGAAATCTGGACTGACACAATTTCAATGTACTAGAACTTCTATGTTAAGCTGCTTTGACACAATCTACATTGTCAATCAATCATCAATCATTGATGGAAAATCAACCTGCATTTATTAAAAACATAAATGTAAACTGCAATAGAGCTGAAAATATAATATGAAAACTTACATGAATCAAAAGTTACTATAGCAACTACAGTTGGTGAAAGAACAGAGTTAACTAAATAAATAACTTCATGTAGGAGTGTTAAAAATTACTAAAGCTAAACCAGTAATACAAGCAGCTGATGTACATGTCTAAAATAAAATGAAAAAGAATGCTGAAAATATAAAAACAAAAGCTAATTTCATTCATTTTCCTTCAGCTTAGTCCCATTATTTATCAGGAGTCACCACACTATTCTGGCATTTGTTTTATGCAGCGGACACTCTTCCAGCCACCAGCCAGTACTGGGAAAAAATGCTAATTTTGTATTATTCAAATTTAATACATATTTATGATAAAACTATATTTATTATAAATAAAAATATTCTGCATAAAAGATTATTCCAGAGCTTTCCTATAATTTATTTTCTTCTGGAGAAATTCTTATTTGTTTAATTTCAGATTTTATTTTATTTTTTATTTTTTCATTTTTAGAAACCATTTTAGTGTTATTATAATTATTATTAACATATTATCAGCCCACTTAAGCAATATGTTTTGCTTAAAAAGCTTATTTTATATTATTACATTTGCAACAATACTTATTATATCTTAATATTATATTAAGATTCCTCTTTTTCATAATAAAAATATATTGTTTTTGAAGTTCAATAAGTGACTTAATATATCAGTGTAAAACATTTAAATGCACCGAACACCAACATGCACTTAATCTAGGAAAAAACAACAACATTTGAATAAACAAATAATAATAAAGCAAAAACCAGAGAGAATTTATTTCTTTATTTTTAGTCCTCTGCATGTTTCTGAAACCAAAAGATTCATTTTAGATGGCAAGCATGTAGTTCTGCTTTTAATATAAGTGCAATACATCTTAATTCAGCTTCATTTCTCAATATGGGATGAAAAACTGTACAGTTTTAGAAAAAAAGACATGCTGTAGCTTCAGTTTAATCCTGTGCTACAAAAGTGGTCCATATACATGGCTCAGACAGTTTTTCCTCATCTCCCCCATTTATCCTCCCACTCGCTGATCTTCTCTTCATCTTTTTCCCTCAGCTTGTCACACATTTATCTCCCTCAACGTTTCCTCTTTTGTCAGTCCGACTCTGCGTACAATATTTCCATTTCTGAAGCTCTTACTATGGGATTAAGAGGGTAAAAAATAACTAATAGTTCCACAGTTGACTGATTACATTAAGAATTGCTAACTTTTTTGTACTCCAAGTTTTCTAAAATGTTATATTTAAATATGCATGAATAAACAGGGTGGCACGGTGGCTTGGTGGTTAGCACTGTCGCCTCACAGCAAGAAGGTTGCTGGTTCAAGGCGTTGTGTGTGTGAATGTGAGATTGTATAGGTGTTTTCCAGTACTGGGTTGGAGCTGGAGGGGCATCCGCTGTTTAAAAATGGAATAGTTGGTGGTTAGTTCTGCTGTGGCGACCTCTGATGAAGGACTAAGAATAAGGAAAATGAATGAATGAATAAATAAGAATAATAAGGACTCTAATTAAAAGTGTGTTAAATTGCATACATTTCTAATGCTAAAATCTGAACACAGGATAAAGTATGTGGTAAAATACTGCGAAAAGCTAAAAAAATAATAATACAATGACAATCTGTTGTAGAATAAAATGTAGAAATCTTTCGAATTTATAAATGAATCCACTTATAAAGTTTTATATGACAAATAGGCCGTGAATTGCTTTTATTTTGGTAAAAGAAATAGTTAGAAGTCTGATGTTTAAAAATATGAAGGGTCACTTACTCTCAACACAGTTTTTTCCTACTTTTTACAAAGTACCGTAAAATGTCCTACAGTATGTTGTAAAAACAACTCTAATAAATAGAGTACATAATATACAAATAGAGTGAGAGTAAATTGCCTTTCATTGTAGGACATTTATTTTCATGCCATTTATTTTATATGAAATTATGAATATTATATTTTTTCTACATGACTTGTCAATCTTGTCGAAGGACAACAAAATGTATTTTTATAAGGGTTCCGAAAAAGTTCAATATGTAAAACATTGAGGCAAAACTTAACTGTAAACATAATGGGCTTCGCAAGGGTGTTCAGTCACATGATCTTTAATGGCGTACTTTACTTATTACTATTTAAAAAAAAATTGCAGATTTAAAAATAGCATACAGTGTCACACAAAAATGTATCAAATTCTTTTGTTTTTAAAAAACAAACGACTGCAACTTACTAAAATTGCCACTTGTATAATAAGGCCTGAGGTATTTATTAATGATTTTATTTATTTATTTATTTATTTTTATTAATTAATTTCTCCTTCGGCTTAGTTCCTTATTTATCAGGGGTCACCACAGCGGAATGAACCACCATTCCAGCATATGTTTTAGGCAGCAGATGCCCTTCCAGCTGCAACCCAGTACTGGGAAACACCCGAATACACTAATTCACACACTTACTCATACACTATGGCCAATTTGATTCATCCAAATTCACCTACAGCACATGTCTTTGGACTGTGGGGAATACCGGAGCACCTGAAGGAAACCTACACAAACATGGGGAGAACATGCAAACTGCACACAGAAATGCCAACTGGCCTAGCCGGGATTGAACCAGTAACCCTCTTGCTGTGAGGTGACATTGATGACCACTGAGCCACTGTGGCGCCCTTATTTATTATTATTTTTTTATATAAGAGTTGTAATTTATTGAACTATGCTTGAGACAGTCACACCACACGACTTTCTTGAGATTTGGCTCAAAATTGTAAAAAAAAATATAATAACAGCAGTTTTTATAAAACAAACACTTATTACTCAGATAGAATTAAACAAAATAATATCTAGATATATAGTTGAGGACGTGCTGTCATTGCCTCTTACATTGTCCCACAACAACATTAAAATAGCGTAGATTAGTATACAATGCTTTATATTTATTTTTTTGGTCGTTTGACAAATTAGATTTTTTAAAGTAACACAATAGTTACTTTCCCAGGTAATTAGTTACTTTTATAATTATGTAACTCAGTTACTAACTAATTTACTATTTGTAAGAAGTAACTAGTAACTTCAACTAATTACTCTTTAAAAGGAACATGCCCAACACTGCTTATCAATGAATTTCTGAGATTTCTTTTCGGTTAGGCAAAGAATCCCCAAAAAAACCCCACCCTATTCAAAAAATAAGAGGTGCATTTTGCCTGTAGTGTCTCATCTTAAACTTGTCACAATACCAGACTGGTCTCATTTCTCTTAATCTAACTCTAATTCTGTTTTCATCACTAACCAGCTCTCTTTATGAATCAATACAGCTCTGCCTCTCTGAAGACGCTTGAGGGTAATTAAAGAGTGTTTGTGGTAATCATGTTATTAATAAATTATGCTGTTGATCAATTCGGACGTCATGCAGCTTTGTTTTCCCAAAGAACAAGAGAAGAGAGGTATTTGAAATCGATGCGGCTGATACAAGCTCTTGTTTTCCCTAGCGAAACACCGGATCATTAGTTCAGGTTTATCTGCTGCCGCTTCTTTCTTTTTTTGTCTCCGAGTATCACTCCAGAAGTGTTCAAGCACAGAGCGATGCAAGATACGGTTATTACAGGAAACACATCAAACCACACAGGAATGTAATAGAGAGCATTTCAAAAGACTTTACAGGAAGAGTTCACTGCGAAATGGATGTTCCTCCCAAACGGGATGACTTTCTGCTATGAAATGCCAAAGCAGATGTTCTTAACAATGCCCACTGCACACACTAGACTTCACAATGCATCACAGGTCCATTGGACATGCTTCAGCCATCTTTTTGTAAAACTGCAAACATGTCCTTTAACATACATTTATATTTGACTGCTGTTTCTAGTTAAAATGAATGCTATGGGGCAGTATGATGCCAACAACTTTTGGCTTTTGCCGCAACCGTATCACCCTGCAGCCCAAGACTGGCTCCTTACTGAAGCTAAGCAGGGCTGAGCCTTGTCAGTACCTGGATGGGAGACCACATGGGAACACTAGGTTGCTGTTGGAAGTGGTGAGGACAGCAGGGGACAGGATGCTTAACCTGCGGTCTATGTGAGTCCTGATGCCCCAGTATAGTGAATGGGACACTATATTGTCAGTGGACGCTGTCTTTCGGATGAGATGTTAAACCTCATTATTGTGAAACGCTTTGGGTGTATGGCCATACACGATACGTTACCAAAATGTCAGTGTTTGGTACCAATACCAGTGAAAATACATGAAATTAGTACCAAGCAAAACAAAACAAAACAAAACAAACAAACAAACAAGCACGGAAGCACGCACGCACACACACACACACGCAAACACACACAAATAAAAAAAAATTAACTTACCCACTAAAACAAGCAACATTTAAACAGTTTAAAGGGTTATAAGTCTGTTTTAATCTACTTTTCAATGTAAACATGCTTTTTATGTTAATCATCTTTTTTATGCTAACATAAAAATTCTGCTATACATCTTTATTTATTTATATTCTGTTTATTAGGACAGATAGAAAGAGCATCAATCATATTTTGTTCTTCAGAAAGTTCCTTACAATTGACATAATTCAAGTAATAAAAAATATTTAAATTTGATTTAAAAAGTAAAAAAAATTACAATTTATAATTTTGTTATTCAATTTAATTAATCTTTATTACTATAGTGCTTTGACAATGTAGCTGATGTCAAAGCAGTTTAACATAGAAGTTCTAGATTGAAACTGAATCTGTGCCAGTCCAGTTTTCAGAGTAGAAGTTCAGTTCAGTTCAGTTCAGTTCAGTTCAGTTCAGTTCAGTGTGGTTTAATTTTCACTGCTAAAAGTCCAAACACTGAAGAGCAAATCCAGTGATGCGTAGCCCCACAAGTCCTAAAACAAGCGAGGAATAAAACTTCACCAATTGATGAAAGTGAAGGAAAAATCCTTAAGAAACAAGTTTCAGTTGGGCACGATCATTTCTCCTCTGGCCAACCACTATAAACAACATAGGTCTGACATACATCTGTCTTACAGTAAATCAAGATAAATTTATCTGCGGAAGAATGTTTCAGCAAGTTAGGGCAGGGCTCACATTAACCGTCCTATCTGAGCATTTCAGCAGTGCGATGTAACTAAAATACAACACAAGCTCATTGTGAAAACGTACCCCCATCTACATTTCTGAAGAGCGTGAATTATGTAGGTACATCGGGCTGCATTTTGTCTTTATGACGAATGCTATGACGCCGCCAGTTCCTTTTCCTGCTACTGCTGACCGATTATCTCTATGTGGATGGCTCTTTCTGTTACCAGTTTGTTCAGTGGTTCGCTGCATACGTTGGCGGACTTGGGATATGTAGCGGAGTTGATTGCGATGGCAAGGTTCGAGTCTGACGAAGAACAGTTCCAGAAACCAGATAAAACAAAAGCAAAAAACAAAATAAATAAGTAAACAACAGGCTGAAAATATGGTGAAATCAACTTTTTGGTGGGTCAGTCAGTCATCAGTCGGTCGACAGCAAGCTGGCCATGTCAGGTATATTGCACCCTCTGGTGGATTTACGTAAGAAGAGGATGCACGAGAGAAATTTGCGATCATCAAAAAGCGGACACAGCGGCCTCTGGCAGATTTGCAAAAACAAAAACTGCAAGCAGAGGTACCTTTTGGAAACAAAATTCATTTGGCTATGTGTCAGAGTCATCATTTGAAACTTGTCAACGGATTGTTTTTATGTATATACAGTCATTGCTGCACATTTCAGTGAAGAACAGAACATATATTAAAACCTGGAAAACCTGGTGCCGTGTTGATTTTTTTTCCTTTTTCCAAGAACCAACTTGTTACCAAAGTACCATTTTTTTTCACAACAACTAGCCAAAATAGTGTCAATACTGGGCATAACGGTAATAAATGCATTTTTAATTATGGGGGCTGCACAGGGCTGCACGGTGGCTCAGTGGCTAGCACTGTCACCTCACAACAAGAAGGTTGCTGGGCTGAGCCCCAGCTGGGTGCTCCGGTTTCCCCTACAGCCCAAAGGCATGCACTATAGGTAATTTGAACAAACTAAATTGGCTGTAGAGAATGAGCGTGAGAGTGTATAGGTTTTTCCCAGTACTTGGTTGCGGTTGGAAGGGCATCCACTGCATAAAATATATGCCGGAATAGTTGGCGGGTCATTCCGCTGTGGCGTCTGCTGATAAAAAAAGGCACTAAGCTGATGGAAAATGAATGAATGAATGTAAACGGTGCCTTAATACATCATAAAAAACTAAGACAATGAAGCACTAGGACTAAAAACAAAGGGGTATTAATACAATGCTAATAGGATAACAAGGGGGCATAGACAATCACAAACTATGGTAACAAATGAAGGGCCCTGGCACAGGTACAAAAACACAATACAGGGAAGTAAGAATATTGGCAAAACCTGTATTTATTTTAAAGACTGAGCCAGAAAGAGAATCAGAAAGTAAAATAATCTTTAATAAATCCACCTGCAATCTAATCTCCATCATCTGTCCTGACCCGACCAAGCAGACATGCACGAGTCTGGATGAACATGGACACATCAGGAGAATATTATTATCCTGAAAAGATGAAGACAAATAATCCCCATGTTTGCTCGACAGTTCAATCTTTCCTTCTTTTCCCCAAATCCCTCCATCTCTCCTTTGCTTTGACCGCATTTAACACATCTGTAAAAGAACGATAGCGATTTATAGCCTCAAAGCAACCGCCAGTCATTCGTTTTCAATAAGAGACGTCGATTTCCGACAACATAAGAGACGACTTCATGCAAATGAGCAGCAAAGTAATGCTTTGACTGCCAATGAGAGAAAGTTGAACAGTCGACAAGAAGACTCAAAGGCCTCCAGAGGATTCATGGCTGTCAGTTCTAACGCCCTTGAGAGCGAACGAGTAAAAACGCTTGGCATTTGGAGGAACGACTGCCCTGATCACGCCACCGCTGACATTTCTCTGCTTCTCCACAGTGATGGAGGTGGAGGAAAAAGAAGTTGGAAGCAAAGAGGGATGAGGAATCGACTTGTTTTGCCCAATTGTCTCCGATATCCGGACAGCAATCACTTTTTGTTACCAGTCCAGGTCTGTGAGAGGAATAGCATCTGATCTGCTGCTACGTCAAACGTCAAAACGCGACGGGCTACTCATTCTTCATTTAGTAAAGTAGTTTAGAGGTGAAACTGGAAGATATATCTGTCTTAACACGTACAGTGTGCACTTTGTCTCCTTAAATTCCAGAAGACTTTTAGTTCAGTAGGTTGATGTAGTTCCAACTGAAAGGGAATATTGAGTAGGGGGTGGGGCTTTCTTTTTGTGCACCATTTCCTCATAGCAAACTAACTGTACCTCAGATAGCATACAAATGTGGGCCGCTTTAGCCAGTTATACGGCACTGGTGGTCTTCCTTCGGCCCAGACAAAATGAATGTGAGCCTGAAGTGGCCCACCTGTACAATGGCAAAAGGGGGGCCAAAGATTCTAATTCATATATATATAGGCCATTTAGGGCAAATATTTGGCACTTATGGCAAAATGTAATCTAATGTGGCCCATGTGAAGACTGTCAATTTAAAACAGTGCACATGTTTTAGCAATTGACTATGGTTTATACTATTTTTGCGTGTCTGTGTGTTGTGACATGTATTTATTATTATAATTTTTTTTCATTACTTTTTTTTCTGCTGCCTGTCTTGACCAGGACTCCCTGGTAGAAGAGATATTGTATCTCAATGGGACATTCCTGGTTAAACAATTAAATAAATAAATAAATAAATAAATGTGGAAAATGGTAAATTTGGCCCAAATGACCAAGGACAAATGTAAGCCACAGTTGGCAAAAAACCCAAAGTGGCTCACATGTGTAGATGCAAATGTGGCCTGGTTATCTTAGGACATATGTGGGCCACTTTTGGCAAATATTCAGCACAGTAAGCTCTGGCTAACGCGGCTGTGAGCTTAAAGTGGCCTAGAGAAGATATGGAACATGGTCCAGTTATTTTAAAACATGTGGGCCACTGTTGGTGAATATTAAGCACAGTAAGCTCTAACTAATGTGGATTTGAGCCTATAGTGGCCCAGAGAAGATATGACAATTTGGCCCAGTTATCCTAAAACAAACATGGGCCACTTTTGGCTGATATTCTGCGCAGTAAGCTCTGGCTAATGTGGATTTGAGCCTATAGTGGCCCAAAGAAGATATGGCAAATATGGCCCAGTTATCCTTAAACAAATGTGGTTCACTTTTGACAAATATTCAGTACAGTAAGCTCTGGTTGATGTGGATTTGAGCCTAAAGTGGCCCAGAGAAGATATGGCAAATATCTCCCAGTTTTCATAAAACAAATGTGGTCCACTTTTGCCAAATATTCGGCATAGTAAGCTATGGCTAATGTGGATTTGAGCCTATAGTGGCCCAGAGAAGATATGGAAAATGTGGCCCAGTTACCTTTAAACAAATGTGGTCCACTTTTGACAAATATTCGGTACAGTAAGCTGTGGATAATGCTTTGAGCCTAGATTGGCCCAGAGAAGATATTGCAAATGTTGCCCAGTTATCATAAAACAAGTGTGGGCTACTTTTGGCAAATATTCGGCACAATAAGCTCTGGCTAATGTGGTTGTTAGCCTACAATGGCCGAGAGAAGATATGGAAAATGTGGCCCAGTTATTTTAAAACATATGTGGTCAACTTTTGGTGAAAATTCGGCACAGTAAGCTCTGGCTAAAGGGAATTTAAGACTATAGTGGCCCAGTGAAGATACGGAAAATGTGGTCCAGTAATCCTAAAACATATGTGGACCACTTTTGGCGAATATTCGGCACAGTAAGCTCTGGTTAATGTGGATTTGAGCCCAGAGTTTCCCAGAGAAGATATGGAAAATGTGGCCGCTATCATAAAACAAATGTGGGCCACTTTCGGCAAATATTCGGCACAGTAAGCTCTGGCTGATGTGGCTTTGATTCTAATGTGGCCCAGAGAAGGTATAACAAATGTGGCCAAATTATTTTAAAATATATGTGGACCACTTTTGGTGATTATTCGGCACAGTAAGCTCTGGCTAATGTGGCTGTTAGTCTAAAGTGGCCCAGAGAAGATATGGAAACTATGGCCCAGTTATCCTAAAACAAATGTGGGCCACATTTGCCAAATATTTAGCACAGTAAGCTCTGGCTAATGTGGCTTTGACCCTAATGTGGCCCAGAGAAGATATGACAAATGTGGCCAAATAATTTTAAAATATACGTGGACCACTTTTGGTGATTATTCGGCACAGTAAGCTCTGGCTAATGTGGCTGTTAGTCTAAAGTGGCCCAGAGAAGATATGGAAACTATGGCCCAGTTATCCTAAAACAAATGTGGGCCACATTTGCCAAATATTTAGCACAGTAAGCTCTGGCTAATGTGGCTTTGACCCTAATGTGGCCCAGAGAAGATATGACAAATGTGGCCAAATAATTTTAAAATATACGTGGACCACTTTTGGTGATTATTCGGCACAGTAAGCTTTGGCTAATGTGGCTGTTAGTCTAAAGTGTCCCAGAGAAGATATAGTAAAAATGTGGCCCAATTATCTTAAAACATATGTGGACCACTTTTGTCAAATATTCAACACAGTAAGCTGTGAGTGACTGTGAGCTTATAGTAGCCCAGATGAGATTTGGCAAATATGGGCAAGTATCTCAGGCTAAAGATGGTGTGTGCTAAAAGTAGCTGGGGTAAGATGTGGCAAGTACGGTACTGTTATCCTAAAACATTTGATAGGTCACTTTTGACAAAGACAAAGTACAATGATCATTTGATAATTAAAGGGGTCAAACCGTAGCTCTTTGACATGGCAGATATGGGTAGTAATAGATAATTTGTGGCCCAGATCTGGCAAACAGAAGCGGACCACCCTAGAGCCATCATTCCATTCAGTATGGGGTCTGGATGTAAGTGTCTGGTGTGGGCCGAATCTAGGCCAGAATAAAAGCAAACTGTGGCCCAGAATAGGGTCAGATCTGGTTCATTTGGTTGAATTCTGGCTGATATGTGGTATTTAATGGCTTAATTGTGGCCCAAGTGCCATCATTCCATGCAATATGTCGACCGCATGTAAGTGTCTGGTGTGGGGTGGATTTGAGCTACATGAATTTTGCCAGCTGGGAAAAGTGGCATAGTTAAGAATATTGTGGCTAAAGTCTGCAAAATTGTCAACAGAGAATAGCCGCCACAAACTTTGATTGAAGATTATTAAAACAAACCTTTTTTTCAGTGGATAAACTTGCATAGGTTGATTGTACACTTAAAGAATAACACTGTACACACAGAAGAACTGAGATTCACAATAAGTGAGAAATTGCCCATTTTAACATGATTTGGCAACCATTCACACTGTTTTTGCAGATAGACTAAAGTGCTATAGACTTTCATTCATTCATTTTGCTTCAGCTTAGTCTCTAATTTATCAGAGGTCACCACATGCAACACAGGCTCATTGTGAAAACGTACCCCCATCCACATTTTTGGAGAGCGCAAATTATGTAGCCAGAGGTACGACGGCCTGCATTTTGCCTACAGAGCAGTATGCCGACTTTTTGCGCTACGGCTGCCCACTTACCTCCAAGTGCTCCGGTTTCCCCCCACAGTCCAAAGACATGCAGTGTAGGTGAATTGAATAAAGTAAATTGGCCGTAGTGTATGAGTGTGTGTGAGTGTATTAGTGTTTCCAAGTGCTGGGTTGCGGCTCGAAAGGCATCCACTGTGCAAAACATATTCATTCTGCTGTGGCGACCTCTAATAAATAAGGGACTAAGCCGAAGGAAAATGAATGGATGAATGAATGAGTTCTAGAAAACTAAACATTGTAAAATTTGATTTCACTTTAAATATCTCCTGAAGTGCCTTGAAATGTACTTCTTTGTTTGCTGTGTGATGTACATGCTTATTGAACTTAAACCCGAACAAAGGGTGAGGCATATCTAGTAGCCCCTGACCCTTTTCAAACGTAGCCAATCGCTTTCTGTTTATATCTCAGCTCTGCCAGTCAGAAGCTCAATTTATCCTTCTGCATCGAGTGAACATTGAGCTAAAGTGCATCTGACTCATGACAACCACAGTCTATAACAGCAATGCTGAGTCCTAACTGTTTCTCTGATAAAAAAAAATACAGCATTCAGTGGAGAATTCAAATCAGTCCAATGCTTTTGTGGTCTGTGCCGTCTTGCGCATATGATCTGCTCTTTGCTATCATGTTTTTGAATCAGAGCAGACGTTGTGTGTGTGCTGTGACAGTTTGTGTGACAATAACACAATTATTCACCACAACTGAAAGCATATTTAAGCTGTCTGAATCATTATTTATTACTTATACAGTATCAGCTATTTAAATATATTTGGGGATTTGCCTATAGGCAATTGTAACTGTATGATGACCGTGTTTTATTTTTATATTTGTATTCACATACCTACACACACACACACACACACACACACACACACACACACACACACACACACACACACACACACACACACACACACACACACACACACACACACACACACACACACACACACACACACACACACACACACACACACACACACACACACACACACACACACACACACACACACATATATATATATTATATATTGTAACAAATGGGTTATTTTTTGTTTTTCTCCTGTTGCGCTCAACGGACAACCATATGAACAGAGAAGGGTCTCATGACCTTAAGGTTAACTTCACACCTGTCTCTAAATTTCAGGAGGTAAAATATTGACCCTTAAGCATGACCAAATACCCAGAGAAGGATTTTCGGACCTCAAAGTTAACTTTCTCTAAATTTCAAGAGGTAGAATATTGACTCTAGATAATCATGCTGACACTACAAACCTCAAATTTGCGCTTTGCAGTCAGAAATAATGTGCACATAGCTGAGAGAAAAGGTGGGCCTGATCAACTCACAATTTACTCTTACCTAATAGGTCGACTTTTGGCCAACCCCCAAATTTTGGCTCTATAGGTGAGGGTTTCTTGCTAAAACATTGGATGCTCAGCCGTGTGATAAGTGCACATCGCCTGGCAATCTCAGGCACACTTGTTGGTTTTCCAATGTAATTGCAAAGGGCTCCCCAGTCTTTAAAGAGGAAAGTGATGGCACATCTCTGAGGTTGTATATACTTATGTCAAATTGCTTGGGGTTACATTATCTGTCTTTTGTTCATGTAATCTTAATACTCATCTTTATTTCGCATACTAAGCCTTTTATGCTAGTATAATGATGTTCATGAGTATGATTCATGATTATTGAGCATTACATTTGATATCAGCTGTGTGTACCAGCAATAAACAGTTATGTTGCTTGATTGGTATGGTGTATGGATAGTTATTGGTGCCTTCTCTTGTCGAATAGCATCACACTTGTCTCACTTGCATAAAAACAAATATATGCTGAAACACTTTACATACTAAAATTTAGGGCATACTATATACATTTAAACTTATATAAAACATTTTTTTAAATTAATTAATTAATGTATTTATATTTTACGCATAGATATTAGCGCTCCTATAAATTTTTAAATATATTGTACTCTATTTCATAATTTTAAGTTGGAATAAAAAGTTGTTTTTTAATATTTATTTTTAAATCATTATTAGCCCCCTTAACCCTGTAAAGCCCACTGTTGCAAAATTACAACATCACTTATTAAACAATTCAAAAAAGGGAAGCAAATGTTTTTGTTGTTGTTCCTCAAAAACACATTTACATGATTAATGGATCCTATTGTGTGTCCTCACTATGTTATTGATATAAAATGCATTTATAGTTCTGGTCAGCCAGCAATGAACTTTTTCTACCTGCAATCTTCGCATTGAGCTGATCTCCTTTTTTGAATGTCTGGATTTTTTCAAAATTTAAGTAAGCAACATTCCTTAAATATTTTTTGAGTGTTTATTACAATGTCTAGAACACACACACACACACACACACACACACACACACACACACACACACACACACACACACACACACACACACACACACGCACACACACACACACACACACACACATTTGTTTTTATAGTCTGCCTTACCTTTCTAAATAGATTGGAGTATTTTTATGTTTTATTTATCAATTTTTATAGTGAATTACATTAAATACAAGACAGGATCTGAACATCTTTGTTAAATGCCTACAATTTTAGGAACTGATCTTTAAGTTCAAATAACATAAAACTACCCTGCAAGTTTCCTAATCGCACAACCTCAAAGTCTACTTTATACTTTCAAATGACACCCAGAATAGCTTGAATATCTTTGATCTGCACATCTTCTCACCTTTGCCCAACGCGCATTTCACATTCATCCTATTTTATACCTTGCACTTTTAGAGGTTGTCGAGATGCTTATCATTCATATTGAGCAGCGACTCCTCCATTCAACTGTCCACCCTCTTTCACAAAGCCAATTCACTTCGCCCCTTCAGGAGTGTTACAAGAAAGTCATCCGCCGTGGAAACTTTTGCCCAGGGGAGTCATGCACTCTCATATTTAGACCTATTTTCAAGGGCTGGAAATTTTGAACCCTTTGATCCTTTTCTCGCTTAACAAGGAAGAACAGCCACATCCACAAGCACTCGTTCATCAAAAGAGAAATCCCTCCCAAAAAAGAAATGCCTTTAAGACTGCAAACACGAGCATTCTTATTTATTTGTAATCTGTTATTATATTATTTATATATTCATGATTTCATATTAATTCTATTTCATTGTTTTAAAGGCAGTCCATTTCTCATAAATATTCAACTACCAATAAATAGCTTTTTAAACTGTCAATAATAATCAACTAAACATACAGTTGAAGTCAGAATTATTAGCCCCTTTGAATTTTAAATATTTCCCAAAATATTTTTAACAGAACAAGGCTTCACAGTATGTCTGATAACATTTTTTCTTCTGAAGAAATTTTTATTTGTTTTATTTTAGCTAGAATAAAAGCAGTTTTTCATTTTTCAAAAAACATTTTAAGGTCAAAACTATTAGCCCCTTTAAACTAATTTTGTTTTCGATAGTCCACAGAAAATATCATCGCTATACAATAACTTGCCTAATTACCCTAACCTGCCTAGTTAACCTAAATGACCTAGTTAAGCCTTTAAATGTCACTTTAAACTGAATAGAAGTGTTTTGAAAAATATCTAATCTAATATTATTTACTGTTATCATGGCAAAGATAAAATAAATCAGTTATTAGAGATAAGTTATTAAAACTATTATATTTGAAATGTGTTGAAAAAAATCTTCCCTCTGTTAAACAGAAATTGGGGAAAAAAATAAATGGGGAATAATAATTCAGGGGGGCTAATAATTCTAACTTTAACTGTACAACCCCAAATCAGAAAAAGTAGGGACATCATGGTAAACGCAAAAAAAAAAAAAAAAAAAGAAAGTAGTGATTTCTAAACTTACTTTGAATTGCACGTCATTGCAGACAATACAACAAGCATTATTTAAACATTAATTTAAATGTGTTCCTCAGGATTTTTATAGATTTTTTTTTATTAAACAAATGTTCCAATTTTGGTTCTTGCAACACATTTCGAAAAAAGATGGGACAGTAAAAGCATTACAAAAGCATTCACTTTGTAATGTTGCCATTCCTTTTCACAACACTTAAAATACATTTAAGGACTGAAGACACTAACTGATGAAGTGTTTCATGTGCAATTTTTTTTCCCATGCTCCCTGTAAACAAGTCTTAAGGCGGGCAACAGTACGGGGTCTTGGTAATTGCATTCTGCACTTCAAAATGGCCACAAATTCTCTATTGAAGATAGGTCGGGACTGCAGGCAGGCCAGTCAAGTACTTGTATCCTCTTTCTCCGCAGCCAGGACTTTGTAATGTGTGCAAAATGTGGTTTTGCATTGTCTTGTTGAAACATGCATAGGCATTCTATTTTCACTAAATCACTGCTGTGCTTTTCATACTGTGCCAACTTTTTTCTGATTTGGAGTTGTATTGAATTTCATTTACTATTATTTTATTTACTCTTTTTTTTTATTTATTTATTTTTTTACATGTTTGAAAGAACATGGTCTAAAGTCTTTACTAATTTAAAATTGGTCAGTTTCTTCCAGCAACCTCTTACCAGTAAACTGCTTTAAAAAAGTAAAATACATAAAAATAAAGAAAAAATAAATTAATAATAATAATAATAATAATAGGCGGTTCATTCTGCTGTGGCGACCCATGATAAATAAGGAACTAAGCCACAGAAAAATGAAAGAATGAATGAATGAATGGATGAATGATAATAATAATAATGATAATAATATCGCAGTGGTGACGCAGTGGCGCAGTAGTGCTGTCGCCTCACAGCAAGAAGGTCGCTGAGTCGCTAGTTCAAACCTTAGTAGGGTCAGTTGGCGTTTCTGTGTGGAGTTTGCGTGTTCTCCCTGCATTCGCACGGGTATTCTCCAGGTGCTCAGGTTTCCTCCACAGTCCAAAGACATGCAGTACAGGTGAACATGGGTAGGCTAAATTGTCCGTAGTGTATGAGTGTGTGTGGATGTTTCCCAGAGATGGGTTGCAGCTGGAAGGGCATCCGCTGCGTAAAAACGTGCTGGATAAGTTGGCGGTTTGTTCCGCTGTGGCAACCCCTGATAAATAAAGGGACTACGGCAAAAAGAAAATGAATGAATGATGAATGAATGAATATCGCAGTGGGTAGCACGATTGCCTCAAAGCAAGAAGGTCACTGGTTCGAGCCCCAGCTGGGTCAGTTGGCGTTTCTGTGTGGAGTTTGCATGTTCTCCCTGTGTTCGCGTGGCTTTCCCCCACAGTACAAAGACATTTGGTACAGGTGAATTTGGTAGGCTGAATTGTCTGTAGTGTATGAATGTGTGTGTGAATGAGTGTGTGGATGTTTCCTAGAGATGGGTTGCGACAGGAAGGGCATCCGACGCGTAAAATGTGCTGGATAAGTTGGCGGTTCATCCCGCTGTGGCAACCCCGGATTAATAAAGGGACTTAGCCGAAAAGAAAATGAATGAGTGAATGATGAATGAATGATTATCGCTGTTTGTAGCACGATTGCCTCACAGCAAGATGGTCGCTGGTTTGAGCCAAAGCTGGGTCAGTTGCTGTCTTCCCGTGTTCGTGTGTGTGTGAATGCAAGAGTGTAGCTGTGGGGGACCCCTGATTAAAAAAGGGACTAGGCCAAAAAGAAAATGAATGAATGAATGAATAATAATAGGCGGTTCATTCTGCTGTGGCGACCTCTAATAAATAAGGGACTAAGCCTAATGAATGGGGACTAAAGGAAAATGAATAATAATAATAATAATAATAATAATAATAATAATAATAATAGTGTGTGTGTGTGTGTGTGTGTGTGTGTGTGTGTGTGTAAATGATTTAACTGTTATTTTATTTATTTGTATTTTTATTTTACTAACAAAACATTATCATTTGATTTTCATTTTTATTTTATTGCTTTTATTTAATTTCAATTAATTTAATAGTGTAAAAGGCAGTTTTTTTTCTTAGAATCCATAATTTTCCTCCCAATAAATAGCTACATAAATATGACAATCATGCACTTTCATTGTCATATTTGAGAGAGACACTTTTTTGGGCTGAAAGTTTCCAATTCTTTGACCGTTTTCAGCTCCACAAGCACTCGTTCATCAGAAGAGAAATCCCTCCAGACTAATAAAAGCCTTTTAGTCTGTGAGCATGAGCTCTTTTGCGCATTTGTAATCCGTTTTGGACCGGTCGGGCCAATGTGTGATGAACAAATCTGGTAGTTTTGCAGAAGAAAGCTCGGTCTGTACAGCCGCTCCTGTCAATGTGAGTTACTGTTACTCCAACTTTAAGTACTTTTGCTGTAGCTATAAGTCTTAAATGCACATTAAGTACAATGATGAATGAAGGAACGGACAGGTTAAGCACCGATATGTCCGTATTCAGAGCATGACCGTTCATCAGACAACGGCAGAAAGACTGATGGAGAAGGAGAAGGACAGAGACAATGATTAAAACAGGTGTAAAAGAATGGTGACGGGACAGAACAGAGCCAAAAAATCAAATCGCTTATAGCTTAAGTGAGAGGAATTCATCATTGGGAGGACAAAAAAATTGATTTAAGAGACATTTTTATAACCTTGTGCGAAATAATTTATAAAATTACACTTAAAGGGATAGTTCATGCAAAAATGTTAACTCTGTAATCATATACTCTCTTGTTTTAAACCTGTTTGAGTTATTTCTTTTGTTGAACACATAAGATAATTTGAAGAATATTGGAAACCCCTAACCATTGACTTTAATAGTATTTGTTTTTTCTACTATGAATGTAATATTGATAATGTTCAAACATTCTTCAAATGATCTTCTTTTGTGTTCAACAGAATAAAAAAAAACTCAAAAGAATAAGTAGACTCCACCATGTACTCCATCCTTTTACAAAGTCCACACTTTACCATTCCTTACTTAAAAAAATAAATCAAGCAGGTTATTTATGTAATATACAGTATAATACATTTTTATTTCACAAACAAAACCATAAATTTTTCTAATAAAATAACATGTACAAAAATAAAAAGAACATACAATATTCTAAGCAAATCTAAAAATATATTGTGTTCCACTTGGCCAAAGTGAGCTTTACTAATGCAAGGAAAGACCCTTAAAATAATAAGACATTCAATACAACAGAGGAGGGCAAATAGAGAACCGGAGGCTGTGGCTTCAGTGAATCCACTGATTAACTGCAGCTCTTCTGGGGTCGATGGCAGGTTTTCTGCTTCGCAACACTGAGGCTGAGACAATTCTCAATGCACAAGCTCATTATTACATCCAATTAAACCCTACCAGAGGCATCAGTCTCTAAGACCTACACCTTTTGACAACTGGTTGGGACGTTCTGCAAATGTGAATTAAAATGAAGAATTTGGTATTTGTTTATTCTCTTTAACTTAAAAGATTTCCAAATCGTGTTTTTTCAATATAAACAAGTTTAATTTCGGTTGCTGCTGCAAATAAAGTTGGAACAAAGCCATCAGATTTGTTTAATTTTCCTTTTCCAATTGGAGTGTTTTGCCTCTGCCCTGTGTTACAACCCTGTCTTCACTACTATTTCCATTCGGTGGCCTCGCAGTGTGACGCCACTGTTTATTTATTGGTAGAGGATATGAGCAATATCACATTTATAGCAGTGCGATGTGGCTATATATTGGCACTAATGGGAGGCATTCCTTAGTGTCTCACCATTGACGATATACAGACACATCACACTGCTAAAAATGTGATATTGCGTTTATACAACTTTTGTAAGAGGAACTACTTTCTTTCGCCATTTGTTCACATCTGCAGCTGACGTCAGAACAGCAGAAACCATTACTCATTCACTGATGTCACTTTAGAGCTAGTATTTGAATGATTCTCTAGCGTAATGTCTAAAGTGATGACAAAACAGGTGATTTTGCTCACATTTTAAAATTATTAGGCTGAACAGCATGAAATGCCATCAGTCTACAGAGATTTTGCTATATTTCTATGCTGCAATCGGAAGATCACAAAATTACTATGGTATAAATACTGCACTTCAACAAACAAAAGAGAGAGATCGACTTAGAAAATCATTTACCTGTATAATAATGATTTGATCAGCTGTAGATTGAAATTACGCTATTTTCTCTTAGGGCTTATTATGCGGTCTCTGTTGCCATCTTGTGGATGAACATTGTTAACCATCTTTGCTCAAAGACAGGCTAATGGCTACTGACATGGTGTCTCTCAGAGATAATAATATTTAAAAATAGGCACTATCCTTATAAATAAACTGCATAGTTGCAATCTAAACAACTACATTCTTGACTAAAAGCCTCAATAGTACATTATGTTGCCCAACAACAGCAATATTTGTCAAACTGTAGAGTGTCCTCTGCTTATTGCTGTATGTGGGTGGAGTAATACACAAGGGTGAAGAGGCTGGACGATATATATATATATATATATATATATATATATATATATATATAATTTTTGTGAAGAACAGCACTTCTGGTGGACCGTTATTCCTCAGAGAGGTAATTTTGTCAAACTCTTTTGTTTTGCCGTCTTATGTTTTTGTGTTATAGAACATCACATTGATTTCCTTTTTTTTTTTTCAAATCTCAAGACAGTTTGTTATATTTTGTTATTAACTTTAATGAATGTTTATTTCATATACCTTTCTGTATCTGATATTTTTTATGGTATGGTCAGAAGCGAATTGGCCATAACACCTGTTTTTTATTTTTGTTTTTTTTTTATTGTGGCTGATGGCATCGAAATCCAAATATGATTTGCTTATAGAGTTAAAGACAAAACTATGTGAACTTGGTAAAATTCTTTTTCAAATATTTCCCATGTGATGCTTAACATAATACTTTTTTTTTACAGTGTCACCTATATATTTGTCCTCTGGAGAATGTCTTATTTCCTTTAGTTTTGCTGAAATAAAAATAAATATATAAAAAATAAATAAATACTGCTGTCGATATTATTAGCCCCCCTTTTTTCAATTTTGACTACACAATAAAATCCACTGTTGTCCAACGACTTGCCTTATTAAAGGAATAGTTTCCCCCAAAAATGCAAATTGTGGTCGTAAAGGTTTTCCAAATCTTATGAGTTTTAAAACAAGGCATGTCCCCAAACTTCACCCATTAACCCAACCATCATTGGGGGATGAGCAAATCACTAAAATATAGAAATTTGTCACTAAATCAAAAAGTCCTGAATTGTTAGAATGTTAATGTTAGAATACTACGCATAAGTGAGTAAACCAATTGTCAAATTTTTTAAAGTGATTAATTGACTTTACTTTTAAAAAAAATAAAATAAAAAGAGTAAACTCATTGCCTTAACTTTATGAAGTAATTAACTATGTTCATAATTGTAAAAATGCATTTAAATCAACCCAATATTTCCAGGCTATAACAGCTTTACCCCCTTTTTTAGTAAAGTCTGCTTTTTTTAATGCAGCAGGTTTACACGCTTTATTCAAGTTAACTAATCACTTTTTAAAACATAGAGAGTTCTTTATTTGCCAAGCTAAAACATCAATTTGTAAAAGTTTGCAAAAAATGTCTATTAAAGGGAAATCCAGGATCAGAGTTGATCAGAATATAACTTTCCTGAACTCACATTGATTTTCTGCCTTTTTGCGAAATATCCCAACTAACATAATTGGGGTTGTACAAGCTCTGCTACAACCTTGACTACAGGCAAGAAGTGTGATGGGACAACAGACGCTGTTTGCAAACAATTGGATAGAAAGTGCAACCGCGGTCACAATCATTTCAGAGATAGAACTAAATTCATCCATCACCACTGTCCAGAGAGTAAGATAAGAACATTCCTCTGTGGCAATGTGAAATAAAGAAAGATATCTGGAAGAAAGCTGAGGCTCAAACTACATCGGACCTCATTGTACAGCATAGACAAAAACATTGAGACATTTTTCACAATCTCATTTTGTTCCACAGAAGGATGAAAAGCATGCGGGCTAGGGCATTTTTGCAGTCGCTGTTTCCTAAATGTACTGCCAGCAAGTCTGACTGTCACAAAATGGGAAATTTCTGTTGTTAATAATGTGACACTGTATTGTAAACTCTTCTACCGTCTTCTGTGCAACATTAGCAAGTATGATTCATTTCAGTGAATCTGTTCATTTTAACACGCATTTGTCTAGGATCTGAGGGTATTTTGTGGGACTGGAGAAATTCTGACTTACCCTGACATTTGTGCATTTTTTCAGATACACATATACACTATAGCTAAAGTCTAATACCACTGTAAAGATCACAAACTGGGCTACAATAATAAGTTAGCAACATTTATGTACAAGATTGTATTTTTGGTTAGTGAAAAACAAACATTCTGAAGTCTTTAAAATAACTCCATGAAAAACACACAAGACATTTTGTTCACAAGACTTTTGTACGGTGGCTGGGAAGTGCAAAACAACATTAAAAAGCGTGAAACACTTTTACAATGCTCGAGACAAACTTACATTTTGAAAAACATTTTTACTTATCATCAGACACAATTACATAGGAAAAACAATTTTAGCAAGGACAAAACAAATTTACATTTTAGAAAAAAAATTAACAAGACGCAAAACACTTACAAATCAAGAAACAAATTTACAATTACAGATTCTCTACAGAAAGGGCATGTAAAAAAAACCCGGAAGTGACGTGAATGTACCACACCAGGAGTGACGCGGGGAAAATTTGTGTGTTTTCGAGCTTTGTAAAAGTGTTTCACACTTGTAATGTTGTTTTGCACTTCCCGGCCACCGTACTCTTGAGTACTGAATCTTGTAGCCTAGAGTTTTTGCTTCAAAATTATGTGAAAACCATCAATAAAATGATTCACTGGATGAACTTTTTAATGCAAAGTATACAGGAGGTTTAGACTCCTTTGTTTAAACTATCAAATTAAAGATATAATAAAATTCAATTGAATGAATTTACAGTTCATGGTTTAGAAATTAATCAAAAAGGGAATGATGAACACTAATAATTAAAAAGTAAAATAAGGTAAACCATACAATAATATTTTTATTGTTTTAAAAACAAAACAAATTATCACTTTAGGTCACAATTCACAGTATTAACAAACCATTTACTAACACTACTAGTTTATTAACCTACTAATTAGCTGTTTACTAATAGTGAGGTAGAAGTTGGGTCTAGTTTTTGGGTAGGATGAGGGATGCCGAATAAGATCATACTTTATGACAACTAATAAACATCTTAATATAAAAAATATATTTACTAAAAGTGCAGTTGACTTTTTTCCTGGATGTTGGTAACAACCAAAGAGTTGCTGAACTTTGCCCTGTGCGCTTGCTTCTTTGGTACGTCAATCTTGTCAATGCTATTATTCAAAAAGGTAATGATTCGCACTCATCAAGTAATTGCCTCGTATTGTTTTTATTTTTTCTTCTTACATTCTTCGGGTGATTTAAAGACACAAACGTTTTGGCACAATTCCTTCCTCAGTTTCTCAAAAAAATGTCCAAATGTAGTATTATTTTCAAAGGAACTGTGTTTAAATCATCAAATATCTTCGCAAAAACCAGATGCAAAGTATTTTAGCATCAAGTATTTTGGTATGTTAATGTCACTGCTTTGCAACAAGCCACCAATCACCACACATTGGCAAAGTTTGTTTGTAACTTCTGATTTGAAAGTCTTCAAATTGGAAATCACATGCAGGCTGGAAATTCTGGCTTTCTCAGTTGAACGAAATGCCGCATTAATATTCATGAAGTTTACTAATTCCAAGATGTATCACTTCCTCCTCCTGCTCCAGCTTTGAACAAAAAGGATTCGTTGTCAATACCAATTTATGCCTCTTTTCAGACAGGTTAGTGTATATGGGGCGACACGTATTGAAGGTAGAGCCGCTGGTCTTAGATGCATCTCATGGGGCCTTTTGGGAATGGATGGCTTTATTGATCTGTGCATTTGTCTGTATTGGGGTGTTGGGTCATAGCTTCATCTGCTACTAACACTATAATAACACAATCACTCTGAGTGCTGGAGCGATGGCTCACACTGGGGGCTTTAGAGGCTCATATTAGAACCGCTGTTTATGAAGAAAATCACAGTCGAGCTCCAAAAAGAAATACTCTAATGGCTTGTTTGTATTGAGCGGCATAGTTCGTTATGGTACACTAGAGCAGTGTTTCCCAACCCTGTTCCTGAAGGCACACCAACAGTACACATTTTCAACCCCTACCTAATCAAACACACCTGAATCAACTCATCAGAACAGTAGAAGAGACTTCAAAACCTGAAGTTAATGGGTCAGGATTAGGAAGACATCTAAACTAAGCACTGTTGGTGTGCCAACTTTTGGAAGCATCAAAATAATGAATTATACCATAACACTTTTTGGGATTAACAAGAATCAGTCCAAGGCACTCGAATAAAGTGAAAAAATTAAAAAGCCTTTATTCACATGGCTAAATCTCTAAAAACCTACGCGTTTCGGCAGAAGTCTGCCTTCATCAGGGTAACAGTGATCAGGTGCGTCTAGAGTCTCTTTTGAGTACTACGGTCACATGACTCATTTAAACATCTCAAATGGCACTCAAATAATTTAACAAGCAAACTCTACTACCATCATAAATTCGGCATAGATACACAAACACCCACTTGCATATATGGTAAAAGAGAATAAATATATATATGGAAAATACATATATATACAAACACATACGTCAATGTATAATGACAATCTGTAAAGGATCTATAGAAAAACTCATTCATTCATTCATTTTCTTATCGGCTTAGTCCCTTTATTAATCCAGGGTCGCCACAGCGGAATGAACCGCCAACCCATCCAGCAACTTTCCACGCAGCGGATGCCTCTCCAGCTGCAACCCATCTCTGGGAAACTATAGAAAAACTGTTTTACAAAAAAGAAGAAAAATCTAATTCACCATTCAAACCTGGAAATCTGGTTGCTTTTAATGTATATATCCAAAAAGTCTCTCTCTGTTTTAATCTTTTTATCCTGTCTCCTCCTCTTGTAGAATTATAAATATGTTCAATACCAACTATTTTTAATGAACTTGGATTTCCATGACCTTGATTTTTATAATGTAGAGCCATAGGATATTGTGGATTACAGGTACGTATCGCATATTTATGCTCCGCTAATCTCAACTTTAGTTTTCTCTTAGTCATTCCTATATAAAAAAAACTTTTTGGGATTAGTTTGTAAGGGTATTGTTTTTTGTGTATGCTATTGGTTTACAGAGAATCTGCACTTGAATGGTCGACAGAACAAAAAACATCATTTTTAAATACACTGCTACAACATAACACAAAGACATGCAGTGATGAACATGGTGGACTCAAGTGTAAACAAAGCTTGTTGACTTCTTGCACTTTAAAAAAAATTGGGTTCCACACAATTCCTTCATGTTGTCCCATCACAAATTGAATAATTTAATCATTTAATGGTTAATTTGATATTTTTTTACAATCGATTGAACATTAAACAATTAATATTCGATATATTAACATTTGATACAGAACTCCTATTACTAAAACAAATCGGTTCAAACTTTCATTTATCCCTGTAAAGTTTTTAAATTTAGGGTAGATTTGTATGGTAAAATGTGTTTTTTGTGTATTATGTGTGAGATGCTTTTATGCTGCAACCAAATTGCCTTCTGGAAACGAATGACGACAAACTTTCTATTGACTTTTTTTACATTGAGCTAATGCTATAGTCTAACCACCAACCTCGTAAATCAAAAGCAAACTCACAGAAAACCTTTGCATTTTCATGAAGACATTATGTAGTCTGTGAACTAAACAGTTTTCCTCATGGGCTTTCCAATGTAGCAAACCCTGACACAAAAGACCGAAAGTGACAAAGAAAACCCTAAATGTTTAGAAAGAAAAAATCTAAATTAACATTTCAAAGAGTTGTGGAACAACAAACAGATGAAATGGAGTGTGACATACACTAAACAGCAAGATAGTTAGAGATCACAATAAGACAAATTAATCCAAAATCAATAAAACTGAAAAGGAAGTGAGTGAAAGACTGTACCTTAATCCCTCCACACTCCGCTGCAGAGCCTCTGTCCACACCTGTAATGTAGATACCCAGAGAGTATTCAGCTCCTCCGCGGATCATCAGACCCAGAGAGCGGCCGTCGTCCAGCACCAGATTTACCTGTGGAGAATAAGAGATTAGCCATGTTTCCATCCAGCTATTATTATGTGCAATTTGAAATATCTCATAAAAATGCTTAAAGGGCCATGAAACCCCCTCGTTTCAGCAGGGTGTTTTCACACCTCTACTTTGGAAAAAGTCAGAAAAGTGGGCGTGTCCAGCTCTGTTTAGGGGGGAGTGTCGGAGGAACTAAAGTGGGATGGTGTGGGAGTGTCTATTTGTGCACGCGAGAGTTTCAGAGTCAAAATACACACACACACAGACAGGAGAAGTGTTTAACCTACATGGACATCTGTAGTCGAATTATTTGCTAAATTATTAAATGTTGGACTTTAACTGCAGTTTGGCTATTTCATTCAGGGAATTCATTCATGCCCCTCGCAACAAACGAGATATTTGATTCGAGGAACTGCTGCAAGCGTGTATTTTTCATGCAATGTTTGATACCGCACGGCGAATGAGAGAAAAAAAAAACTCCGCATTTCCCGGAAACTTAGATGCACACAGCAGGTAGCATCAGAAAGCTGAATGTGTTATTCCGGTCACAAAATGCGGTGCTAACATTTCTGCACTCAGTGCAATAGTTAACTTAATTCGATACGAACAAACTGAATAAACAAAGAGCACTGGTCGCTCACTTACCAAATCTGTAGAGACGACAATCACCAGAAACTAGAGCCGCGTCTTTATGGAGAGAATACTACAAGCAAATCCAGATCTCAGCGTTTGCAGATGAGAACAGCTCTCAGGTAAACAATAATCCTCCTTAGACACGTAAGTTATTGTTGTCGAGCGTCGCGTACACTGTTAATCCAGACGTCATCCAGATAAGCTCTCACAGAGAGAAAATGAAAACGAAACTTAACGGCAGCAAACTATAAAAGCAACCCTTCACGCTTGTTTTGCCAACACAACGTGGCGTCTTTGTGGTGTAAACACGGTGACACAAATTAATATTAATGAAGTTGCACAGTAGAGCGCGCTGATTGGTTTGAACCAAGCCTTACTCATGCATTAATGTATCACACTGTAAGACGTAATAAGACTCACTCTGGCACAGACACCCAGTCTGCATGCTGGAATACACGCTATTATGTCATGACCGTGACGCAGCTTCAAAAATTCGTTTCAAACTGGAAGTACGAATTTGCTTGAAATAATGCAAAAACAACCAATTTACACTTTTTAGTGAAATATAGGTGTCCTAATAGTGTTTTTAGCAGTGTGGGACACATATATGACTGTCAACAGCTCAAAAAATGTGTTTTGGTGTTTCGTGACCCTTTAAAGGTGCAATAGGTGATGATTACAGAAACATTTTTTGTTCTGGTTGAAAGTCTGCTCACATTCCAAAAGTAATGACTAAAGTAAGTCATCTAAATGTATTTATACGTATTTTTATTTTGTAGACTAAAACATCTTGATACAAATCTAAATTTTCTGGCCAACAAATACGATACGCAGCCCAAACTGTCAACATACAAAATTATTAGCCTTCCAGTTATTTTCCCTTTTCTTTTTCAAATATTTCCCAAATTATGTTTAACAGTTAAGAGACACAAAAGGGAATATTTCACTACATTTAGATTCAAATAATCATGTATATATTTAATATGCACTGTTTTTAATACTCCACTGTATGAAATTTTGCTTATTTTATGAATGCTTACGTAAAGATCAACATTACATAGTGATGTTTAGACTTTAAATATTCAGAACAATGCCCTGGGCATACTAGAAGTGGTTTGGAAAGTGAATTATGCATAGGAAAATATTTAAGTGGACTATGACTTTGCAAATGCCGGTCACACTATGGATTACACCCTCCAGTGACCACCCCACAAGATCATCCAATCACAATGCTGGATTTGAAAGGTACTATCTTTTCAATTCCGCCTTCCAGAGAAAGGATAAAACATTTCTTTTACACAGGGAAGAGAGGGGTGATACACTTTGTGTGGTGGTTGTACACATGCGTGGTGATATACACCGTGTGTAGTGGTGATACACAAGGTAGTAGCGGTGGTGCACAATTTGTGTGGTTTTCAATGCAAGCGTCACACCACTGAATATCTGCAGGATATAACAAAGGGATTTTCAGAATGTTCCAGGCTATCCAAATTGCTCAAAGATTTTAGAACTTTGCTGCGTTTTCCAGCAAGGAGTTTGGATGGTGATTGGATTCGGAGTGCTTTTTCCAAGGCGTCTGAAACCATTGCTTCAGGACTACCACCTCCAGAAATCTGCATGTCTCAGATTTCCCTGACCTCTACTTTCAAGAATCAAGACATCAAAGTGTCCTCGACATCAGAACCACCACCTCCAGAAATCCTTCGTGTTCCAGAATCTCCAGATTTTATCTTCTCAAAGCTCTCCTCTCAAGAGAGCTACATCTGCTTGTTCCATGCATCAAGACCTGCAAGAAGATCCAGCTTCTTCTAACCACTGTATCAACAGCAGAAGCGTAAATATGCTACTTTCCAACTCTCTAAAAGAGACCTTGGCATAGTGCGTTTCAGTAAAATATTTTCTAAATAATGAGATGTTGATAACTAATATCCGTTAATAACAAAACTTCCTCAGTTGTTTGTGATTTTAGAATAAGGTTTACCTTATCAGACTCTAGCTTGTCTTTAGAAAATATAAAAAGAGTTATAAATCACAATTCTCAACCTAATCTAACCATCTTCATGATTCATGCCTATGCACTTCATTTACGGTAGATTTAGTCATTTTAGTTACACTTGTTGATTCTTTAGTTAATAATTGTTCATTGCAATTGTGTCTTCCTTGTGCTGATACAATATAAAGCCCTGCTCACACTGTGAGATTTCAGCCACGCTATTTGCATCTGAGACAAATTTGGGAAATCCTAAAAGATTCCTGAAATCCTAGGCTAAAATCTGTGATATTTGATCATTGGTTTGACATGTTCACAGACAGCCGCTTAATGCCCGTTGCAATCAGATTTTTTCGCCGATGAAGTTCTGGCAGTGTCAGAAGATTTCAGGCACTTTCCTGCAGTGTGACAACAACTGCGATGAGCGTCAATCCAAGAACCAATAGGAGCGCAGAATCCAATGATGCAATCCTTGTGAAAATTGATATGACCACTGAGAAATGTCAAAACAGTTTTTCTTTCTTCTTTTTATTCATGGTTTTATTTAGACAAGCTGTGTGCAAAATTACTGCTACTGATTGTTTACGTTTGCTATGAGGAATCATTTCAGAACAGGGATAGTGAAAATGTCACAGGTGGATGACGTCAAACTCTGGGGCATTTTATTTCGTGTTTGGCGTATCTTCATTGACGTTCAGTCTGATTTTCTGACAGCTGAGATCTCACAGTGTGACATGCTCATGCAGTCTGACATGCTACAATCGTTCAGGTTTATTAAAAAAAAAAAAAACGCACACCGTGTGAGCCAGCCTTAAGGCTCTAAAAGTATGATGATCTCATTATCCTTCAGATTTGGCCAGATTATAAACACCTTTACATTTGTATATTTTAATTAACAATATTTTATTTTTAATTATTATTTTCACAATCAAAGCTGTCTGATGCCCCATATGAAAGGAGTTATTTATCTGTTTTTTATGCACCTTACAAGTGGAGTGACCAAAATTTCGATATTAATATAAATATTCTTAATTTTATTATTTGAGTAAAATCATAGAAATGATCACTACATTATTTGGTGCCCTACGAGAGGCTAAAATGTCAATATTAATATCAATACCAAAATACTGATGTTAATATTTGTGATCAATTCAACTATTACTACAATATAAAAGAACATTATTTTAGAAAAAGTAGCAACTATTGAAGTTTTTATTGATAGTTACACTTATATATAAATAAATAAATATATAAATATTTGTATAAATATATAATTTATATAAATATATATATAACACTCAACAAAATTACAAAAAAATAGTGACTTTTAAGGTTGCAACAATACAGTTAGCTTACGGTTCAATACATATCTCGGTTTTTTTAACACGGTTTTCGGTTCGGTTCGGTTTTCATGGCTTGACACGTGTTTTTTTTTTTTTTTTTTTAATTCTATAGGCAACAGGAACAGTGAGAGGTTAAGGAGAAAAAAAAATTAAAACGATTTATTGCAATACTCATTTTGTTTTACTTAAAAGCCAAGAAAAAGTACACTAGTTCCTAGTGTATTGTATATATATATAAAAAAAATGAACACTGAAATCTCACAGCTGCTGGTAGCCCATGCACAAACTGGGGAACACATAAAATCCTACATTTTGAAAATAAACATACATGTGAAGTTAATAAAGATAAATTGGCCATTTCAATAAAACATAGCCTATTTGTACTTAAGTAAACATAAATAAACCATCGTAATTATCTCCGTGCTGAAAAAATGCGAGACTGTAGTCCAGGGCTATTCAATTAGCGGCTCGCGGGCCGAACCCAGCCGCCGAAGCAATTTGTTCTGGCCCTCCAAATAGTATGACCAAGACATAGAAATAAATTTAGTTCAGTCGAAAAACGGCCGCTATAGCTATGAAGTGTTGTGCGTCTGTTCAATTCAGTATGAGCTGCAGAGGCTGCGCAGGGCGTGAGTCACCAAAAGCGAGTGGTGTGGACAGCCGAAAACATTTGGATGTTTTGTAGAAAATGCCTTTTGTACAATGCACTGCAATCATTAATAGGGATGCAAGGATTTGCTGATTTCACTATTAACTGCGCTTTAATTTGTCACAGTTAATTAATCATAAAGGCTTCTCTAAGCCACATTTCTGTTGCACGGAAAAGTTATGGCAAGTGGCCAACTGTGCACTAGTTTAAAGTTCCAAGTATGTACACCGAGGCTTATACGCACGCACACCAGATTAACTATAGCAGCGGCCATTCCCATATCATGTCTTTTCCGCTTGCAAGTTTGTTATTTCTAATGTAAGAATTAATTTATGCGCGCACAAGCGGAGCAACGCGCTTGCCTCTCTCCGGGCGCACACAGTAGACAACATTTCACGGTAAGAGTTGTGCGTGCCTTTCAGTGCAATGTCAATCGCCCCCTAACTTTGGAGCATAGTGATTGGATATTTACTCGGATATTTACGAGTTTCCGTATCTCAGCTCATGGACTTACAGTCACACACAGTCAATTCGGGGAGATATAAAACGCACATAAATAATTTAAACGCAAAACCGAGAAAACCGCAATTCACAAGCGCGTATTGAACGGTGGAGGTTGTATTTAATGGTTCAATATTATATTGAGAACTGTGGCATCCCTAGTTTCTATTATATTATAGTTTCTGTGCAGAAATAAAATTAATGCCCAATGTCCTCTGTCATTAAATGTGTTTGCAACTCTTTGAACTAAGAATAGTTTTAATCATTTTTAACAATAATTTTTTTTACCATTATGCAACTGAATGCTTAATTACCATTTGTTTATGTGCTCAACTTTCCCTTCTTTGAAATTCACACTGCACAATTACCACGATTATCTCAAATAACTGAAACATGTCAATTAATCTATAATTTAGATGGGTATACCTGCGGGGAAAAGTGGTGTCATTATATTATCACATCTAAAAAAAAACTGTCTGTGCTCCATGTCTGTGTTTGTTTTGACATTTATATAATTAAATGAGATGGAGACTTTCCGAAGTGTGCCTGGAGTGTCTGAACACTTCACACAGGCTTTCTGAAACATGACAAGGAAATTAAAACATTTCCCACCTACAAATTCACCTCTCAAATTCAGAGCAGCCTTTGCCATGTCCTACAACTATAATTCTTTCCTCTAACAACCTATGTGCCTTGGCAAAGGACAGTTATGCTGAAGCAGCAGAAGGACTAATGTGACTCCACAACCTTTGCACAAAAGCAACAATAGTGCTGTGATTAGAATGCATCACGGAAAGCCCGCCGAGCCAATCAGCCGGGGTCACCATAGGCAGATCAATGTGGCAGCTTCAGCTTATCCAAACACAGCACCCACCAAAAAAAAAGCATCTGTTGCCCGCCAGCTGTTTAAATGTTATTACCAACCATCCAAAAGGTCAAGGTGGCGTGAGTCCATTCTGTTGTTTTCTGTGTGTCATTGATTATGATGGTACATATCTATAAATGTACATTCAATGCACACTAGATGAACACAAATTGCATAATTTCACACATTACTGTATAAAAAAAAGAAAAGAAAAAAAAAACATTTCCATCTGCTGTAAACATGTTGATTATTAAACATCCTTGCTGATATCATTTGCAGATGATCTATATTGCCTTTGAACAAGAATAACGTCCACACAACAGACTTTAATGTTCCTTGATATCACAATCTTGGAGTGACTCAAAATATATAGACTTCAAAGTTGAAATAATATTCACATCCTCATGAACTAAAGCAAACCTATTAAGAATGGGGATTTACTGAATATACATCATTCGTCGGCATTAAACATCAAAGTTAAACAATGTGTTTTTTTTTTACCAAGCAACATTAATGTTGTTTATAAGGTAAAGGATACATTTAAAGCTTCTGCTCTATTCTATTAAAACAAAAAACAAATAACTAAAAAACTAAACAACATCAAATAAAACTAAACATAAAACTAAACATAAAACCAAACAAACAAACAAAACAACATAAAACAAAGCAAAACATAAAATTAAACACAAAACAATTAAACATGAAATTAAATTCTCAGAAATAAAGGTTTAAAAGCTGTCTCTAGGACAATACCCTTTTGAATGGTACTCTTTATGCTTAAAGGGCACATGCTAGTACCTAAAAAGTACAAAAAAGTACCTTTAGAAACAAGGTACCAAAAAAAAAAACAAGAAACGACAAATCAGGAAACAAAACAAGAAACGAGACAAAACTAGAAACAAAACAAAACAAGAAACAAGACAAAATTAGAAACAATACAAAACAAGAAACAAGACAAAACAAAAAACAAGCCAAAACAAAACAAGAAACAAAACAAGAAACAAGACAAACCAAGAAGCATAACAAAACAAGAAACGATACAAAACTAGAAACAAAACAAAACAAGAAACAAGACAAAACAAAACAAATCAAGAAACAAGACAAAACAGAACAAAAAATAAAAGAAGAAAAAAGACAAAACAAGAAACAAAGCAAGAAAAGACAAGAAATAAGACAAGACAAAACAAAACAAGAAACAAAACAAAACAAAACCATACAAGACAAGACACGAAACAAGTCAAAACTAAGCGAAACGAAACGAGACAAAGCAAGACAAAACAAAACAAAACTACAAACAAGACAAAACTAAGAAACTAAACAAAACAAGAAATGAGACAAAACAAGAAACGAGACAAAACAAAGCAAGACAAGAAAATAAATGAGACAAGACAAAACAAGAAAAGAAATGAGACGAGACAAAACAAAACAAGAAACGAGACAAAACAAGACAACAAATGAGACTAGACAAAACAAGATAAAATAAAACAAGACAAGAAACGATGAAACTAAACAAGACAAGACAGGACAAAACAAAATTAAAAACAAATAACAGAAACATTTGCATGAACACATTATGAAATCGATGTGCTAGTCTGAAATGTTAAAGTGGTGTAAGGCTGAACAGTATTTTGTGTGTGTGTCATTGTTTATAATGCTACACATTTATGAATGTCTTGCCCATGAATGGTTACTAGTATGTATTTATTTTTTATTCTTCTTTTGAGAAGGCTTTCTATGCAACTTTCTTTTCGGTGCCCGGGAATTTGTCAGAATTAGCCTGCAAATTGCTTTGCCACGATGTAAGACTGAGCAAGCAGGGTAGTAAATCGAGGGAGATTTCTGCTGCGCTGTGCAGTACTGATGAAGTCGGTGCGCTACGCTTCTGCACTCGCTCTCAAGGGCCGCGGGGCCCGAAAAAGAGAACGTGCTCTCCAATGGCCTTGGCAGATTTACACCTGGATGCACAGCTCATAAAACTCTCCCTATAATCACATTTAACAAATTCTGACGTGGAGATGAGAAAACAAGAAGTTATAGAGGGTGCGGAATAACTTGGGGAGCTTTGTTTTTAATATCTAATATTGAGAAATGCTTTTTGAACACGAGTATTAGAGTGATTTTTATTGTGATTTGGGAAGATAAATGGCACATATTTAATACAGTTTTGAGATTTACTCCATCAGTTTTCTTAAAGTATTGGCTTGAATGAAGTTTAACTGCAGTAATGCCAAAATCTCAAAATGGCAGAGATTTGGATACACAGTTTGTTCCTTTCATAAAATAATGACAACAGTAATAAATAGGTTATTTCATTTTTTTAAACGCACTAAAGAGCAACAGTATTTACATGTTAATATATGCACAAAATTAAAGTACAAAGTAACCTTAAATGTAAAAAAAGCTCACATATAGGAAAAACACAAGTATCAGATCAGGACATGGTATCAGCAGAATAAAAACAATTAGTTGGATCAGATCATGGTTTTAAAAAATTCATTCTACAGTAGTATTTTTTTTTTTTTACTGTATTTTAAACATTTGGCAAAAAATTTTAAATGGAGCATTCTTAACATATTGTTTTTTCCTTGTGGACATCAGGTGACAACTGGACAGTATAAACAGTATCTTAAGAGTTTATTGTTTTAAAAGACGAATACATTGAGCTTAATTTCTTTTAAAACATCTGTTTATTACTTTTTGCTGCTTGTTCAAACTACATTTTTAAATGAGTTGAAACAACACAATTCTTAAGTTTTTTAGGGGGACAACTTTATTTTTAGTGTTCAATCCACTTAAATTTGTAAAAAAAAAACAAAAAAAAAACAGTTAACTTAATTGATTTGTTTTGGGACAACATGAAGGAATTGTGTGGAACCCTACATTTTACAGTGAACACTGACAGTGACATTTTATCCAAGGAGATACATAACAATCAGCAAAATTAGTCTTAGAGGCTGTAAACATAACATTTTAATACTAAAATTGGAAAGTTTTGAGCTGAACTTGATGCGATCATGCAACGTTATAGCAAATATGAGTATATATATTTTTAAAAAGAAGCAACCATCAGTGAAACAGAGACATCCTGGGAAAACAGCTGCTCAAGTTAATGCGTAATTTTACATTTAAAATATTTAAATATTTAAGTATAATAAAATAAGTAATGTAATGTGTGATGTTTATACATTTTTTCTAAACTTTTACACACGTTTATCAGTTTTAATAGATTTAACAGTGCACTTGTGTGTCTGCCTTTTTTTCTTGCTCAAGTGATAGAGTTTGATATAACACAATTTTTAGAAAGATTAATAATCCCATTAATCTAGTTACAGTACAAGTCGAAGGTCAAAGAATTTAAGCTAATTATTTATTGATCTGAGTGTGACTAAAAGGTAGGCAATAACTATGTTTCCATCCAAATATATTACATAAATTTATGTGCAAAACTGGAATATTTTATAAACGATGCGAATAAAGCAGCGTTGCCATCTAACGAGTCAATAGAACAAAATCGTCACTTCCTGATTAACTGGCGCCAAATATCAACAGTAAAAACAGAATTTACAGTGGTAGAAGAAGCTGTGTCAATTATTTATTTAATAAATGTACTTGCGCCTTAGAAGACAATGAACACGTGGGGGCGTTTGAAGCCATGAGACGCGGAGACTCTTGACATGCTCCAGATGCTCGGAGGTAATTATATACACTAATACTGAAACAGTTAAGGCAGTTTAGAATCACTAAAACAACATTTAAGACGTGTTACAGTGTGCTCAGCCTGCTGGTTTGTCCATTCATACCCATTTTCATCATCATATGATGACCTTTTTTCAATGTACATTCTGTAATTTGTTCAGTAAGTGTTTACATCGTAGTTTATGCACATATTTTCTATTGAATAAAAGTTTATCCTGCTCAATTATGCGTGTGTTTTTTATGCATATTTTCAAAAGTTAAGTGCATCATGATGTTTCCATCAATCGTTTTTATGCACATATCCAAAATGAGCATTAAAATAGGTGGGTGGAAGCGTAAGGCTAAGGCGAGAAATACCGCTTCGTCTTTTAAAAAGGGGTGGAGACCGACAGAAACTCTGAGTTTGGAGAATAAAACCTGCTCCTGACCAGGTTAGGTTCACAGAGTAAGTTACCACAGTAACTGACTCTGAGTTAAAGTTACCTCTCTTTTAGAAACAGGCTTGACTTACCCTGCTTTCTAGAGTTTAACAAACCTGCCATTTTGAAACGGAAAACCCAGAGTTTCTCTCATTTCAGGGTTAAAATACTCTGAGTTTTCACTTAACTTTCTTTCTGAAACAGGCCCCCGGCGTATGTAATACAGCATATGGGGGTCATTATGACAACTTTTCAAGAAAAATTTACATTTTTGATATTGGCATGTCCACACATGTTGAAGTATTGTTGTGTTATGTAAACCACAGACAATGTTTTTCGTATAAATAGTGAAAAAAGCATGGCTTCAGATTGATGTTGTGCTCCAATGTCAAGGGACATTGCAATTTTTTGGAAATGAAAATCGGGTTGATGTCGACTCAACGTCAGGCTAATATCAATGTCCAATGTCAGACAGACAATGCATTTTGATTACTTTCCAATGCAACCTAAAAACAACAAAATTTCAACGTCAATTCATATCATTATTGGACGTCAAAATAAAATTGTCCTAAAATACCGGTGACCTAAATCTAACCTAATATAAATGTAATATGATGTGTGTCTCTGCTGGGGCTCTAAACTACACTGGCAGGTAAAACTTAATTTAAAATTCTACACTGTTAACCTGTACTGTATACCAGTGGTCCTCAACCCCGGGTACCAGTCTGTGGATCAATTGGTACCTGGCCCCACAAGAAATCATTAGTTATTTCTGTTTTAGTTACTATTTGAGTCTGAACAATCTTTTATTTTTAGAAATAAACGTATTCTCTCAGTTACATTTTGGTTGCCTGATCACCAAGCAGCAAAATGAGTAAGAAACAGACATCTCTGAAATGTTTCCTTGCGAAGAGGAAGAGACCCAGTAAAAGACCCACAAACTGAAAAGTAATGGATCCACAAACCATTTATCAACAAATCAGGTAAATCTAGCGAATCTGTGCAAGTTGATCAAGTGCTAAAGATCGCAAATGACAGCTGCCGTTCACATATTGCATCTTTTTCGTGTGCAAGCTTGTTATTTCTAATAAAAGAGTGATGTGTTGGAGCAATGCTTTCCAGGCACACCCAGTTGAATACATCTTCAGAATGATGTGAGTGTACCGTGAGTTACGTGACAAGAAATGACCGATCAGCTTTATATTTTATATGGAATTTACACATTTCGGTAGACTAACTATTTAAGACAAACACTGCAGTGCTTTTTCATTTTCTTAATAAATAAAACTTGCTTTAGAGTTGCAACAATGTTTTGTCAGCTTGTCATCCACTGAGAAAACATTTGATGGTCCCCTAGCACTAGCACTCCCTCATTCCCACAGAGGCTGCGGTAAAACTGTCAAGCTACGACCGGTCCTCTGTGGTAAAAAGGTTGGGAACCACTGCTGTATACCATAAAATGATAAGGGATACTTGTCACAGCTGTAAACACAATGGCTGTCTCTTTACAATGACATTCTATGCAGAATGTTAAAGTTTTTACCACACACGTCTCCCGGAAATCTTCTAGAATTTAACAATGGTTGAAATACTTCCAATTTTGTGTGGTATTTTCATGCCATATGTGGCAGACATTTATACATGTACAGACACACACAAATCCCTGTGAGTTTAACTACAGTAATTATAGCACACATGAGAATACAACAAATGATAGAGGTCAGAAATAGCAGTAAAACTAATTTGGGAAAGCCTCTTAATTTTTAAAACGAGCCAAAACGGACAATGTACAATGATGGATTGTTTCATTTGTTGGACGAATGCTGTGTGTTCACAGCTCCTTAAGCGAATAACAACGTGCAAACAAAACATTTTTCCCCCTCACCCTTCACTGATTTATATATTTAATTCACATTGTTTAAAATTCAAAACTAAGCACCTGTGTACAACTGCAGACATTTTAGTTTGGTTCAGGTCTGACGGAGACTGAGTAACTGTGGAAGAGACTCTCGTATTTGCTTCCTCTTAATACATATTCAATAACAGCCTGATAAAAAAAGACACCTAAACCCCAAAACACTAATCCGTCGGTTTTGGATTTGGCTTCTAATAGACAGTATTGTTCTAAATGGAAATGCATCGGCATCGAGAGTTTATCAGCCGAATGCACATTGCGTAAGCTCACCAGAAAGACTTCTGTAAAATGCAAATGGACTATTTCGCAAAAGCACACACACATCTTGATGCAGTTCTAATCAAATCAGGTCAGCACAAAGCGCTTATCAGAAGTGAATAAAAACATCCCAGGTGAACCATTTAGGAAACCCGGTCTTAAAGCGCTACTGTCCATTAGCTAGCGTAGCAGATCGCAGATAGTTAGCCCAGAGTGTGTGACAGCAGATAAATGATGACTCATAGATAAAAGGGCAGCAGTCCAACTGCACTTCAGTGTCATTGAGGTTGTCATCGGATGCCACAAACATGAAAAAGAGCTTTGGTTTACGAAAATTACAGCATAAACATAATTTCATTCTTCATGTGCACCTCCCTTACGCACGAGTGAAAAATCATTTCCATGCTCAATCTTACAGCAGTGGAGCACTTAAAATGACAAGCATTTATTGAAGCCACCGAGCTGTAAATACATGCAACATTCGAGCAAACTTCTCTTTACAGTACATTCTGCTTTGGAGTTGGAATGAAGGTTTATTTGTATTCTTAAAGGTGAAGAGTGAAGGATTGACACAAACTTGGTATTGCAGTCCAAGTTAAACATTTTCAAGAGGTGCTTTTTTATTACCTGCTATGACTGGATGCAGTCTTGGGTTGCCAGATTGATGACACAAACAGCAGCGAGTGTGCCTGATGAGCCAATGTTTGTGTTTGGAATATTTGCTGATTATAAACCACCAGATGTGGATTGTTGTAACTCTGTATCTGCGTTTCGTTTCAGAGACTGCTACTTTTTGTCTGCGCCCACGTATGTTAAGGAAGCCTTCATGACTGAAAAGAAATACCCAGTGTTTTCTACCAAGCCAACCTAGGGTGCTGATATATAATTGGGTAAACTGGCAGAGTTACTCAGACCAAAACAAAGACAGACATTCCAACACGAATCACACAGGCTGCGTCCAAAATCGCTTACTTCCATACTACATAGTATGCTAAAAACAATATGCAAGCCAAGTAGTATGTCTGAATTCATAGAATACGAAAACAGTATCCGAGAAGGTGAGATTCTGAAGTGCATATCCAATGAACACTATCCCATTATGCCACGTGAGAGAATTCATGAATGGGAATGAAACGACAACTGTTGCTGGTAGGTCAAGTGATAATGACAAATGGTGGATGTAGTATATCCGAATTCCATTCATACTGCATGGATTCAGCAAGACCAAAATTTATTCCCACCACTGCTACATCATAACGTCTCGATCAACACCTTTTAATCGCTCTAAAAAGTATAAAAATTGAAGTAAATTACACTAGAGCAAACTTTTCGGTAATCATAGTAGTGCTGTGCATTATTTGTTTAACCCTTTAAGGTGACATGCTGACTGACCTACATGTACAGGGCTGGGCGATGCATGAGGCCAGCAAACACGATGTAGCTTTCAGTTATGATGAACACAGTTTCCATAATTATTTATGGCCGCTTTACTTTATTTCAGGACGCATTAATGCCATTCAGTAGGTCTATTGAATACACTCAGAAATATTTGTAGCAAATATAATAAATGTTGAAGACATACTCGTTACATAAACGCACTAAATTGCACTTCAGCAGCATTTATTTGAAGGCATGCAAGAAGTTTTGTGCACAAACAGAGGAAATCGGAGATTCGCATGCTTGTATTGACCTCATTCATCAATGCAGAAGTGCACTCGTTTTTGTGATTGTTTTAGAACTTCAGATTCAGTTGTCTATGGGAGAAATAAACTAGGAATTATAAACAGCAGAAACAGTAAAACTACTTGCTCTACAAACAAGTGTGTCCATGACTATGCAAAGCATAATCATATATTTAGAATATATCAGTTTGCAACATCAAGCAGCAGAACAAGCCGTTTTTAACCTCTAAAAATGAATAGAAGTGAGTAAGACCAGAAGTGTCAAGCTAAAAAGATTCAAATGGCTGCGCCCGTTTGTATGTGAAGAATAAGGTGAATTACATGAATGCGATTTCAACTTGTAATACTGCGCTCACAACATTTGGCATTAAAGAGCCCATATTATGGGTTTTTGAAAATTCCCCTCCATGTAGTGTGTAACACAGCTCTAAGTGAAGTGAAGTATCCAGCTAAGGCTTAAATCTGTAAGAATACAGTGTTTAAAACTGTTGATTCATCTATAAAAGAGTCGAATCATAGTGCTTCAAACGAGTCGCCTTGATACCGACTCATTAGGTGTTTCGCCATGACGTACGAACGAAACAAAGTTTTTCACGTGCACGCGCAAACCCGGGAGATTTCAAACCTGAGGCCCCGCCCTCTGACGCAGTAACCCAGACACACACACACACACACCCACAAACACACGCACACCCACAAACACACGCACACAAACATGCCGGTCGATTGAAGTCACACTGCAGATGGATATTATATTGAGTCTCTACCCAAAGATGAAACATCAGCATTATAACCAAGCAGTTGGAAACTTCTGGAAGCTACATGCTACAAAGAATACTTCATCTGAGTTTGTTAAAGGAAGGATCAGTAAAGAGTAACTGATGGACGTCAGGATGGGTTTCTTCCTACATTTCTCAAGTGTAAGTACGTGCGGTTAAAGTTGTTGCCTCGTTTACTCTAGCTTGCAAATGTATTTAGTTGTGATTTGTTACTTGTAACCGCGTGTACTGTATCAGGTTAACTGGATATATTATCTTATCGCGTGCAAAGTCACGTTAAAAACGCGAAGCGTGCTGTTTGTTTATGGAGCTCCGTGCTAGAGTTCTGCTCCCCCGATTTATTCGGAAATGTATTCCCGCGCCGCAGAAATCTGGCGCGGGGAGAGAGAGAGAGAGAGAGAGAGAGAGAGAGCGAGAGAGAGAGCGAACGAACGAACGAGCTTTGTGTACTTTGTGCTGTGTGTGTGTTTTTATACTGACAGCTTGGCTGTCTGGACTGTATACTGGGTGATATTTGGTTGTGTTCTCCGCTCTAGCGGGACCGGGCGCGGCGGGCAGAAAACGGAGCGGGTTCTCAGGCTAAAACCTGGCGGGTGCGGGCTGAAGCGGGAGCGTTGTCATCCGGAGGTGTGTGTGTGTTTTTGTGTGTGTGTGGTATGGCGAGTACACGACTGTCTCCTTCGTTCGGTTATCCGTGGCACTATCCACTCGCCATAGTGTGGCAGCTAAAGTCCACGCCTACACTATCGAGCGTGTATGAACTGTGATTACTTTTTAAATTGCTGATTAGCTATTGGCCATTTCCCTCTCTGACTGAAGGCAGTCGACCAATCGCGACAGACTGTCATCGGTCCAATCAGCGCAGATTAGCTTCGCGCTAAGGAGGGGTTTGGGAACAAATGAATCACTGGACGATTCATACAGGAGTCGCTGGGATAATTAGGTAAAAATAAATGCAGATTATAAGACCATGAAAGTGTTTTTTGACCTTGCATGCATATTAGACTGTTGTTGGAGACCCTTACAACCAAGATATGACCTTATTTCATGTATAATATGGGCTCTTTAAAATAATGCCATAGGTAGTTGGAAGATCTGTGTAAAAGGCCTGCCACCACAGCTGGAAAAAATCCTAGAGGAAACACTTTACTATTCGCATTCATACTCAAGCATGTACTTTTTGTACTTTTCAGTAGTTAATTCAAATGTAATACATACTTTAGTAAGAGAATTCGGACGCAGCCAGATTTTTAGAAGAGAATAGTATTGTATACTAATTGCTAAAAGTTTAGCATTGTTTTTCAGATAATCAGCTATGTTTATTAAGCATGTTTCTTTAATTGTATGGTATTTTTCATGCTTTAGAAAAGTCAAAAACATACACACAACACCTTAAAGGACAGAAACAAAGCCACTTTGGAAACCGGAAACTACTCCAACATCATTCATTCCATTCATTTTCTTGTCAGCTTAGTCCCTTTATTAATCCGGGGTCGCCACAGCGGAATGAACCGCCAACTTATCCAGCAAGTTTTTACGCAGCGGATGCCCTTCCAGCCGCAAACCATCTCTGGGAAACATCCACATTCACACACACACTCATACACGACGGAAAATTTTGCTTACCCAATTCACCAATTCTTTGGACTGTGGGGGAAACCGGAGCACCCGGAGGAAACCCACGCGAAGGCAGGGAGAACATGCAAACTTCACACAGAAACGCCAACTGAGCCAAGGTTCGAACCTGCAACCAAGCAACCTTCTTGCTGTAAGGCGACAGCACTACCTACTGCGCCACTGCCTAACAAGTATATATTCAACAAATTGTGTTAATTTATTTTAAAAGAAATGAATCATTTCAACAGAAATCAATCTTTTTAAAGAATACCCAAATATTCAGACATAAAAGGTGGAGTCCACAGTGCAAATTTTGAAGCTTAGAACACTGCATGATGTGCACACACACATCACGAGTGAGTTTATGTAAACATGTTTGCTCAACTTCATAGCTGAACAATAATGATGTTATTGTAGCAGAGGCCAGTTAGTGAAGTGCTGTGCATGTAAACCTCACTCTCTGACCTCCGGGAGTGAGGTTTAGGGGGGTGAGTGTAGCAGAGGCCAGTTAGTGAAGTGCTGTGCCACCTTGTTAGAGGATGCAGAAGGTCGTCGGTTTGATACCAGCTCGGAGCAGGTTGGGTGGTGTAAGACCAGCGGGGTTACACTATGACTCTAAACATTACAGTGTGAGGACAGTAGTGTAATAAATATGACATAATTGACTTTTTAGCCATATCAAACAGTAGTCACAATGTGTAAATTTTACCCACTGATTATTTTATCTATACAGTTCAACAACCCCTGGAGGCACTATAGAAGTGTGCGTTTGTATGTGTATGTTACCTTCTTCTCATCTCCATCCTGCAGTAGCTGCATGTGACTGCGGCCCTGACTGTTGGACCTGCGCAGGGTGGCACTGCGATGCTCCGCCAGCAGGTCGGGTGGAGGAGACACACTGCGCCCCTGAGGATCCACCCAGGTGTAGACGTGATTGGTGACATAACCGCCTGGTATCCTGCCCACAGAACGCACCGACATGCAGAGCTTTTTGCTGCCTTTCAGCACCTGTGGCAGAAAGAGAAAGAGCTGCAATCAGTCCAGCGTGTCCGCTAAGCGATAAAAGGCTGCGCCGGTTATGTGAATGTCAATATATTCATGCGAAAAAGCTAACATTTCCACTCCATATGATAAAGAGCTCTGTCAACATTCATGGCTGCACACAAACACACATGGTGTCTACATAAAATAAAAATCCCTAGAAGCTGAAGCTTATTTAGATTAAAGCAATAAAAAGATTAATACACTGAGGATATATATATATATATATATATATATATATATATATATATATATATATATATATATATATATATATATATATATATATATATATATATATATATATAAATTTTATATAATTTATATTTATATTGTTACAATAATAAATAAAATGATACAATTATAACATATAATTTTATTAGAAAATATTATTATTTAACTATAATTTTTTTTAAAAAAACTAATAATATATGTATAAATAAATAAATAAATATGGCGTAAATAATTAATACATAAGTAAATAAATTATAAAAATATAAATAAATTATAAATAGGTAAATTAATAAATAAATATATAAGTAATTAAATACATTTTAAATATATAAATCATTAAATAAATTATGAACAATACAATAATATATAAAATACTACAATTGTTACAATTATTATGATATTAATTAATATTTGTATTTTTTATTATTAAATATAATTATTTAAATATAAACAAATATTTAAAATGATGAATATATAAATAAATTATAAATATATAAATTAAATTATAAACATATAAATAATTAAATAAATTATAATAAAAAAATTGTAAATGAAGAAATAAACAGGTAAATAAATAAATGTGTAAATAAACAGATAAATGTGCAAATAAACAGTCAAAAACTGTAAAATAAATAAATAAATAAATACAAACAAACAAACAAACAAACAAACAAACAAACAAACAAACAAACAAACGAATGATTGAAAGATGAATGGGTAAATGCAAATGAACAGAAAATGGGTAAATACATAATTGTGCAAATCAATTAATAAGTAATTCAATAAAAGGGGTAAATGGAAAAATATTAACATGTGAAAAAAAGTAATGGATTACGTTATAAATTAGTAAGAAAGACAAATTGATACAGTGGATAATAATTAAATAAATACAATAACAGATATGCAAACACAAACAAATAAATGAAATAAACAAATGAATGAAAAAATGAATGAATGAATGAACAAACAAACGAATGAATAAATGAATGAATGAATGAATGAATGAATGCTTCTTCGATTAGGTTAGTCTAAACCACATGGTCAGATCCCTGCTCAGAAACACACAATACAGCAGAACATGTTGATGAGATAAAAGTCCCAGTGGTGTTTGCCTCATTGGCCTCTGATGGTCTGCAATGTTGACTATCACTCCACAGATCAAGTGTAGACCAACCAGCTCTGCGGGACGCCTCCAAGTCAGCTGAGTGTGAAATGACATCTCTTTTCTTCAAACACACACACATACACAGAGATACACTAAGCTGGCTTTACACACACACACACACCAATGCAACTGCACAATGTCTTATTAGACTGAACTCACAGAACTTCCTGTTCTTCACAGTATCTACTTCCAATGCAGCTCAGACTCCCTCGCAATGTACTGCAGAAACGGTTCGAGAGTTTGTGTCCGCAGGCGAGAGCTGTTGCATATCTCTGACCTAGTTTTGCTGAGCGTTTATTGAGTTATTTGAGTGGCAAAAAAAATAAAATATGGCAGTCCAGATCTGAAGTGTAGCAAAATAAAACTGCTTATTTGTGAGCCGTTTCCCTCAGATGCAAATAAACACCAGTGGTGCTTCGGTAATCCCTGAAAATGATTCAAAGCCTAAAGTTTGGATTTATTCTTCAGTTAATCTGCTCCGTGAGCATGTGGTTTTTTGGGTTCTTGTTGATTGGGATTAGCCTCGGTTGTTTAATTGGGTGACTAGTTGTTTTATGGGGAACAAATTAAATCCAAATGCTTGGGAATGAACAAAACATTTTAAATAGAAAGGGGAAAAAGGGGAAAGATAAAAAAACAATACAAAACATCTGTTATTGGGCATCACGGTAGCGCAGTGGGTAGCACGACAGCAATAAGGTCACTGATTCGAACCTCAGCTGGGTCAGCTGGCATTTCTGTTTGGAGTTTGCATGTTCTCCTCGTGTTGGCGTGGGTTTCCTCCGGGTTCTCCAGTTTCCACCACAATACAAAGACATGCGGTACAGGTGAATTGGATAAGCTAAATTGTCTGTAGTGTATGTGTGTGAATGAGTGTGTATAGATCTTTCCCAGTGATGGGTTGCAGCTGGAAGGGCATCTGTTCATTCTGCTGTGGTGACCCCAGACTAATAAAGAGACTAAGCCGAAAAGAAAATGAATGAATATCTGTTCATTAACAGTTTCCATGTGTTTTCTGCTTATTTCCGGTTAGGAACTGCATTATGGGTTGTTGATTTCTGCTGTGTCGAATCTTTTTGATGTTGAATATGTAACTCAATAGTTTACTCAAACGCCCTCCACAGTCACCAGAACTCAAACCAATAGAGCATAAAGATTCGCATCATGAATGCGCAGCCGACAAATCTGCAGCAACTGCGTGATGCTATCATGGCAATATGGACCAAAATCTTTGAGAAATATTTCCAGTACCTTGTTGAATCTATACCATGAAGGATTGAGGCAGTTCTGAAGGAAAAAGGGGTCCAATCCAGTACTAGTAAGGTGTACCTAATAAAGTGAATGTATAGGAAAAGAGTCTGTAAAATACCAGAAAATGTTCTGGCAGTTTATTGCAAGGTTTTAGTACCTTAATATATTCAACACCAATCCAGACGATATTTCACTTTACACTCTTAAAAATGTTAATAAAAGTAGCTTTTTCAAACTTTTCAAGGTTAAAAAGTTGTTGGAAGAAATATCAAGATCACATAATGCAATTCAGAAGCATAAACAAATGTAGGAGGAAAAAAACAAATGTGTACTTGTTAAAGGGACAGTTTACTAAAAATGTTTAATGTTGTTCCAAACCTGTATGACTTTCTTTCTTATGTTGATCACACAAAAATTAACAAATTTTATTGATTTCTAATGAACTTATAATAAATGCAGACTTTTGAGCTTTTAAAAAAGACAAAAATAAAATAAAATTAAATAAATATTATCATGATGCAAGCATCAAGAGTTGTCCAAATGTTCTCATTAAAATATGGGGTTGATAAATGGTACATTTTCAACAGTTTTTTGAAAGAAGTCTCTTATGCTTACCAAGTGTGCCTATATTTAATCAAACATTTTAATATTTTAAGAATTAATATCTAAAACAATACAGGGCTCCAATTTTCTCATGGACACCAAATTCAAGGACTTTTTGTGATTCACACCCCCAACAGTATACTGTATAGCATCTGTGTGTGTGTGTGTGTGTGTGTGTGTGTGTGTGTGTGTGTGTGTGTGTGTATATATATATATATATATATATATATATATATATATATATATATATATATATATATATATATATATATATATATATATATATATATATATACATATACATATATATTTATACAACAGTTTTGTCTGGTTCTCGAATCTGATTGGCTGATAGCCGTGATATATTTAAGTAATATCAGCACCCGTACAGCCTCTTTACCTTTTGTGTATTACTCCGCCCACACACAGCCAGCAAAAGCAGACACTACAAATCTAAAGTTTAAAGGATGCTTGCTCAGCTGTTTAACTATTAGCTTATGATTTGAATCCAACGCGGAAGAAAGTAGTTCCTCATACAAAAGGGTTTTTAAGACTCTCCATGTTTGATTTTGTTTTTATATACACAATTATGCTGTCAAACTGTTGTATAAACGCATAATCATAAATTGTCATAGATTCAACAAGGTACCTGAAATATTCCTCAGAGATTTTGGTCCATATTAACATGATTGTATTTTACAGTTACTGCACACTTTTCTGCTGCACATCCATGATGTGAATCTCCCATTCCATCACTTGTCAAAGGTGCTCTATTGGATTAAGATTTGGTGACTGGGGAACCCGGTGTGGTCTTCTGCTGCTGTAGCCCATCTGCTTCAAGGTTCGACATGTTGTGTGTTCAGAGATGCTTTTCTGCATACCTTAGTATGTAGTATGTCTGTCTATCAGCTCAAACCAGTCTGGCCATTCTCCTCTGACAGCAACAAGTGCGCCCACAGAACTGCCACTCACTGGATATTTTTTATCTTTTTCGGACCAATTTCTGTGAACCCTAGAGATGGTTGTGCATCAAAATTCCAGTAGATCAGTAGTTTCTGAAATAGTCAGACCAGCCTGTTTGGCACCATAAATCATGCCACGTTCAAATTCACTTACATTACCTTTCTTCCCCATTCTAATGCTCGTTTTGAACTGCAGCAGAACGTCTTGACCATGCCTACATGTCTAAATGCATTGAGTTGCAGCCATGTGATTGGCTGCTTGAAAATTTGCGAACAATTGGATAGGTGTACCTAATAAAGCGGCCAGTGAGTGTTTGTTTATTTTTAAGTATTTTCCAGGCCTAGAAATCATGTCTTAAATTCAAGTATTTTCAGGAACTTTAAAGAAACACGGGAATCCTGATAATACCAAATTATTACTTTTGTCTTTAGAGCCATGATCCGGCAGTGTCTGATTTGGTCTTTTAAAACAAATAGTCATGCTGTTATAACAGGTAGTCAACCTGCCATAAGAAAAAACAAAACAAAAAAAAAACACTTAAATTCTCTTTTCATGACATAAAATAAAAATTTTTTTGTAAGAACTCATAAGTATGAAAATATGGAGTCAACATAATAAAGCCATACTGGTTCAGAACAAAATAAGAGTGAGATATTTTCCTTTTTGGGTAGATCTACTGCTTTAAGAGACTGGAGGAGAAGATAAAAAAGCAGCTTTGTCCCTGCTGTGAATACTAACAAATAAAAGAGCGCCTCGCAGGGAGATTCTTAATGCACCATCGCTGCTCTAAAGTGCTGACTGTGACACTGTCTGATGGACTGTGTCAACAAATGAGTGGAGCAATGGAAAACTGTTGGGTGAGAAAGAGAGATGGAGACGAAGAGATGGAGGACAACAGCAAACAGACAGCTTATCATATTCCACACCTGCGCACGATATGCTACAATGTCACCTTAGGAAAGCCAATAATGCCAATAATGTGGGGAGAAAAAAGAATTGATAGCCCCAAGCAAAAGTGAAAGGACATGATGAAAGAACATTTTATGCTGGCAGAAAGAGAATGGAAATGGCAGTTTTATCTCATCTAGAAGACTTGAAATGTTCCTATTATGCTGTTTTAAAGGTTCCTAATTTTGCTTTGTAAGTCTCCTACTTTAAGTTTACATCCTTTCAAGGTTAAAAGGTTATTATTCTCATAATATGAACTGCAGTATCAGCACTTCTCTCACTTTTCTCTGTCTCACACATTTCATACAGTGTCTAAAATGGTTTGTTCAAGGATCCAGCCTCTTGAAATCCCGCCTTTACGACTGTCTGCTCTGCCCTGATTGGTCAGATAGCCAACTAATTAATGACCGAGTCTGTATTACATTGAGGAGAATCGCTTTATTTAAGGTGAATAAAATCCCCTACTTACTGAAATTCAGCATTAACTCAGCCGCAGCCACACACCTGACGTGTGTGTGTGTGTGTGGGGGTGTGTGTGTGTGTGTGTCTAGTTGAGATGAGGGAAAGCACGCAGTGGACCGAACCACTCTGAGGAAGGGAAGGGGGAACTTGACTGTTTCTAAATGCATTTTAAATGATAAATGCGGTTTTCTTTCTAATTAGACAATTATTTTAGCTATATATACACATATATTTTTCACAATTGAGAGTTTTTATTTTTAACAATTAATTTTTTTTGGGGGGGGACAACCCTCGGATGGGAGGGGACATGCACCATTTATTTGGTGTTATGCAAAGAACTGCACGAAAATAATCCTTTGCTTATGGTTAATATGTGCTTGTAAATATCATTAGTGTGAAAAGAAAGTTTTTGCCATCACACTTCTACATCTAGAAACTGCAGTAAAGTATAAGTGCGTTTTAATGGTATCACAAAAATTATAGACGTTTTTCCAATGAGCCCGTGTTGGATACTTCTATTCGTGACACAACGAGGACATATACATGAACACCAAGATTCAGCTAATTCTCAAAAATTTGATTATTGAAAACACTGCTCATCTTGAATTACATGCAAACCTAAAAGCCAGCAATGTAAGCTAATCATGTTTAGAAGACTGATTCATAAATAAATCAGTTTAATTTAGTAATGCTAATATGTAATAATTTGCTCTGGGAAATGTAAGACTCAAATATGATTCTCTCAAAATGCTGCAGTTGGACTGTTGAACTTCTACTGCACAACATGAAAACACATTTGTATATTTTTTGGGTCAAAAAACCATCTGAGTTTATGTCAGACTAATATATCCTCCTCCCTTCCTGTAAACTGGATACACCTAAATCTGCAGTAAGGGTGAGTTGCTATCACAAATTACATATGTGCATTTCGATAAACCGACAGAAAGTGGGTTAATGTGTTTACTTGCCTGCTGAAATCAGCGTCACAGAAAAATAAGTAGTTTTGTCAATCAGTTAATACTTTGGCAGTTTATCACTTTCCTACGATAAAGAAAAACGAGTTGGTGCATTTACATGACCACCCATTGTCAGATTATAATGAATCATAAGACTACGTGCATGTGAACACACTTAGATATCTGAAACTTTGCAGACCTTTTCTATTCACAATCAGCTGCGTAAAACACACTACACGAAAGGTCATTTCTGATAAAATATAATTAAACTACAATAAGAGTTTGACTTCCACTCTACTGCAATATTTCAGAAGTGGTGCATTAAATTAAGACCATGCATTAAGAAAGACTAAAAAGGTCACACTTTACAATAAGGTTTCATTAGTTAATCATAGTTATTGTATCTACTAAAATTAAGAATGGATAGTAAATGTACAGCATTTTTAATCAGATTTTAACAATTACTAATTCATTATTCATAGCCGTTATTACTCGATTGAATGGGCGTTAACAGTGGTTTATGACTGTTATTGAACAGCTGATTGATATGGGCCAGGAGGGGCCTTCTACACCTACTAGTAGGTTCAGAAGGCTCTTATCATCCATCCATCAATTAATTTACGTCTACCCCTACCCAACCGTCACAGTTATGTAAAAACAGAGTTTTCTGGCGTCTGCTCTACTAGTATAGCTGATTAACCATGATAATTATTTATATTATTTATTAAATTTCCCATTAATTGTATTTTATAAACGTCTACCCCAAACCTAAACCCAACTGTCACAGTAATGTAAAAACAGATCTGGATCTGGCGTCTTCTATATTAGTATAGCTGATTAACCATGTTGATGATAACAGCCTTCTGAGCCAACCAATAGGTGCAGTAGACCCCTACTGGCCCATATCTAGCAGCTGATAACCACTGATGATACCCATTCAATAGAGTAATAACATTCAAAGCGGGTGTTGTTCAAATCAACATGGAGTTAACAAACTATGAACTTATAACTAATGTTATATAACTAATATGCTAATGTAAACTAATGTTCACAAAGATGAATAAATATAAATGAATTAAAAAAAATTGTTTGTCCATGTTTTTTTTTTTTTTACTAACATTAACTAATACAACCATATTATAAATTGTTAAAAGTTCTTCCTTAGATTTACCCATACCTGTCAGCATTGGTATGTAAAAATAAGGGATATGCCCACCTTAATAAGGGATATTCCTTTTGATTCCATTAAATAACAGAGGTGTCACTTTAAAAATGCACACATCTAACATTATAATGAAAGCATTAGATTGCTTCAAATAGCTTCAGATCACTTCAAATTGCATGTAACGTAACAGAATCCGTTTGGGAAACAGCATCTATTTATCACTATGGAGCGCGTCGGCTGACAGTCACGCACCGCTATGTGACTGTTTTGAGGATTGCATAAGAGGAACGATGGCACCTGTAATGAATAAGAACCAAATCCTTACGTTTTTCTATTTTTTTACAAAGTGTTTTCATGCCTAAATAAAACAAAATCACTGAATAGACTCACATTTAAGAGTGAGGAGAATTCCCTGCTGGTACGGCGGTATGGGCTGCGTATAGGAAGGATTGGCTCTTTAATTTCATTATCACCCTTCAGAGAAAGACTGAAAATATGAGAGAAATACGGGAAAATACCTTTATGGGATGATAGCAGGATAGAACTGTAAAATAAAGAAGAATCCTGGGAAAAACAGGAGGGTTGACAGGTGTGGATTTACTATGTTCTGTCTATCTTTCTCTCTATGGTGAATCTCATACTGCCTATAATATTACCTATACATAATGTATGTAATACATTTACATTTACATTTAGGTCTGGACTCTGTGGAGGCCATTTCATGACTGTCCTATAGTTTTATCAGCTGTTTTTCTCTTCAAGTATGATTTTATTACATTAGCAGTGTGTTTTGAGAACATTATCATGCGGAAAAATACTATAACCACAAACTATTACAAATTAGGTGCTTTCTAGTAGAAATTACATGACAAATTAAAACCTGAGTCCATTTTGATGAAAAATGTGCATTATTTGTCATGGTTCTTGTATAAGATTTAAATTTAAGATATTTAAATTAAAGATTTCTTAACTTTTTTGTGTAATTTTTGAAGGCAGCACAGTAAAATTGTAAAAATAGAATAAACCTCATATTCAAGCACTTTTAAGGACCTGTTTTTAAGTACTTTCCAGGCCTTGATTTATGTGTTAAATTCAAGTATTTTTAAATACTTTCAAGAAGCGTGGGAACCCTTATAATACCAAATTATTACTTTAGTCTTCAGTGCCATGGTCCTGCAGTGTCTGATTTGGTGTTTTAAAACAAACAGTCATGCTGTTATGACTGGTAGTCAACCTGCCCCAAGAAAAAAAGATAAAAAAAATGTCTTAAAATATATAATTTTTTTAAGAAGCCATAAGTCTGAGGAGTTCAAGACAAACATGGAGCCAACATAATTAAGCCATACTGCTTCCGAACAAATTAAGAGTGAGATATTTCATCCTGCCAATAATATTGCCTATATATACTGTACATAACATTCTGGTCTGGACTCTGTGGAGGCCATTTCATGACTGTCCTAGTTTCATCAGCTGTTTTTCTCTATAAGATTCCATTAAATTAGCAGTGTGTTTTGGGATCATTATCATGCTGAAAAATACAACTATTACAAATTAGGTGCTTTCTAGTAGGAATTACATGACCATTTAAAACCTGTCAAATTAAAAACCTGAATCCATTTTGATGACACGTTGACTGTAAAGGCCTTGAACCCTTAAAGCTAATTGTTCCATACTTTTTAGATGTGTGCCTGATGGCCTTACCAATTCACATGTAAACCACATACACACACATACACTCAACCAGACCTGCAGCACATTCTGTTTATTTACTATCATTTCCATTGGGACCAATAAAGCAACTGAGGCGGAATGAGAAATCAAGTCGTAAACGGTGCATGTTAGAGAGTGCGATGCTCGGTGTGCAGTGACCAGCTGGCTCCGATACTGGAGCAAACCGAAAAAGCATACATAAACAGACAATCTGTGATTGTTGCTTCGAATTAGCATAACAAAAAGGGGCCAATTAGATGATCACAAAGGGTAATTGGCTCTGGTTAGCAGTGTCGTGTGCTCTGAATGCGTTTATGAGATTACGCCGACGAGCTTGGAAGACATTAGCATGTGATTGAGCGATTCTGGATTGAAACCAGGAGGACAATGAATAAAAAATATTTCAGAGACAGAGCAGTACAATTACATGGATTGGAGTCCATTTTTGTGCTGACATATAGCCATATTTCGTGTAGATGTTCAGTAGTAATTTGTGCCTTTTCGTGACAACAGTTATAGGGGGTTTTAAAGGGATAGTTACGCCAAAAATTAGGTCAATTCACTCATCCTCAACTTATTCCGAGCCTAATAGCTTTTGTTTCTTTTTTTTTGCTAAACACAAAGATATATATATATATATATATATATATATATATATATATATATATATATATATATATATATATATATATATATATATATATATATATATATAAACTGGTAGCATTTTTTTTTCCAGTCTTAAAAATACAGTATGTTTTGTGTTCAGTATAAAACTCATAAATGTTTTAAAGAACTTTAAAGTGAGTAAACATTGAGTTAAGGCCTGTAAGACACTTTTCACTTGCGCTTTTTAACACTCTCAGAAATAAAGGTACAAGAGCTGTCACTATGGTGGTACCTTTTTAAAAGCTACACACTTGTACCTAAAGGATCCGTATTAATACCTCAAGGGTACACATTAGTACCTAAAAAGTACAAAAGTGTACCTCCTAAAATGTTTAGGTACAAATATATGCTTTTGAGGTACCAATATGGACCCTTTAAGTACAAATGTGTATCATTTTAAAAGGTGCCACGAGGGTTGGGTATTGTTTGGGGTTATTTCGATACTGGTGCTAATTCGATACTTTTAAAATGGTACCGGTGGCAAAACAGTGCCTTAACTGATACTTTTGAGCCACAAAATTATGGTGGATGACTCTAGAAAAATCTTTTAACAGAACAATTTAACTAAAGTTTAAAGTAAACATCAATTCATATTATATATATATATATATATATATATATATATATATATATATATATATATATATATATATATATATATATATATTTGAATGGCATTAATATATTTCCTTTGATCATTTGTTGGTTAGCATGAATTTTAGGTTTGCATTATGAAATTACATTAGCCTACTACTAACCTATGGAAAGGCTGTCATCAAAACACTGAACTCCTTTTTTTCACCCAACCTTAGGTACCACCCCAGTGACAGCTCTTGTACCTTTATTTCCGAGACCGAACAATCTAACTAAACAAAGTGCGCCAATGTGATCATGCACAACAATGTGCAAAATGGCAGTCATAAAACTGTCATTTTTAACAAACGCCTCAGCCTTTTTTTTTTTTTTTGACGCACCATGTCAAAAACCGCTCCACCAATAAGATTGGCACTTATGTTCATATTCCTGGAGTGGCTGAAGTTATAATAAACCGGATTGGAGGTGCTCAATCGGAAAACAGTCGAGTCAAGCATAGTTTCACTTTCATTCAATGAAGATGATGATGCACTGAGACTAAATGAAGTGGAGCTGATTTTTCATTGGGGTCTGAACACAAAGAGCTGTAAGATAAGTGCAACAGCAACTACAAAAATGTCAGTAAGCGTTTGTTATTATAAAGAGTTGGACTTGATGGGGAGTTTCAATTCACTCTTCTTTTATGACTTGCAAGTTCATTAAGCGCCATCTAACATCAGGCTGAGATTTTGCATGTTCACTCTGCTCAACCTCTGAGAGTTGTAGTTGAGCAAGCTATAGAAAAGTGATCTCCACCGCAGAAGATCACAACAGAAATACATTAAAAACATAAATATTTTGACCTTGTTCAATTTCTTTTCTTTTCATTTATGCATTCATTTATCTTCAGCTTAGTCACTTTATTCATCAAGGGTCTATCAACTGACCCAGCCGGGACTCCAACCAGCGACGTTCTTGCTGTGAGGCAACATTGCTGACCACTGAGCCACTGTGTCACATTATTTTCTTTTTATTTTCATTTAAATATATTTTAAATCTACAAATGTGAAGGCAAAGCTGCTAATTTCAGTATCCATTACTCTGCAGTGACACATCTTCATATTAATATGCAAATGAAGTCTTATAAAATTATTACAAAAATGATTAGCAAATATTACATTCAGATGGTACTGTAAATGCGAATTCAATCATTCAACAACTGAACAACTGCAAAGCGAAGACAATTCTGTATTCATGTTGTAATAAAAATGAAGCTGTAAAATAATGTTAATGGTTGCCACGATGATTTCATTTATAAAAGCTAAACCGTAGAGTTTCTTTGGCTGAGAGAGGGATCCACAAAGACACTTAAAGCTGCTCTTTTGTTGACAACAGCCGGTTTGTATGCACTTCTCATTACAAGTTTGGAAAGATGTTTGCCGCATGTTCCATTCCCAAAAGCATGTAAACATTCCAAGCTCACCAGATGCAGAGATGACATTTGTTTGGATCAGATTTTACTGAGAACTGAGCTGCTCTGGGACAACACTGGATCTCAAAGCTTGAACATAACAAAACACACAGCAGCACTTCACACAGCAAGTGTCTTGTTTATTTTCAAGGGGAGACATGTGGAACGTGGCAAAGCACTGGCTTACGTGGGCACAGCTCTTTCTTCATGTATTTATATAATAAAATTACAGCCTTTGTGATTTGATAACTATACTAAGCCACATCATAATCGTGGTTTAATTTCAACTAATCCTGCAGTCCTACAGGAATGTATTAAAAAATGATGAGAAACATTAAGTGGAGCATCTGAAACAGATTTGCTGCAAGCTGTACTTAACTTCAGGCTAATGTTTTGAGTCTTCTAAATATGCAACTAAACAATGCTGGAGAAAGTAAAATTCAAATGCATATTTATGCAGTAGGGGTGTAAATATATGCAGACTTTTGAAAATGAGGGAGTGGCTGCGCAAATTCGCTACCTGATTGGTTGATATGTATCATTCTGTTCCTACATCAACCACAGCTTATATGACCAATACTCTGATTTTGGTTTCATCTCTGTAAATAAATTTGCTCTCTGTCCTGTATTAGTGACCCGTGATGGTGGAGGGTGGCATATAGGGAGGCAGGGGCTCAGTGAGGGGGCTTAGTTGGTGATGAGGGGATGGGAGGAAGGTACCTCAGTTCGCTATTGGAGTATGGCAGCATCAGAAATCAGCTACTACTCAGTAGGTACTGCATTTGAATTTGAACTTACTACTCGACTGTTAGTGTGAAGTATGTTAGTGTGAATGTAAGTAGTATGAATGGAACTCGGACAGACTACATTCACCATTTTGTCATGATCACATGACCTATCCGCATCAGTTGCAGTGCTTAAATCCCATTCATGAATTCTCTCATGGTGCATCATGGAATAGCTCAGCATGCACCAGATGTGCACTTCAGAATTTCGCTGAAAGTAGTAGGTTATCGTACTTCTCATTCTATGAATTCTAACTATATAGTATGGAAGTATACAATTTCGGATGCAGCCTATGAGTTTTATTTCTTTTTTTGGTTTGATTTGAATATTGTTACACCCCTAATGTGCACACATACAGTACTGTGCAAAAGTCTTAAGCCCCAGTTACATTTGTTGTTTTAGTGAGGGTATAATGACATAATATATTACTCCTCATTCTTCGTTATGGAATTCTCATGGAATTGTTAATGCTGAAAAGTATGTCAAGTAGTCCTTACTAGAAAGTACCTAATTAGTTGTATATAGTTTAATTTTTTAGCATGATGATAATCAAAACCCACTGATACTGTTACAAAATCCTATTTGAAGTGAAAAACTGCTGATGACACGAAAACAGTCATGAAATGGTCTCCACAGAGTCCAGACCTGAATGTTATAGAGTATGTTTAGGCAATATTATAGGCAGTATGAGATTCCCTGGGAGATAAAAAGTAAGATAGAACTTACTAAATCTAAGGAACAATTCTTAGAAATGCTGAAAAATGCTTGATATTTAATAGCGCATATTTTCAGAAAAGACTCAACAAAGAAGTTCAAGCTTTTGCTTAGTGCTAAAGAGGTCCCGTTAAACACAGACTTTTGATGCTAGTCTTTTGATTCCAAAATTTGTTCAAAACATTGTGTATTATTTAATAAAATAAATGACAAGTCAAGCTGCAGAGTAGGGCTGGGCGATATGGGCAAAAAAATTATTTCTCTGTATTTTTAGGAGGAAAGATGGTATACAATATATATCTGGTATTTTTTCCATATATGGTTACTTGAGAGTTAAAGCCTCTATTAAAAATTTAATAAACAGTTTTTGAGCAAAATATAACTCAAACACCCCCTCCCCCCGTTATTATCATCATTATATATATTATATCATTCTTATATTGTTATTTGTTGAAAGAGTAGCTAACAGCAAGATATTAAAATAAAAAAGCCACCAACTATTCACTATAAGCACACATACAAATCAATTCACGTCTTCCAGTTAAGAGGCCAAAATTAATAAATAAACTAAACGGAATAAATAAATAAAATGATTAGAATACAATCGAATTGAAGTCAATATGCAATAACAGACCAGAACGCAAAACTAAATGTGTTATAACGTAAATGTAAAGAAGAGACCGTCGTATAGAAAACACTAAACTCATAATCAGTGAATATGAGGTGGTTTCACTTTCAAAATGCGGTACAAATTCATCCCATTTTGCCGTTTTTAATTCTTTTAAACACTTTCAGGTGCTGCTTGTCAATTTGACAAGGCTTCTATGTTCATTCTTGTTAGTTCGATTGATAAACCGCTGTGACAGCTGCAGGCATTGTGTGGCATGCGTGTACGCGAGAGGGAGTCAGATTTGTCCAGGGAGTCAAATTTTGATGCAACACTAGCACTGCATGTTCCTCCATGTCGCGTCAGTGATGGGTCGGTCTTGAACAGTTTGTTCATTTTGAACAAATCTTTTGAATGACTCAGGGAGTGAATTATTCATTTGTGCATGCGCTCATGTGTCCAAGAGGAGCTCGTTTGCTATCTTGGAGTGGTCTGTTTCGCGTTGAATGTGCACGTGTGGCCTCAAACCATGTGGATATGAAAGATATTGGATAATCCTGCATTGCATAGGGGAATCATATCGATATATCCCTAGAACTCAATATAGCCTCCAACCCTACTGCAAAGTTAAATTAGCACCATCAAAAGTTGTTGAAGTAGAGATCAAGGTCCCGTAATGCAATTCAAAAGTGTAAATAAAAAGAAAACACCTGTGAATGACAAGTTACGGTCAACTGTTAATTACACAGCATGAAGTGATATACCAATGAAGAAATATTGACACTAAAAAGATCTTAAATCCAATGGGAAATTAAAAATATTTAAGAAACTGAGACTAACTGGTGGCAAAATGCACCTGATTTCCTGTATTTTTGCTACCAAACTGTCTGTCCACCTGTGCCTGGCATGAGTCATGAAATCCCCTCAGGCGTTCCAGCATAAGCAAAACCTCATCTGCCAAAGCCATAGCCAAACAATCTCTCATTTAGTCCAGTTAATGAGAGACTTTTAAAAACAGATGTGACAAAGTTCTATTTTAACCCCATTTTGTTACGGAACGATAATGAATTATGCTGAAAATCAAGCAGTAAAATGACAAAATTGATCAGAAACGTCTGGAGATTGACATGTGTGGTCTGACAGCTCCGGACGGCACTGACATCTTTCAACAGCTCTGTCCAAAACTGTGTCATCTTACGCTGGAGGGATCGATCGGACCACAACCAGCAGCTACAGCAAACATTTCTCACTCTCTCTACGTCCCCTTCCTTCCATCTATCACCAATCCCTGCTCTCCAACTTCTTGTCTCATCCCTCATTCTTATTTATGAGTTATATAGCAGGGGTCGCCTCCACATGGGATGACGAGATATAGAAAAGGAAAGAGTAGAGGAGAAAACGAGTGCTTGACTTTAGGGCAGATTTTGTGCTTGAATCGAGGGGGGGGGGGGGATTTTTCACTCTTTTGCTGAAACATGAGAGAATAGTTTAAGAGGTTTTGCGAACAACACAAACACAGAAAGCATGGTGGGACATACAAATATAGCACCGACAAACAACATCATCTCTCCGGGCTTGTTGAAGACGTCCATGTCGGCTAAATCAAAGCCGACAGCAGACAGGATAAACATACTAATGCTTGTCTCAAAATGCAAAAAAACAGCTCGAATCAGAATCTCAATTGCATGCAAATACCGTAAGAAGCCTGTCAAGGCACAACACTGCAACAAAATCCATCTTAATCAGTGATTTTGTGTCTCATTTTCCAGTGAAACCAAACAAATACCCTTAAAACGCGATCAATTTAATTGCACTGTTGAGATTTGAAGGGCTTGGAGAGTTCGTTTATATGCTGGAGAACTAGCACAACCCTCTAGAGAGTTTTATTCTTGGTGCGGGTGATTTTTTTTTTTGTGCGGTATGTTGCTGTTGCACCATCTTATGTAATCATGTAATCACCCAGACACCAACAGTTCTGTCACACTAAAGCCTGAAGTATACTTGAGTTTTCCAAGTGTATGGTCTTTCAACATATAGTCCATTTCTTTGTGAGCATGAACACAAGAATAGCAATACTCAATATAGGTTGCACATCTTATAAAGTTATGCACAATGTAGGATATCGCATAAACCAGTTAAGCACACCAGAAGAAAGTGTCAATAGCTATGTTTCCAACCAAAGATGGATTTTATGTACATAATTTTATGTATGTGCAAAACAGGATTATCACATAAAAGATGTGAGAATAAAGCAGCATTTCCATCCAACGAGTCAAAGAGAACAAAATCGTCACTTCCTGATTAACTTGCAACAAATATCAAAAATAAAAACGGAATTTGCTGCTATAGGAGAAGCTGAATGAATCTTTTCTTCATTTAATAAATGACTGGTGCCACAGAAGACCGCATACCGATGCGCAATGAAGCTGTGATTATTAATTTTTGGAGGTTATTAATAATATAATAACACTAATACTGAAACGATTAAGGCGTTTTAGTATGACCAAACCAACATTTCAGATGTTTTACAATCCGCTCAGCCTGATCTCACAAGAAAACGTATTTTACGTTTTGTCAGTTTAGTGGTTAATTCGTACGAATTCGTAGGAGTTCAACTGCTTAAAATTGTACGATTTTAAAAAGGAGACGTGGCACCAAACCCCACCCCTTAACCCCCGTCATTGGGTGATGAGCAAATCATACATGAATGGTCCTATAGATTGTGATTTTATTACTATCGTTTGGATTAAATGTGAAGCATTATTAATAAATTCCTGTAACTGGTTTTATTGAGACACAGATTTTTGCTTCTAATAATATACATGATAATTAGTTTGCATAAATGATATTAATTGGTTATTGTTTTCTTTATTTCTTGTTGATGTCTCAATCAGCACCCTTGTTCAGTACACTACCTGACAAAAGCTTTGTAGTCCATCCCAGTTGTGAGAGCAATAAATAATAACTTGACTTCTAGTTGATCATTCGTAAAAGGGGCAGAACGTAGATTTTTCTGATAAGTCATCTGTTGAACTGCATCCCAATCATCACAAACACTGCAGAAGAACTAGTGGAACATGGACTCAAGATTCTCACAGAAATCACAGTTTGGGGTTACATTTAGTATGGGGGCATGCGAGAGATCTGCAGAGTGGATGGCAACATAAACAGCCTGATGTATCAAGACATTTGGGCTGCTCATTACATTATAAGCCACAGGAGAAGGCAAGTTCATCAACAGGATAGGGCTGCTCCTCATAATTCAGCCTCCACATTAAAGTTCCTGAAAGCAAAAAAAGTCAAGGTGCTTCAGGAATGGTCAGCCCAGTAACCGGAAGGAAGGAGGAGACACTGAAGATGAAGCCAAAGAATCTTGATGAACTCTGGGAGCCCTGCAGGAAAGCTTTCTTTGCCATTCCAGATGACTTTTTATGACTTATTATAATAAGTTATTCAAGTCATTGCAGAGATGTAAGGATGTAGTCGTCCAAGCTCATGGGAGTCCAAGCTCATCACTGTCCTGATGAATGACCTCAGGAGCTGATTGAGAAGCAGCCTTTGACCTTCGTTGTGTTTGTATGACTGATGAAGGTCAGGAGACGTTACATTTAATAAATATTTGAGCAAGTCTTGATAGTGTGCGTGATTGTTTGTTCACAATTTGACAAGGAAATAGCATAAAGAAAAAAGTTCCCACTTTATGTTAGGTGGCCTTAACTACTATGTACTTGCATCAAAAAATAAATACAATGTACTTACTGTGTTCATAATGCATTGCAGAACACTTCTGGTGCCCTTTGGTTGGAATACAGATATGATTAGGGACTGTTTTGGTGTTATGGGTAGGTTTAAGGGTGGGTTAAGGTTAAGAGATGGTCAACAGATGTAATTAAATGCAGGTATTTAATCAGTCATATGTACATTGTAACAAACTATTAATTTTAGTGTAAGTAAATTGTAGTTAAAGTGGGACAGAACAAAAAAATATCAATTCAAACAACAAAATGTGCAAACATTCTAAATCGAGACAATGTTTTTTTTTTTTTATCTGAAGTACACATTCTTATCACATTAATGTCCAAAGCATGCAAATAGTGAGTTGTTTAAAGTTGTGTTTCACATTATTACAGTAGCGAACATCTGATCAGCAGTCAGACAAGATGCCTTAACATATGCATTACAAATATCAAGTACTAATTCAGAAATCTGAATTAAAACCTATGCTTTCTACAGTATTTGCATATACCTTAATTTCCCTTGTAGAGTTATTCACTATGTCTTGTTGTAAAATATTTTTTTATTAATACAGCAAACGTTTTATTAATGATGTTGTACTATGAAGTATATTGTACTCATTTACACATGATGGCAAAATTCCCATCATATGCAGTGTATATGCTTACCCTTGCATATATGTAAAAACAGAAGTGTATAATGGGCTTGAAGGTGATCTGCTTTTCCTAATGAGCCGTAGCATGGCTAATTGGTCCTACATGTCAGGGCAAATGCTTTTAGAGATGCAACTGAGACAGAAAACATGAACATCAACAAGCAACAAGATTTAGAAATAACAAAACCTTTAGAAAGCAAATTAAAAATACATTTGTATCTTTTCCCCCCACTAGTTCCATTTCATAGATCAAAAATCCATAACAAGAATAGATTGTAATTACAACAGAGGGACGTAGTCCTTTCGGGGAAAAGCAAATATGATTTCTTCTCTGAGATCATATTTTTATGCTGGCACACTGTGTCACCAGCAGCGCTCACCAGTGCTGTATTATACATTTGGTTATGGAAAGATATCTGATTTTCTCCCTGCCCGGAAGTGAGCAAAAGATGAAGAGCTGAGAGATAAATAAGTAAAATATCTGTGACCTGTTCTCCATTGGCTTCTGGACCTCCCAGTGTGCATTTGAATTGAAATGTGGTATGGGACAGAAAAGACAGAATTTTATTTTTAAATAAAATTATTCCTTTGTTAAAATACTTGAATTAAAGCACTGCATGTATCATATTTATATTTATGTTTAAGTTAAAAAGAATTTTACTTTATTCTGCAAATTAGTACTGATTGTATTTCTGATTGCATTTTTAATTTATTGTTATTTGTTTTCCATATAAAAAAAAAAGAATTACAATACTTTATTAGAAATTTGGAAGGCAAGTTATCAAACCTTTAAAAAATAAAACAGTATTAACATTTCACCCGTACATAGCAAATGCATTAAATCTACAAATCCAGTAATTCAGCAAATTCACTGGCTTCCTGTTGAGTCACGTATTGATTTTAAGACCCTGCCTTAACATATAAACAAGTGCAGGGGCTAGCACCTGACTACATTTGTGACCTAGTAACTCTTGCCACTTTCTTCCGCAGTCTTCGTTCTGGAATGATCTACCTATCAGCATCAGGATTGCTGCTTCTCTAGACTGTTTTAACAACCTTTCAAGACGCAAATTTTTATTGTTGCTGTAAACTTAGATTTGTTATTTTTGTCAATTTAATCATTTAATTTTGTTGTTTTTTTTATTGTCTTATTGTGGTGTTTTTACAGTTATTTTATTGTTCTGCTTTGCTACTGATTACTTAACTAAATAATAAGTAAAAAAAAAGAAAAAAGTTTCATTTTAATAAAACAATAAATGAAAAGCTGTATTTAAAAATAAATAAATAAAATTGAAAGATTTTAAATTTAAAACTAAAATAAAATGAAAAATTAAATTTAATTGAAACTATGTAAAGAAAATTATTAAAAATTAAAGTAAAACAAAATAAAATTTCATAATTATCGTTAACCACAATACTACATTCAGTCCCACAAAAGCGCAGCTCAAAATAAAAGACACCTCTCTTTTAGTCTGCAATAGTGTTATCAGAATGAGAATAATTCCATCGCAGAAATGTAATGTCATTTTAATTCAGTAAATTTTAATTAAACTAAACTAAACTAAAATTAAATAAGGTCCCACTTTATATTAAGTGTCCTTAACTACTATGTACTTGCATCAAAAAATAAATACAATGTACTTACTGTGTTTATAATGTATTTGAGAACAGTTGTGGTGCTTTTGAGTTGGGATAGAGGTTGAGTTATGGACAGGTTTAGTGGTATGGGTAGGTTTAAGGGTGGGTTAAGGTGTAAGGGATGGTCAACAGTGTATTTACAAATGTAATTACCAAAGTTAATTACAGATGTAATTACATACACGCATTTAATCAAGCATAAGTACACAGTAAATACATGTATTTACACAATACGTACATTGTAACAAACTATTAGTTCCTGTGTAAGTATATTAGTTAAGGCCACTTAATATAAAGTGGGACCTTAAATTAGATTAAATACTGTACCAGTCTACGGCCACTTTTAGATTGAGTTCCTTGAAAATAACAAACTCTTTCATTCTAATATCCAAAACCCTTTTGTTTCTCAGTGTTCAACAAGACTAAACAGCAGCAATGGTGTAAATCGATGACAATGTTTAATTAATATAATTTACCACAATTCCACTATCAGTCCCACTAAAGCGCAGCTCAAAATAGAAGACGCCTCTCTTTCAGTCTGCAACAGCCGCGACAGCTTTCCACAGTTGATTATTTGTGGTCTGCTTGTGCTGTGAAGATAGAGAGTGACCCTGGGTCCAAACCGGGAGACTGTAAGAAAGGCTCGCAGGGAAGAGCTGTTGACCCTGAGCTCAAAACCATCCATCTCCTCTACAGGCACTGGAGACTGAACACTGAGGCATGAAACTCAGGAAAAGTGCAGTTAATCACTCTTTCTCCAAATAAGATGAGGAGCAGAGCGCAGAACAGCACTGATTTTGATAACACTAAATCAAAGAAATAGTACAAATCAGAGCGAGTGTTTATCATTGCTCGCAACCCTGAAGGTTAAAATCAAGCTTCTGAAGAGCCCCAAAACAGCTTCCAGAAAGGGAGAAATTACTTCTAACCCTTTTTACTAACACCTGTGTTTTCTTTTCTAGTTACCGCTTAAGTAAAATACTAGTTATCACTGTTTAAAAATAAATACATCTTTAAATAAAAAAAATAGGTAGTAGTTGGACAGTTGGACAACAGTCATCATTCATTTATTTTCCTTCAGCTTAGTCCCTTGTTTATCAGGGGTCACCACAGTGGAATAAACTGCCAAATATTCCAGCATATGTTTTACGCAGCGGATGTCCTTTCAGCCACAACACAGTACTGAGAAACACCCATACACTCTGGCATTCACACACATTATCATGAGTCTCATGACTCATACACTATGACCAATTTTGTTTCCCCAATTCATCTATACCGCATGTCTTTGGACTGTGGGGGAAACCATATGCATTAATGATTCAAAAACAGTGGAGATCAAAACTACACAAGAATTTAAAAAATTTCCAATAATATATCGAGATATTTCAAGACCCACACACATTTCAGACCAGTAGATCCAGGCTGGGATTCACCAAATATGGAAAATAGATAATAATTAGATAATTAGATTTTGTTTTCATTGCTATTCATTTTGATCAGTTAAATAAAGTATAACATTTTTGACTGTAGTTTATGTAATATTTTCATACCTGTCAACATTAGGATGTGAAAATAAGGGATACCTAATTAAAATAAATGCAGAAATCTATAATGATGAAAGCATTTGATAGTAAAAAAAAATAAATAAATAAAAATATAATTTAAGACAAATAAGTTGTTTAAAAGAAAACCCACCAAGATTGACATGTTGAGATGTTATTATTATTATTATAATAATGATAATGATTATTATTATTAATTATTTTCTTTTTGGCATACTCTGTCAGGGTTCTGCCACTCTGATCTTGTAAATTCTTGTTTTGGTGGCAGATCTCGGACACTACTCGTGTCTGGTCCTGTTTCTGTCTCTGTGTGCGCGCGCGCCGTCGTGGGTGTACGCAGAGTGTGCGCGCTCCTGCTTGACGCGGCCGCGTGCGCGCTCTGCGTCCCTCAGACGCGTGCGCTCTTGTACTCGTGTTTGTGTTTTCGTCTGTCAGCAGCATGGTGTTTCATTCCCAGCGTCTCAGTCTTGTTGGTTTCGGTTTTGGTCGGCGCTGAGATGAAGCATGCATGCTGCATATGTGAGCGCATGGTGAGTGTTTTCATTCATCGTGTGCTCGTGTCTTGCGTCTTTTGTCAAAGCACGTGGCTCGGTGTTTACATTGTGGTCACGTGCTTTTGTCGTGTGCTTCAGTGTTGTGTTATGTGAGCGCATGGCTTGTATTGTCTCTCTGTGTCATGCGCTCCCCCGTCTATTGTCTTGTCCCACCCACCTTGTTACCTTGTTTGTAATTTTTATTTTCACCTGTCCGCCTGTCTGTTTATTGTTTTGTCTTTCCTATTTATTCTCCTAGTGTGCTTTGTTCTGTGCTGGTCCGTTGTTTATTGTCTCCTTTCCCTGTTGTATGAGGTATGCTGATTCCGGTTCTACAACAGTGATTTAGAGTTTTGTGTCTTGCCTAGTTCTAGACCAAGTCTAGTTTAGTTATAATATAATGTCGTGTTTTTCCCCACATGGGGAGATTTGAGTTTTGTTTTTGTTTTTTGTTTTTCCAATAAATTCTTCATTCCCCGCATTTGGGTCCTCGCCTCCTCTTCATCACCCCCACACCCTGACATACTCCCTTTATTAATCTGGGTTCCCCACAGCGAAATGAACCGCCAACTTATCCAGCATATGTTTTTTTACGCAGCGGATGCCCTTCTAGCCGCAACCCATCATTGGGAACATCCATTCAACACTCATTCACACACACACACTCATACACCACGGTCAATTTTAGCATACCCGATTCGCCTGTATTACATGTCTTTGGACTTGTCTTTGAGGGAAACTGGAACACCACGAGGAAACTCATGCGAACATGAGGACAACATGCAAACTCCACACAGAAATGCCAACTGACCCAGCCGAGGCTCAAACCATGACCTTCTTGCTGTAAGGTGAACGTGCTACCCACTGCGCCACCTCTATTATTATTGTTATTTTATTATTATTATTATGTGTATATGTCCTAACACGCATCCAAAACCCAGAGTGTCCACTTTTGCTTCACTTTAAATCATGTGTAGAGAATTCGTTTAGGAAAAAAAGTCTGTTTATCACTATGGAGTGCGTCTGACAGTCACGCACCGCTATATGAACTGACTGTTCAAGTGTTTTCATGCCTAAATAAAACAAAAGCTCTAACAGATTCACATTTAAGAGCAGAAGGTTTGGCGGAATGGGTTGCGCATAAGGAGGATCGGCCCTATTTATTGTCACCCTTCATAGAAAGATCGAAAATACGAGAGCAATATGGAAAAAATACCTTTACGGGATGATAGTGGAATAGAACTATAATATATGAAAACAGGGGGGTTGACAGGCATGGACATTTTGTTTGTGTTTATTCAAGCTATTGTGTTTTATTCAAGCACCTACCACAACCCTAAACCTACACCCCTCACAGTAACCTGTTGTGTTTTATTAACATCCATACACAGCCCAACCCTAAACATACCTCTTACAGTAATCATTTTTAAAAGGTATTGTTGTGCAGCATCACAAAAATGGTGCTATATGTGCACACTCACTAGACACAGGCGTTTTAGTTATGAAAAAAAACTACATGATCCAATTTTGATCTCTTTTAATAACCAAACAAATAAACAGATGTGTGTGTGTGTGTGTGTGTGTGTGAGAAAAAGAAAGATTATATAGATATAGAGAGATTATTGGTTTTTATTACTGTTTCATCCTAAAATGTTGATTGCTAAATGTACAGTTTATTCTGATCTATTATTATTATTTATTTGTATGAATAATATGATACATTGAACAATAATATGATATGCTGAATATATATAGAGAGAACATAAAAATAAAAAAGCAATGCACATTTTGCTCCTGTCAATGTCTCTTGCGTTCTGTTTTGTTATATGTATTTTTTTTAAATGTGATGCTTTTCTTCACGCATTGAACGTCTATCAGATTTCCAGCATCCTCTAAAGGAGGTATATGAATTCAAAAAGGGTTTGTGTGTGCGTGTGCGTCAGCAGAGAGATGAATTGTTGCCTTTGGGTCTGCACTGCCACAGGCAGCTTTCTCTGGTACCTTCAGTGGTCACCTGTGCGTAAAATTAAGTCCAGCACCTGTGTCTCCGCCAGAGGGGAAGCTTACCTTCAAAACACACACACACACACACACACACACACACACACACACACACACACACACATATATATATATATATATATATATATATATATATATATATATATATATATATATATATATATATAGCAACATAACCTGACACAAGGCTTCAAACAGCAACCAGTGGTGCCGCCAATGTAATATTTGCCTACGCAATACTGCCCAGTAAGCAATTTTGTGTTTAATAGAGGTCTAATAGACATCTAAACATAGACAGCTTGGCTAAAACAAAGCTAACCTTAGGCTGTCAGTGAAATCTAATAGACATCTAAGAATAGCCCAAAACTAGACTAGTCGTCAAATAGACCGATTAGACAGACTTTATATGAGTAATCATTCATTTCTATTTATTTGATGACTGATCTAGTTTTGGTCTATTCTTGGACGTCTATTAGATTTCACTGACAGCCCAAGTTTAGCCTTGTTTTAGCCAAGACGACTATGTTTAGATGTTTACAAGACATCTATTGGACATCTTTTAAAAACACAAAAATGCTTGCTGGTTGAAGTTTCATGTATTTTAATGTTGTATATTTGGTCATGGAGCATCTGGCTGACTCAAAGTCATTGTGTAGGAAATATAGGAAAGAAATCTGAACCTGACTTTATATACTTGACTTTATTCTGATATTACATAAGTTAAGATTTTTTACTGAACACTAGCAGACTGTTCAAGCTTAGGTTAACTCTTTTCCCACAACTGACGAGATAAATATATGGTAAAGATGTAACACATTACACTTGCACAGAAATGCAAGAAAGTGTATAAGCTTAGATCTATGAGATACAACAAGTTTAGAGCTTGCAGTATCAAGATATAAAAGCCAAAATTGTCAAAAATCTGAAAACTATTAAAAAAAAAAAACAAAGAAAAAAAGTATCACTTCTATTATGAGTTCATATTGCAGTCAAGTTACACACATATATCCAAGAAAAAAGTCAGAACTGAAAAATAAAAGATGATCTTTCGTGCAGATATGAGTGTATGCATAGACAAAATGAGAAACGGCATCTGTACAAGATGCATTGACTGGCCCTTGAACTTCTAAAAACAGATCAACACAGTATTTCCGTTGCAATTCCTGACTGAATAACATGCAACACATTCTGAGAGGTGCAAAGACCCACATATTCTGCTGTCTGGTCTCCATGGTGAGTATTCAGGATTATGATTAAATCCACAGGTGGGGTTAGTATATGGTCTAGTTAACTCCTGCTGGTCGATGCCCTAACTACACCATCTGCCAGCAAAAAGAGCATCATTATACACAGATTCCCAATCAAGGTATTCTGACTAAATATATTTCCACATAATGTATAGATTATATATGGGCAAAAGGAGTTTAAGCATCAAAACAACAGTGTAACAGAGCTTTAAACTTTAAGTGCTTTAGAGAAAAAAATAAGGACTGCCATGCACATTTCAAATGATTTTAAAGACTAAAATGTCATATAAAGCAACATTAGTTTGTATATTAAACATCGTTTCATGCATGTTTATGATAATCACTTGACAATACATTAAAAGACGCTGTAAGGATCACAGAGCAGCACCAAATTACTAATTGACTGCCATTTTAAATGCCACTATCATCAAACCAATAGATTTCACTTTTTCATAAAGCTTTCAACATATGAAAAATACACTAATAAAAAGTATCCCTTCCATACTATGTAATTTGGTAAGCAGAGGTCAAAATAAGTATCACAATAAGATAATTTACATTGATGGGAGTGACAACAATAATAAAAAAGGCTGTACTAACAAATACATGCACTGTACATACACACACATGTGATAAGTAATATCAAATAAGTATTTTTTTTCTTTCTTTTTAAATTTCTCTTAAACTTTTTGTTGTGTTCTTTTATATGCATATAATTTTGCCTTTTTGAACGGAAGTTTTGTATTAGGGCTGGGCGATATTGCAAAAACTATCATCACGATATCATATTACATCATTCAGTATCAATAATTATTAAATGTTTTTAACAATACAATTAGGAATATTAGTTTTTTTTTTTTTATTTAAGCACTTTGTTTTCATTTACCAACATTACCAAGGCAAATAGTTTTAATAATCGAGAACAAAAATATTTAAACAAAATATCTCACCTCTTTATAATAAAATAAACATAAGTGTTAATAAGACCCTTAAACTTGATAAATAAAATGTTACAAAGGGTGTGCAATCAAATCAGCAAACTTTAATGTGTGAATAATAATGATACAGTAAACATTAAATTCTGTCAACTAAACAAATTATGATAATCAAATCTAAGCTTTCAAGTAAAGGAACCAGCCATCATCATCATCATGACTACATCACCCCCTATGCAAGAAACTCTAGTGGCTAGTGGCTGGGATGCACAAGAAAAACAAAAACAAAAAGCCACTCTGGCCACATCCTTACATCCTTTTTTAATTTACAATCTCCTCACTGCTGTTATGAGGCACTTATTTTCGCACGTGTTGTTATTCTGACCTGAAGTGAAAAGCGCGTGGGGATGGAATCCTTGACCGTTTACAATGGACAATAGAAAATACATCAGGTTTTTTCAAAATATATTTTAAAAAATGTTGTCAGTTGTGTAGGGTGTTTTGGTAATGACAAAGAACAATCTAAATAAAATTAAAAAAATAATAATTAAATATTAAATTATTAAAATAATTAAAAAATTTATGTTATTTCAGAATCTCAAGTAATCTATATGACTGCTAATAGCCCCTAAAAAATGTCAAATTGAATTTGCTTTTTTAACAGAGTTGATTTTGCAGACTGTTGCGGTAATGAGATTTTTTATTTCTTGTTTTGAAAATTATGCTCAAAAAGGTGCTAAATGATATGTATATATATATTTTTGTATATATTTAAACATTTTCGTCACCTTGAAATTATAAGGTTCTATCTGCGTTCTAAATGATTTTGAGATATTGAGCTTCAAAGTTTTTTTCATTCATAGGTACCAGTGTGTGCGTGTGTAACATTTTTTTAAAATTAAAAAGTCTTAAAATGTAAACAACTTATGAAAGACATCACATAATGTAAATAGGTTGTCATTTAATAAGAATATGTCAATAACTCAATTTTGACAAAAATGTCAGATAGAACCTTATAATTCTAAGTCAATGATTTTTTTAAAAATTCTTGTTTTTTCAGTTTTTAAAGTTTTTTTTATGAGAATCACCCGCTGGCATTGCTTCCAAGGCATGTGCTCAGCAGCCACATTTTAATAAAACTATAGCGCTTCATACCAAAACTACATACCAAATGTTTTTTTTTATCAATATTGACAATGTTGTTTGGTCAGTAAATATCGACACAGATTTCATTGCCAAATCCTAGATTATATTACTGTAGATGTTTTACCACACTCCAAAAAAATGCTGGTTTGTTGTAACTCAACACTGGGCCAAATAAGGACAATCCTACATTATAATATTACATTACATCCTAATATTTTCGTTCAAATTTAAATGACATTCTTTAGCCAACGGTTGGGTTTGTCCATACCATTGGTGTCCACACTCAGTCCTGGAGGGTTGGTGTGCAGGAGAGTTTAGCTCCAACCCCAATCAAACACACCTAAACCAGCTAAGCAAGCTCTTAATAAATATTCTAGAAACTTCCTGGCAGGTGTGTTGAAGCAGCTTGGAGCTTAACTCAGCAGGACAGCGGCCCTCCAGACTCAAGCTTGGACAACCCTGGTCCATACTGTATCTGACCCATGCATTGTTGAGTAAAAACATCCCAGCATTTTTTTTGGCATGTTGATTCTTCTCAGATGCCGGCAGCTAGCTCTCTGCAACTCACATGGTCGCCCACTGAAACTAAGCAGGGCTGCACCTGGTCAGCACCTGGATGGGAGACCACATAGGAAAGCTAAGTTGCCGCAGGAAGTGGTGTTAGTTAACAGGGGGTTTGTGTGGGTCCTAATGCCCCAGTGTAGTGACGGGGACTCTATACTGCTCATTGAGTGCCGTCTTTCGGATAAGACATTAAACCGAGGCCTCGATTTGTTAAAAATCCCAGGATGTCCTTCGAAATAGAGTAGAGGTTTAACCCTGGCATCCTGACCAAATCAGCCCTCTGGTCTCTGTCCATTATGGCCTCTTAACCATCCCAATATCATAATTGGCTTCATCACTCTGTCTCCTCTTCACCAATCAGCTGGTGTGTGGTGTGTGGTCTGGCTCAATATGGCAGCCATCGCATCATCAAGGTGAATGCTGCACACTGGAGGTGGATGAGGAGATTCCCCCTTAATGTGTAAACCGCTTTGAGTGTCCAGAAAAGCGCTATATAAATGTAAGGAATTATAATTATTATTATTTTTTTCTAATTAATATTTTCTTAGAAGCAAACTTGTGTGTCAATTCTAATGTCAATCAGTGTAAATAGTCACCATATAACATAAATCTTCAAAAAATGCAATAAACAAGGAAGAGAGAAAGAATATACATGATTATGCATTGCCCGAAACTCGTTTCCTTGACCATCTACATGAGTCTATTAGTTTAACAGTGCAAAATAACACCTTTAATGGTAAAGAAGCCCTAATAAACCAGCTTTTTCAAGAAAAAAAAACATACAGTCTACTCCAGGAGGTGCGTGTAGAATCCAGCGCTGTTGACTTATTACCCTTATTTCGTTTTAGACCACACTGCGCTTTGCGGGACACGTTTATGTAGGGAAATCAGGCGGTAATTGTGTTTCCAGCCATGATTTCTGTCTCCTGGAGTGTTATTTCCTTTTCTACGGGTTTTGCCAGTTAGGTTGAGCACATAAAGATGGGCTGACTGTCCAGATCACTTCATTAGTGGCTTGTCAGTGTCACTTGTGGCCTTTTCAAGCGGGTCCAATTATGGTCCACCCACTGGCTGGAGAGAGACGAAGGAGCAGGCGTGCTCGAGTCACGCGTAGGGAATCAAATAACACACCGCAAAAGGCAGCCAAATTTAATTATACAAAAGATAATCTGCTAGATATCTGCCCGCCTTTCAGACACACTTCGGTACGTATGTCCACATACAGGTGCAACAAACCTTGTGCAGAAGTCGAGAGGAATAAATCAGCTGTGCAACAGGCAATTTAGACAAGTTTAAGCTAACAGCACACCTGAAAGCACAGTAGCTTGTTTGCCAGAAAGAATATCTTGAACTGTTCTCACATCAAATGAGAGTCGAAATTGGCTTTGACTAGAAACATTGTTCCACGTAAGATGGCCAATTCTTTAACATTGCCTGAGAAATCAGTATGGTTTAGGGAGCCGATTTGTTCAAAAAATCTTCCCAAGTTTATGCTAGCATTTAAAATAAAGAAATCGAGACTTTATAATCAACAAAAGTAAAGCATTTCAAAGGAGAAACACAATTGCCTGCCAAAATAAACGTTTAATTTAACGTGTGAAAGCGCTAAATATATCAGAATAGTACAATATACAATAGTTTAGTCATGCTGTATTATAATAAAGATGATGATGACAATGATGATTATGATGGCTATGATGCATTTATTAATGCAGGGCTCGAAATTGCGACCATTTTGGTCGCATATGCGCCCGAAATTTTATCTATGCGACCTTGAAATATATATGGGAGCATTTCTGCGAGTGTTTAAAATTGTAGTGTGCGACCAATTTTTACTGCAAAATGTTCAGCCCATGCGCGGATTCGGGAGACATTGAATGCATCTCTAAGTTTTTTGTCTGCACCTGAAACGCAGCGCTCGGGAATGGTTTAAAACAGTTGTCATGTCAACTTGCTGCAGTAAACAAATCCAAGTTCGTAATGCTTGCCCCGCCTTTGCGCTCTTCTTATTGGCCCACCACTGCTCTAGCACTGAACGCGAATGATTGGTTAATATCAGCTGTCAATCACTCAGTGCCTTCTGGCTTCGGATGACAGAGAGCTACTACCGCGAAAAATTGTAAAGCGCTGAAGATGAGAATGAAGATAACATAACACTTGACAAATTTTGTTTTAGAAACCATGGCATCTACAGTTGCAAATAATGACACATCTTACTAGTTATACCGTTAACACGTTAATTCAAGCAGTGCGTGCAGGGCCGGTGTCACGTTAGTGATCAAGAACAGGAACAAAAACGGGAACAAAAAGGGTGTGGATGCAAGTGCAGATTTAATATAGTATAGTGCAGTAACAGTGACAAAAAAATACAAAAATCCATAGTAAAAAATAACAAAACAAACAAACCGGGAACTCAAACAGACTAAACTAAAACTAGACTTTGACAACTAGGATAAGATACTAAACTAGATACAGGATGACAAGATACAAGACTGGATTCAAACACATACCGCAAGGAAGACAACGACCGACTGACAAACAGAGGATGAATGACTGAATATATAGTCCAGGTAATCACGGAGATTGGGGACAGCTGTGGTTGTAAATCAGTGTAGATGAGAGACCGTGTGTGTGTGCGAAAGAATGTATGGAAATGTAGTTCTAAAGCCACTGTAGTCCGCTGGGGGTTGCTGGCGAACTACAGTGGCATCTGGTAAACATACACAGTCATGACAGCCGGTGAGCGCTCCGTGTATGCTTTGGTCACTCAGTTATGTTATAAAAATCAATTTTCTTGTGATAACGGGATTTTGTTGAGACTTTTCTCACGCTTGCATATAACGTTATATATGATTTTTTTTTTTGCTTGTTAATTTGATTTCAAATACAATCAATATGTTTGTATAAAACTTGTAGTAACGGTACTCATAATTGGTGGGTGCGACTAAATTTTGGCTGATGCGCCTAAATTTTTAAAGTTAGGAGCACCGGTGCTACCAAGCAAAAAGGTTAATTTCGAGCCCTGTAATGACATTATTATTATTATTATTATTATTACTATTATTATTAGTAGTAGTAGTAGTAGTATTGATTTAATAATAATAATAATAATAATAATAATAATAATATCAATTACTGTTATTATCATTATTGTTATTATATTATTATTATTTTATATTATTATTGATTTTATAAAACTACTACTACTACTACTAATAATAATAATAATAATAATAATAAAATTAGTGTGGAAAAAACTTCATAAGTGATATTTATTTATTTAAATGGTATTATATTTAGTTTGTGCTTATTATATAGCATTTTATTATAATTTAACAAAATAAACTTTAAAAGGGTGATCATAAATCATAATCGTTTTATTTGTGAATAATTTAATGATCATTATGATTTATGATTAGTTTTCTTCTTATCAACGAAATAATAAGCATGCAGCTTCATGACCAGTTCATATCTATACAAGTATTTTAAAAAGACAAATATAAGTACATAGTCCATAAATTATTAATTGTATTATTGTCACAATCACCAGTGATCCAACAGTTGCAGATCGCTGGAGAACTACAAATCTGCCACTGATATGAACAACAAATCCCATCATGCACCTCACACATCGGTTCTATCCCTGGTTGCACACATAGCTGGAAGCTCATCATAAACATCACACGGGCCGCGTCCAAAATGGCCTACTACTCAGTAGGTACTGCATTTGAATTTAAATGTACTACTCGGCCGTTAGAAAAATGCGTTCTTGCATAGTGTTTTTATCGTACTATGTAGTAAGGAAGTATGCGGTTTCAGACACAGTCATCATTTATATATACTGCTCTCATTCTCAGACACATTGCTGAGTCTTGTTTACCTGTAACTCTACAAAGCATTTCCTAGTCCAGTCTTGCCATGTTCCCTGACCCTTTTGTTCTTTGTTTATCCTGTTTGTCGACTGCACTGATCTCTGCCTGTGACCACGACTACACTTTTGGAGTACCCGCATGATACCATTTGTTGCTGTTGACCAATGGCTGCTTGACTAAGCTGTAAAAAAAAAAATAAAATTAGGCAACATCGCCGCTTCCCGCGTGAAGCTATTATGGAACTAACTGAAACTGCAATTCATCAAAATTCCGCTAGGCCTGGCTTCAAAATAGAGCACATTTCTAATGACCCCAATGTTAAAATGGCCAACTTTACAGCACAAAAAAGTGTTTACAGCTTGGTACAAAAAAATGTTTGTTTGTTTTTTGTGTGTGTGTACATAGATAAATATATAAATTATTATAATTAAATAATTTTTTTTTTTTAAACTCATCCGTTTCATTTATATTAACTTATATACTAGCTGGTCACATCACCTCGACTGATTCTGGCTGATTAGCCGCTGAACGTATTTTTGTTGTTTGATGTGGCTTTACACAGTCAATTGCCTTTTGGAATTATTTCCAACAATTATCAGATAATATAGCATGCTGTGTGCACTTAATTGTGTTCACAAACCATTCATGCTGTCTCCATTTCCCAGGTGAGTGAAATCATATACCATATCTATAAAAGTATTTGTTTTATTTAAGATAATTTTTCATTCATAATTCTCTTTAAAACTTGAACACACTCCAAAATCCTACAGCTAATAAATCTGTCAGCTCTAGAACAGTCATCTGAAGCGTTGTCATACAGTGTTATGTCTGGCTTTTATAAATAACCTTGCATTTACTAACACAGACTATATTTCAAGTGTTTGGATGTAATTTGCGTTCTGCTCCTGTAGAAAAACGTCATAAGAACAATGTTTAGTGGCTCAATGTATGAGAACAGTGTTTTTAAAAGACCAAACACTTTATCGATAAAGCATACAACAAAGCACAAGTGGTAAGAACACAAATGAGTCACAGATAATGAAGCAGAAAGCATTTCTCCCAAAGAAAAGCCTTAAACAAAATGCTCTTATCAAACTCCGCCTCTTTGCCCTTTTTTGGGTAGCCCCAGATGGCACAATGATGCGAGAACAAAATGGTGACAGTTGGCCACGCCCACTTGTAGCTTCATTTGCACTCCTCAGAAACCTATGGGTGATGTCACTGATACTACGTTCATATCTTTAACAGGTTTGGACCCTCAACTCTGTTGTACCCCGACAACTGTTTACAATTTTATATTTAATTTCAAGAGTTCACACTTAGATATTGCTTGACAACTGTTAGCAGGTTTGGCATTCTTTCCCGGGAGAGAACCCTGAGCTCGGAGATAGTTGAGCCCAGGGCTCTTGCCAGGTCCATAGAGCATGTGAGGGGAGTACGAGATCAGGTGGTTCTCGAGAGCTCCCCTTTTGTAAAGGAGGAAAGGAGGAGAAAGGGGTGGATGGGGGGTTACTTCGGAAAACGAAGATAAGGGAGTAAATCTAGCTAGGCTACTTATAGTGAGTTACGATAGATCTGATTGGCTAACTAATGAGTGTAGATGGGAGGCCAGCTGCAGTCAATTATATCACGTGCTCCTCTCAAAATTAGTTTGAAAAACTTCACTTAACACACAACATGTACAAGGAAAAACATGATTTATTTCTATTAATATTGTAATTCAGTCTTTCCACAATACCTTAGTTTGAATTTTTCTATGTGGGTATAAAAATGATTTATTTGCTCTACTCCAATCCTATGGGAAAACACTTAAAAACACAGAAGAGTCTTGGGTAAGAGGAAATACTTGTTAAGATCTCTTCCACATAATCAAGCCAACAGCAAATCTCACCCAGCAACACAAACTGACACACAAAAAATATTTCCAAAACAGCTGTGGGCTCAATTCTGACCGACCGCCGATCAATTTCCTTCCCATGAAGCCCCTCACCAAAGATGAAAAGAAAATGAGAGCTAGAAAGACAAGAACAGAGAGAGAAAAGGCAAAGAGATGAGCAAGCTTGTTGACTTGGCTCTTCAATTACATGCTCCCTTCCCCCAGCGGTGCTTTAATTTTACGTTCAATCCTGTGGCGTCGTGCTGCACGTCTCATCGGGTCTGCCTGGGTGATAAGACAGAGTCCCGTTTATCAGTTCAGCCATCGTCAACACACGCGCGCACGCGCACACACACACACACACATCAGCCTCATCCAATCAACCTCACTGATTTCACTGCCAACACATTAAGCTCTAGTCAAACAAAGATACGCCGAGCTTTACTTGATAATTCCCACTCTATTCTCACTGCTTGACTCTCTGCTTACCTCATCTTAACCTTCACCCTCAGGGCTGTGACTATGAAAGACTACAGAATACACAAGACATTTTACTTGTATAGTTTTGAATGGGGAAAAGTGTAACAGTCATTATGGCCACACTTTCTAGTAAAGGAGCCAATCATCTATCGCTATACACTAGAGAGAGGTTGGGGGATTTGCCCTCAACAGGGATTGTCCCTAATGAAACTTTTTAATGTTAGGTACCAAGGGTGACACCATGGCTCATTAGTTAGCACTGTCGCCTAACAGTAAGAAGGTCGCTGGTTCGAGTCCCGGCTGAGCCAGTTGGAATTTCTGTGTTAGGTTTTCATGTTCTCCTCATGTTGGTTTTCTCTGCGTGCTCCGTTTCCCCCACAATCCAAACAGATGCGCCATAGGAGAACTAAATAAAACTAAACTGGATGTAGTGTATGAGTTTGTGAATAAGTGTGTATGGATGTTTTCCAATACTGGGTAATAAGGGCCAATAAGGGCATCCGCTGCATAAAACATATGATGGAATAGTTGGTGGTTCATTCCGCTGTGGCAACATCTGAAATAAAGACTAAGTTGAAGGAAAATGAATGAATGAATGACTGTTTCGAGGTCACTCAATACTATCAAATGACAGTAATTAAATATAAAACGTTTTATTGACAAAGTTTATTGACAAACTAATCAAAAGGCGTCGTTTTACAAAACAAAAGTACAAAAAAGCTAATTAAAAGGAAATGTTCTAAATAAGTATGACTTTTAAAAATGTAAATACTATTAATATCTTTATTTTTTTATAAATTGGATTGTTATGTTTTTATTTTTATTTTTATTTTAATAAGTTGATTATAAATTTGTACACATTATACTGCATTAGTTATTAGCATTTAAAGTAAGTTTTTTTTTTTTTAAACAAACACACCAAAATCAACTCATTAGAACATTAGAAGAAACCCCAAAGGCAGAAATGAATGGGTCAGATAAGGAAGACAACCAAAGTATGTTTTGTTGGTGTGCCAACAGGAACAGGGTTGGGAAACATTGGTTTAGACTGTATGTCACTGATGAGAAGATGGTGGATGTTTACTGTAAGAGGACTGAAATAGTCAAATAGTCTCAAACAATAACTACACAGTTATGTTTACACACACACAAGCACAAATTGCATGTAAACACATCAGCTTTTGACAGTGTAATACTCACTAATCTTGAGTACTTTTTAAAGGGCTATGTTTTACTCATGCTTTGAGTAAAATATACAAGAGATACTTTTACTACACTTGCACTTCATTTTTGAGTAAGAATTGGTACTTATACTTTCAATACTCTTTCCACTACTGCTCGGAACAGATGTGTGCTCTTATGACAGTTTCTGCAGCTTCACAATGAAATTTCAGTGAATCCTTCCCTCACAGACATGAAATTTATTTACATAAAGCTTGAAATCTCTACTTTTAGATTAGATTCAACTTCATAGTCATTACACATGTACAAGTACAAAATGTAGTTTAGGTGTAACCAGTAGCGCACTAGCAGCAAGTGCAGGATATACAGTGCACCCGGGAATTATTTATAGCGCTTCACCTTTTCCACATTTTTTATGTTACAGCCTTATTCCAAAATGGATTAAATTAATTTATTTCATCAAGATTCTACACACAATACCCCATGGTAACAATGTGAAAACAGATTTTTGGAAATTGTTGCACATTTACTAAAACTAAAAAACTGAAAAATCCTACAGTATGTACTGTGCAAGTACACAATCTTTGTGTTTAACGGAACTCATAGAGGTTGGGAACCACTTGAGGGAGAGTCATTTTTGTATTTTTGGTGGATGAAGTATCCCTTTAAAGGTACTTTGGTAATACTCAACAATTTGGTAAACATTGTACAGAAGGCTATGATGGGATTGCATTTAGTCAGTGGATGTTCATTTAATGAGAGCCTGCACTATGGCTAATCTAGAAAGGCCAAGACAAGGACACGGACCACTTGTGGGGAAATGAAAGAGAAAAATTTCAAAGCTCAAAATGGTGAATGTAAGAAAAGACGTTCAGTTTTACAGTTAAAAGAAGCTATTAAGTTTCATAAAAAACAAGGAGCAGCCACATCAGCTTCAAATAGATGTATGTTTTAAGAGACATCTGAAACAAGTCAAGGAAAATTCATGAGTAAAAATAATTTTAAAGGTAAAATCCACCCTTATTTTTTTTAAACATAAGCATATTTGGGAAATTATATGTCTAATTTTAGAAATAGGTTAGACAGTAAAATTTAGAAAGAGGATAGGATAAATCTTACACAAATAGATAGTTTAGAAAAGTGTGCATCAGTCCACAATATTGACACTGCAAAAAAATTTTTACTTAAGATATTTTTGTCTTTCTTCTAATCAAATATGAAAGTGATTCTAAAACAAGAAGCATTCTAGACAAGTAAAGAAATAATGTTTTGTTTTCAGAAAAAATAAGCCACAAATTAAGGAGTGTTTCCGTAAAACAAGCAAAATAATCTGCCAGTGGTTTAAGAAAAATAATATTGTGTTTGGTTTGAAATCAGTTTAATTTACTTACCCCACTAGCAGATTATTTGTTACTAGAAAAACTCACTTCATTTTGACATATTATTTCTGAAAACAAAATGTTTTACTTGTCTGGAAAATGCTTCTTGATTCAAGAACTGTTAGATATTTAGGCTCAAAACAAGACAAACACTCTAAGCAAGATAAAAGCTCTTTTTTGCATCAAATGACTTTAAAAACAGCTATTTAACTTAATTTTGTGACATTACACTACACTGTAAAAAATAATAGGATCAATTAGTCATCACAGGATATGTTTTTAGTTCATTGTAACTTATAAAATTAAGTTAGAACATAATTAACTTGTTTAATAAGTAAAAAATCTAATTTAAGTCAGTTTAACATAATATCATAAGGACTCATAAGGTTCATTTGATTCAGCTTAAATATTTAAGGCAACCAGGATTTTTTTTTTGTGTGTGTGTGTGTGTGTAGTGCTCATTGGGAAAAGGGTAACACTTTAACATGGAGACAAATTCTCACTTATAAATTACCATCACACATTTAGTTACTCCCTATGGTGCACATGCTGTATAGTCCAGTCAAAATGATCCATAAGCAGAGAAACGCATATAATGAAAGTGAATATACTTATTTTCTGCACAAAGCAAGCATGAACCCTTATGAATGGAGACGAGACAGCTGAGCTCTGAAGGATTTTCATCACAGAAGCCCAATGTGAAGTCTTACCATGCGGAGAACGACAGGTTCCAGCTTTGAGCTGTGATGAATGATCTGAGAGCATATTCATTCTCCGCAAATCAGTCGGCAGATAAAAAGACAATTTCACAAATTTAATTCAAATGTAGGCACAGTGTGCACCTTAGAAGTAGTTTCGTCTATAAGTATTGTTTCCTTCAACAATAAGTTGCTCCAGAACTGTACCAAATGTTCTCATGGAGGTAAATAAAATATCTTTATACAGTACAGTATATATAGTATATCTAAATATAATCAAAGAAAATAAAAATATACGTTTTAAATGTAATTTGTCACATACAGTTAGCATGAAATGCTTACACAACCACTTGTGACCTTAAAAATAATAACAATAAGTAAAATAATAATTACAATACGAATCTAAATTTGGAGAAATAGAGGTTATGCAATAGAAAATGAAAGCAATATATAAACTATTTAAAGATATTCAATGTAGAGTAGGTGGTTGAAGAGAAAAAGTATAAAAATATAAAAGATACATAACATAGAAGTGTTTCTAACAATGTACCAAGTGCATAAGGAGTGTATCCTATAGGTGGTTTATCAAACCCACTTACCTGTATGGAGTACACTAGAACAGTGGTACCCAACCACCGGGCCGCGAACCGGTAGCGGTCCGTGGAACAATTGGTAGCAGGCTACATAAGAAATCATAAATTATTTCTGTAGAAAATATTCCCCCGCGACTTTGTTTCTTCCACTCACCCCCGCTATCTTACATGAAATGGGCTATGCCAAAATCCATCACGGAGCGGGAAGAACGATCAATAGAATATAGCTCAGTGGTGGTTGTTGATAGTTTAAAGTTATAAAACAGGTATTATAGAGTCCAAATCAGCAGAGCAGGACTGTGCATATATGTGTGCATGCATCGCTAAGTAAGTACCCGAAATCATTGCAATATGTATCTATATGGAGTTTCACATAATCATACTCATTAGGGCTGTAACATAACAATGCATACATTTAATTCGGCTATACGGTTGTATTATTGTTAATATTATTATTATTATTATTGTCAGTTGAAATGTTTGGCACAGATGTTATGTATTCGATGCATATAAACCTTGAGTAAAACATAATCAGACCGCGATAGTGCAACTAGCGCATGCGCACTGAGTTGTTTATGATTAACCTGGATGCACCAGCGCAGCAGCTGTGTTCATGTTCATACAGATAATACAACCAGAAAATGTTTTTTTTAAAGTGTAGTTGATCCATTGATAAGTACAGATATCAAGCTTTATGTGGATATATTCTTATATCTGCGAAACAAATATTCGCAGAGATTTCAGTGTGTTTGTTGACCACATAAACTGTCATAAAAGCACATGTCTAGTCTGAGCTTCTCCCCTGGAGCCTGGGGCTTCATTCACCATATCGTCACTTTTCCCTAAATTCGAAATATTGTTGTGTGGGGATTCGATAAGGCAATTATGAGTGAAACATATAGTCATACTAAAAGCGTATGCTTTTTTCTGTTTAGATTATCTTTGTATAATTTATATTAAATACGACCAGCTTTGCTTCAGCTGTAACTAAAGAAATGTTAATACTTCTGCAATTCTATAGGCGCTCCTTGCTGGAGGAGAATGAATTAGCATTTTTCACCAGCATTTCTACCTTAAGTTCGTGCCAGTATGTTTTATGTAGTATTGTTTCACATCAGTAGGATTATTTCAAATCAGATTGTTCTTTTTTACTTCCTACTTTGACATTAACACATTTTGGTAAGATTTTTTGATGGCCCATTTGAGTATTAACTGACTGTCTGCTTAATATCTGTTGATACTGCTCCTTCAACAGACATTTAACTAACAATAAAAAACTTTGCAAATACATGTCAACTTCCACTAATCCTAACCTAACAGTTTACTTATAATCTTATAAGAATTAGTTGGCATGTAGATGCAGTGTAACTTAAATTCAACAAATGGACCATCAAAATAAAGTGTGGCCCACATTTTAAATCACCTACTACCCAGTATAATCTATGCTACTCTGTTATGTGGATCATGATTAAAGTGCAGTTGTTCCTTCTAATATAAAATCACTGATGATTTTCTTCTGACATTTAGCTCACATAACCATTTTTTTCTGGTTTCAAGTAAAAAATAATAATTGTAATTGTATTGGCCATGCATGGAAAAACATCACTGGTGCATCACTAAACCATATTTACAGGTAGAGTTAGAAGATAAAACATACAATGACACTTTAAATGAATGGTCCTTTAGTTAATGTTAATGTATTTACTAACATGGACAAATTATTAGTCATGCGTTACGGTATTTATTCATCTTTGTTAACAATACTTAAATGTTATTTAAGTTGAACTAATGATATTTATCTTATCTCACTTTGCATTAACTAATGTTAACAAGCACAACTTTAGATTTTAATAATGCATTATTAAATGTTGAACTATGATTAATAAATGCTTTACAAGATTATTCATAGTCAAATGTTAGTAACTATCATAAAGTAATGGACCATTAATCTAAAGTGTTTGCAAACATACTGCATAATTAGCTTAGTAAAGAAATAGCTTACACTCTAAAAAACACAGGGTTAAAAACTACCCAAATTGGCTGGTTTTTAACCCCACTGCTGGGTAAATATGGGACAGAACACATCAGGGGTTAAATTAACCCAAGTAATTGGATTATTATTTTTAACCCCTTAAGTGGTTTGTTTTTCAGCCTAATAGTTGTTGTTTTTTTTACTTAAATAATTGGTTAATTTGATCCAAAAATGCCTGCAAAAGATGACCCAGCAATTGTGTTGTTTCGACTCGGCATCACTGAAGTACGGTGGGGGATGTGCAGCTTTAATTACAGGTGTACAAAAGGTGCTAGTAGACATTTTTTAATTCAGAAAGGTCTGACTAAGGGCTGCTATAAGCATAAATCTCATTTTAATAATCTGAAAACGCACAGAATCTGCGTTTATGTTACACTATTTTTATTTCATTTAAACAAATTAGTACATAATATGTGGTATTCCAGTCAGGCCCTGCTGTGAGTTGATTTGACCCAAAGAGCTGGGTTGAATCTACCTAAGACTCTGAAAATAACCCCCCAAAATTACCCAAATGCTTCAACCCAAGATTTGGGTAGAAAAAATAACCCCATATTTTTTAGAGTGTAGTCTCCAGCATGAGAGAAAGTTAGTAACATGGCACATAAATATCTAGTTGCATCGTATAATAAAGCCTAGCTCTGCATTGAACCACAAAACATTGTAAACGCAGAAGAACGGTTACTGGCCTGTACTACGAAAATTAATCAATAACCATTTAGAGGTTGTTTTTCGTTCTTGTTTTGTCTTCGCTAATGCAAGCTACTTTCTAAGGCTGAAGGCCGGGTCAATATTTCCAACCCCACATTTTCACTCGCCTCAAAAAAAAAAAAAATTGCAGGAAATTTACTGCAAAGGCCGATTTCCTAATTCCTATAATTACAAATACTGAAAGCACAAACAGAACAGCATTGATTAACATCATTTCAGCCAAATGCACATAAAAAGTGACACGACAGGCCACTAAAACAGCCAAGAGTTTGGGTTATTCTTCTCAGTTCGACATGGAGCTAAATGACAGGAGGCTTGTTCATTAAGCATAAAGCCTATGAGGAAGTCATTAAGTAATGGCTGGACTATGAGAGACCAATAAACAAGGCTTGTACAATAGGCCCCTGCAGGGAGAGACTTAACAGCAATTTATGTTGAGGACATCAGGGGACCGATAATCATTTTATAGCATCCATTCTTTCAGCTTAATCCATTACTAAATACACTGGTGGCTTGCAAAAGGAGGAGGGAAAAAACAGAAGTGCTCTTTCGCAGTCTATCAAGTATAGGTGATGCAAAATTAGGGGTCTGGTTTGAATAAACATCATAATGGAGACAAGTTTATAGAACAAAATGGTGTTAACAGTATAATTTCATAATTTCGCATTTGTTTCAGGGTTTAATTTCTACCATTATACCATTCTTAATACTATCCATCAAAATCTCAAACATTTTTTAATATTGTTCAATGGATGGAAAGACGATCTCCAACCCTTTAACAATGGCTTATAGAACTTTTATATGGAAGTAAATCAGTAGCAAAACTCGGAAGCTTGCAAATCCAACTGTAAGAACTTCTGTAATAATATTTGTATATGTAGGTTAAAATTTACACTCACAGCTCATGCCCGTAGCCAGGGGGAGTTTGAGTGGTTCGAAAGACCGACACCCCTACTGACAAAGACCCCCATATGAGCTCACTCATCCCATTTTTGACTGCTATACCATCATACGTTGTGAAAATTATAGATAGAAGGTTTAAAACAAACTTAATTTTTAATTATTCAAGTGGCCAAATTCTGAGTGTGAAAAGTTGAATGAGCTGGAAAGTTTTTAGTTTCCCGATAGGCTGCAGTTTTTATTTTAAAACAAGTTTTAGCAGATTCCTATTTTTGTAAAGATAAATTATAATAAATTTGTATTTAAAAAATAAGTATTTTTAAAAATATTGTTATTATTATAATTTAAATGCTTAATCTCATAACAATATAATAAAACTGGATTAACTTACAATTTAAATCCGAATTTGTAAATAAAGACTTCATAGTAAAATAGTATGGTGAGCACTCCTACAAAATTGTAGGAAATATGTTTTTGGTCCATCATAAAAGGTGTGGATACGATCACCACCCAACAACCTCATCCAGTAAATATTAGTTCTAAAAAATGTCACTAAAATGCATAATTGAATAGAAAAATGAGGTGAATAACTGCAAAAAAGGTCCACTTTTTCCGAAAAAAAGAACCATCCCTTTCAACAGGCTGGCTACAGGCCTGCAGCTCTGATGTGAATAGCTGAATCTCTTGATTTGCACACACAGACAATAATCACAAAGTTGCAGATTAATTGTTTTGTAATTGCAAAATTTCAATCATATACAATACAGCTGACACAAATGTGTATGGCAAATTTACCTGCAGTGATATTACCTTGTGTGTGTGTGTGTGTGTGTGTGTGTGTGTGTGTGTGTGTGTGTGTGTGTGTGTATGTGTATATACATACATACATACATACATACATACATACATACATACATACATACATACATACATACATTCATACATTCATACATATATCTATCTGGAGAAAGTCTTATTTGTTTTATCTTGGCTAGAGTAAAAGCAGTTATTATTTTTTAATCACCATTTTAAGAACAAAATTATAAGCCCCTTTATGCTATTTTTTTTCCTCAATAGTCTACAGAACAAACCATCGTTATACAATAACTTGCCTAATTACCCCAACCCGCCTAGTTAACCTAAATAACCTAGTTAAGCCTTTAAATGTCACTTTAAGCTGTATAAAAGTGTCTTGAAAAATATCTAGTCAAATATTATTTGTTGTCATCATGGCAAAGATAAAATAAATCAGTTCTTAGAGATGAGTTATTAAACCATTATGATTTGAAATGTGTTGAAAAAAATCTTCCCTCCGTTAAACAAAAATTGCGGAATAAATGAACAAAGGGGCTAATAATTCAGGGGGGCTAATAATTTTGACTTCAACTGTATATACATACATACATACATACATACACACGCGCATACATACCCATAAAATAACTTAAAATATGCTTATACACATTTTTAGACACACTACCACACAAAAAATCCGATTTTACTAAAGAATACTTGGATATAAGTGGAATCCTAAATTGTCATTTCAAAACAAATAAAAGCTTAAAATTACAATATTTGTATTAAAGATTAGGAAGAAATGTTATCCGACTTTCATAGATTAAAGCAAATATTAACATTTTACTCAAACACATACACACTAAAACCATAAAATACAGTACATCTGAAATGATAAAATATAAAAAGCAAATTAACCATAATCATTTTTTACCATCCAGACTTTCGCTTTAATGGAATTTTAAAAGCCATGCTAGTTATATGTACCTTTGAATGCCAAAGCCTGGTTTACATCTGAATTACAGTGTGTGAAAACATTTTTGAGGTGCTGCACACTGTATATGAAAGAGCAACGTCTGTTGTATTCCATTAAAGGAGGATGCTTTTGCTAATGCATGATATTAGAAGTCACTTCCACCCTGCACTGTTCTCGCCCACTCCATCCTATACAGAGGCTGAGAGTGCATAATTACAAAGAAGCAATGACATAAAATAAGCACTCCTGGATTGATGGACAGTGAGGTGGGTGGACAGATAAATGGACTGACAGGAGGAGGAATGGATGAGGGAAAAGTCAGATAAATAAAGAAATAGAACGATTTGATAGATGAAATGATACATCGATGGAATGAAACAGAAAAGGTAGAACAGAGCAACAAACAAATACAATACACTATCAATATATCAGACAGTGTGATAAATAAAACTTTAAAGTAAACAAAATAGCTAGTTTTCTATATAAAACAAATATATTAGTACAGAAAAGACAGACTGACAGACAGATGGACGGATGAATAGATAGATGTGTGTCTGTTGTTCTGTCATTTAGTATATTGCTCTCTAATAATCTGTTCTATCATATGTTCTGCCTATCGCGGTCATTCTCATGTGCTGTCAATTGTTCTGACATTCTAGATAGATAGAGCAACAGAATGATAGATGGAACGACAGATAGAAAGAACGACAGATAAAAAAGATCCATAGCTAAAAAA